>NC_061116.1:140675129-140784456 GCF_002878395.1 Capsicum annuum | reverse complement strand
CTGCGTCTTCAACCCCACCCCGCGTCTTTATTGTTTCAACCCTACTCCACCCTCGCGTCTTCGTCGTCACCCCAATTCCGCGTTTTCACATGAACAAATTCTTTTTAATCCACCATAATTATTTTCATTTCTTGAAAATTTCCAACAAAATTCACTTTTTTTTCCTCCACTAGTATCACCATTTCTTGAAAAATTACAACAAACATCACTTTTTTTTTTCATTCCTTGGAAATTTTTACAATAAGGATCACTTTTTTCTCCATTACTATCACCATTTTATGAAAAATTTCGATAAAGATGGCTTTATTCTAGAATCCCTTTTAAATTCTTGAAGTAGATTTAAACAAAAAATTTTGTGTGTGTGTGTTTGAGGTTCACAGAAAAGTTTAATGGAGAAGAGGAACGTCGGAAAGTGGGGGGGGTGGGGAAGAAGATGAATGCTTGGGGAAGGGGGGGCTGGGGGATGGTGGGGGAGTTTTTTAATTTCATTTTTTTAAAAATTTTATAACTTTTTTTAATAATCAGTTTTTTATTTTTTAAATAAGTTTATAATTATTTTTTAATAATTTGGATCCTCAATGCAATTTTTTATTTTTATTTTTATAAATTTTATAATTTCTTTTTAATAATCAGTTTTTTATTTTTTAAATAATTTTATAATAATTTTTTAATAATTTGGATCCTCAATGCCATTTTTTATTTTCATTTTTTAAAAAAATTTAAAATTTCTTTTTAACAATCAATTTTTTTTTAAAATAATTTTTAATAATTTAGATCCTCAATGACATTTTAAAATTTTTTTTTTTATAATTTTTTTAATAATCAATTTTTTATTTTTTAATAATTTCCTCAATGACATTTTTATATTCTTTTTTTTTAAAAATTATAATTAATTTTTAATAATTATTGAACCCACAATGCCACGAGTCAGCTTTCAATTAGCTCGTTTTCCCACATCATCGCGTGGGTGCAACACATATTTTGAGCTTTTAGCTGATAGGGAAAAAAATGTCCAATTGAATCAAAATTCGAGGGGTTTAAGGGTCTGATAGGTACGGGTCATAGTCGAGGGGTCTAAGTGAATTTTCGAAATAAGTTTAAGTGTCTGTCGATGACTTTGACCTTACAAATTATACCCTTCAGTGAAATGTCATTGAGTATGCTGGACCTGTTATAAATGTATTTACATTATAGTGAATGTCTATCAAGATCTACTTTGATATCTATTAGGATTTGAAGCATCTGTCTTTTACTCAGAGTAGGAGTAAATTTTCCCTATAAATAGAGGAATTTTGTTCATTGTATTTACAATCATATAATCTCTCATCCTCAAGAGAAGAAATAAGAATTACTCGCTCTAGTCTCTCTACTCTTCTTCTTTATTCTTTCTTATTTTATAACACGTTATCAGCACGAAGTCTCTTATCAATTGAGATTTGTACGAAGTCTCTTACCAATTGAGATCTGTTCGTACGTGGCTACACAAGTTTTTGAGTCTCTAACTAATTTAGATTATCAACACGAGATTCTGCCACATAAGGTGAGATTATAAATCTAAAGGTAATTTAAAGGTTAGTAATTCCTTATGTTATCTGTCTTTTGCTACTAATAATATAATTATTGTTGGATTTGAGAAAAAATAATTGGTTTGGAACCATTTATATTTTGAATTTATTTCTCAAGAACAATATTATCAAAAGAGATGATAATATGTTGGGTTCAAGTCCCATCGATTTATGCCTAAGACATCTTTATATGGATAAGACGTTGAGTTTGAATCTCAATGCACCATATTGATTTATTCTAATGGCTAAGGCAAAATAATGGGTATTTAATGAAAAGTCATGAAATTTGACCCATTGAATCTGCTTCATTCCATGAAGTGAATGTGGTGGCAATATATGATAAGTCTGAAATATGACAACTTACTTCATTCTTGAGGTGTATGTGGTAGCGGTGCATAATATGTCTAAAAGAAGAAAAGTGATTGAATGCACGAATATACGCGTGGAGGGACAATATGATAATGATCATCAAAAGTGATGGTATTTTCACACGCTTATATGATTATAAGATATGCTAGAGAAAAATTTTCTACATTATATGTATGCCTCTATTTGCTTCTGAAGTAGCAAAATCTTGAAAGAGGTTATAAGCTATCATAATTTGATAGACTTAAGGCACAATTATATTCCATTCCTGGGAAATGAGAAACTTATTAATGCAAATGTGCACTTGATCACAACTCACCTCTGAAAGAGGTTGAATAATTTTGAAATCTAATTCTGAAGTAGTAAATCTGAAATTTATTCATGTAATAGTAAATCTGAAATTTACTAAAAAAAAGTACACGTCATGGTAAACTTGAAGTTTACTATAATAAAAGTTCATAAATTGATATGAACGATTGTGACATCTCGAAGATGTGCATGTATTGAAGAACTAAAAGATTCTTGAAGAATTGTTTATGTCATTTGTTCTCATGACAAGTTGGTTGGACCAACTAATATTGGGATTGGATCCCTTCAAATCTGAAAATTAGAAAAGATGAATAAGGGCCGATTCACCTATCATGTGATATGTTGAAAAGATGCATCAATAAGATGATCACATGTACATTCATGGTCAACCTACGTTTGACATTCATAAAGTTACTTGTTCAATATAAATTGAGCATAATTTTCAGATTATGTAATCAAGATAATTCATCTTGATGATGATGGTTTAGCATTTAATGTCTTCGATAAATATCTAAACCATTGTTAATGAGAACAAAACTTAATGTATTGGTCTGAAATATGATATATTCCAATAGCATTTGTATGCATTAGACCAATAAATTATGATTATTTCTTCCCTCTCAATTGGTTCAAGGTCAGGAACCAATTATTCTATCTAATAATTTTGATGTGTGGTATATGATTAATGAATAAATCATAATGCACAACGATGGATTCCTCAAAGAAGTAGAGGATATATGTTAGTTTTCCTAACATAAGGGGGAGATTATAAACGCTATGAAATATGTTAGGAATTATCACCATATCCTCATCCAAAAGATAATTCAAGTCAAATGCTGAAAGCATCTCATATTAAGCTCAAGTGCACTTATTTTGTGTTCCTAAAGGACAAAGTCTATGCATGCGTGAAGCGTGGTAGACTGATCGGTTCCAAATGAAATAGTCCTTGAAAAATAAGGAGCAAATAATCATAATAAGAAGGCAATGGGTTCTTGAAGAGCCTACGACATACCACTTCATGAAACCTTATGAGAGGTTCATGTACTTAAAAATAATGAAGTGATGAGATCTCAAATGTTATGTCGCATTGTGAACCGATACAAAATGATATATCATCAATATCTTTGACACAATATTGGCGCAATATTGTAAAAGATTATGAGTATCTGAATTCTACGTTTACTTAAACAGCTGACGTAGAAACATTTATCAAGTGACATGAAAGGATGCATTTTGGTAAGCATAAAACTTATTTGATTTGCAGTCCAGACACTTGAAGGTGTCCCTCATGAAATGTTGAATATTATCACTTGACAAAACTTATGTGAAAACTTTTAAGGGTTCAAACTTCTTGAAGCATATAAAAGTTTCTGGGAAACTTATTTATAATCTTTATATTGTATAAACTTATTACTTGAACATCATTGGAACTCTTGGAGAGTTTTCAAAGCAATAGATTATTTTTTGAAATTCGAAATATATCGAATTGGATTGGTTATGAAGTACCATATCTTAGTGCAATTGATGCACTCATGTACCTTGCAAATACTACAAGTCCTATAGCCTTTTTAGTTAATTTGTTAGCAAGGTATATTTCTGCTCCTACTATGAGACATCAAAATGGGATAAAACATATGAGCTTGTTTTATTCTAAAGATTGCAGTCCTGGTCTTATTGGTCATGCTGATGTTGGGTACTTATCTGACCCACATAAAGCTAGGTCTCAAATAGGCTATGTGTTCATATGTGGTGGTACTGCCATATCTTAGAGATATACAAAGCAGTCTATTGTAGCTACTTCATCGAATTATGCTGAGATAATAGCTATTCATGAAGCAAGCCGAGAATGTGTACGATTGAGGTTCATCTCATTCTAGAAAAATGTGGTGTGAAATATGACAATCTACCCACAATTTTATACAGATAATACATCATACATAGCACATCTTAAGGGAGGAATCATAAATGGAGATAGAACAAAACACATTTTTCCAAAGCTTTTCTACATACATGAGCTACAAAAGAATGATGATATTAACGTGCAACAGATTTGTTCAACTGACAATGTGACTGATTTATTCACCAAATCTTCCCTAATTGCAACTTTCAAAAAGATGCTGTTGCACAAGATCGAGATGCAAATGTCAAGGATGTTCTCATTAGGGGGAGTTAATACGCGCTGTACTCTTTTTCCCTTATGAGGTTTTGTCCCACTGGATTTTCCTTGTAAGATTTTTAATGAGGCAACCGAAATGCATATTATTAGAGATGTGTACTCTTTTTCCTTTACTAGATTTTTTTCCTACTGGGTTTTTTCTAGTAAAGTTTTAATGAGGCACATTATCTACCAATTAGACATTCAAGGGGGAGTGTTATAAATGTATTTACATTATAGTGAATGTCTATCAAGATTTACTTTGATATCTATTAGGATTTGAAGCATCTTTCTTTTACTCAGACTAGGAGTAAATTTCTCCTATAAATAGAGGGGTTTTGTTCATTGTATTTACAATCATATAATCTCTCATCCTCAAGAGAAGAAATAAAAATTACTCTCTCTATTCTCTCTACTCTTCTTCTTTATTCTTTCTTGTTTTATAACCGGACCCATTAACTTTCCATTTTCCACAATAACATAAGAAGTAGGCCCCTCAGTTTAAGTCATATTTTACTCTAATTTCTTCGGTACATTTCCATTTGAATATATATGATTAAAAGGTAAATATTTTCCTCCCTATATTTCTCATTTGAATGTTGACATAAATATTTCTTTACCAAGATTTATATCTAATTATTTAAATTTAATATAATGATAATTTATATTAATTAATAAATGTCATTTTTAGAATTTAACTCTTACACTAAACATAAATATTTTTTTTACTTCATTTTAAGAAATTAAGAAAAAAAATTATTTTCTTCTAATATTATTTTTTATAATTAAGTAATTCTACAAAATACTAATAGTTAAGTTATTTTTTTTTAAATTAATAAAATAAATTTAATAAAATAATTTTTTAATAAATATTTTCTTAAGACTTGTGTTAAGACAATATGTATCAAGTAAAAAGGAACTGAAGAAAAACACCTAATAAGTTTTACCTGTATGAAGGTAAACATAATTCACTGTTAAATAGCGTGAAATAACTTTTTTTTTTTTTTCTTTTGGATTGCAACATGAAATAATTCATTATTTTTGTATATGCAAAAAACATACCATCCAATATTTAATTAAGCAGTATACTACACCTATAAGTTATTGATTATTAGTACTAGAGATATTAGAATTAATTTAGTTTTAATAGGAGTAATATAATGTGTTTTAGAATAGAAGTGTTGGATGTTAAATACCCATCGGTTGTAGTCATTTTCATCGGTTTCAGTCTCAAAACAAAAATTTAATGTCTCATTATATTAAAATTAATATAAAAAATATATTTTGTACATATAAATTTGTTTGGCTCGATTTGCCATTTTTTGGTCTATTTTAACAAAAATTAACAGTCCAACTAATTACTCAGTAAGATTTTAATTTATATAAAAACCTACAATTTAGTTGAAAAGAACTACTAATTGATCCAATAGAATATTTCTTCGGTTCATTGTGTAGGAAAAACTAAAATGCATTTATTTAAAAATAGATGAAATATTAAGTTCTCTTTTTTAATAAAAAAAAAAGGTAGTAATGTTTCTTTATATTGGGACCATGTGATACGGGCTATACGCCATTAGTTCTAAAAGAAATGGATGAATCTCACTGACATTTGATCATCCTAATTTATTAGTTCTTGTATTTTGATTAAGAGTGTTTGGTACGATGGAAAAAATATTTTTTACGAAAAATCTAAAGAAAAAGTACTAAAAAAAGGGCAGTCCGATGCATTAAAACTATCGCTATGCATAGTGTCCGGAAAAGGGCCTCACCAAAAAAGTGTATAGTATGCAGCCTTAAAAAAAAATACTAGTTTAAATAAATTTTTTCCAGTATTTCAAATATTTAAGTTTCATTATCAAAATTCCCAAGTATAGTCGAAGTTTATTTCAATTTTAAAACTAATAATATATTTAATCTCACAAGAAAAATGATGAAGTGAGCACATTTTTTAAGAGATATTTTTTAAATAAAAAAAAATGTGAAGTAGGTGAAGAACAAACATCACTGCTGTATCTCAGAAAATAATTCAAGTATTGATATATGTCCTTTCATGCGTAATTAAATATACAAATATGACTTCTTATCAATTTTTTTTTTTTTTTTTTTAAGGAGCTTAGAGTGAGAAAACCCTTTGACTTCTCTCTAAACAACTCTCCATTATGGATACCTCATCTCCCTTAACCAACAACATAAACACTTCTTGCACTATTCCCCCTAAACCTCCTGATCCTGCAATTAATGCATATTTTCCCCCCACTAAGTCAGTAAATATAGAGCCTGTGGATTCCTATATGCCTGCCTACCTACAACCCTCCCGATACCTCCCCAAAATCCTCTGCTACTAGTTTCAAAGCTAAGCTCATGGGCAGCGAATCTTCAATTCAATAGGACTCTGATAACCTTACACGCCTTGGCGTTATTCCCTTATCATTAAATTCTCTGCCAAAAAGATTGCCCACCACTATCTCAAATCCAATATCCAAGAACTATGGAAACTCAATGAAGATTTTCCACCAATCGATCTAGGATCAGATTATTTCATAGTTAAATTAGCCCAAAAAGAGAGTATGGATGGCATACTTCAAAAGGGCCCATGGTTTGTTTCTGATTACTACCTATCAATTTGTAAGTGAGAACCTAATTTGAATCCACAACAAGCTAAACAAACTCACTCTGTAGTTTGAATTCGCCTACCTCAATTACCAACTGAATTTTATGATGAACAATTACTCACTAAGATCGGAGGAACTATTGGTTCACTACTCAAAGTAGACGCCTGCATCGGCTCCACATTGGGAGGACGATATGCTCGACTGTGTGTGGAACTTCTTTTGGAGGAACCAATACTTACCTCTATAAAAATTGGCTCTCATATCCAACAAATTGTATATGAAGGTGAAGGCATTTTGTGCACAATCTTATGGCAGTCTTGGCTATAAAAAACTCAAGTGTACACAGAAAGTCGCCATTTCCACTCCAGAATCTACATCAAACGATGGAGTGAACTCCCAGCCAATGTTAATGGCAAATACATTAAATGCGAACTGACAAACGGTAGTCTTCCCGAGAAAACACAAGGTAAGTCATTCAAACAGTCCCCATTGAATGAAATCGCCACAGACGAAGCTCCGCCCAGGTATCAATGTTAAAATCTATTCATCAACATCAGGTAAGTTCGTCTCTTCCATGCATTCTATTTCTACTTTAAGTGAAGAAAATATTCCCTCTTCTTCCTATCCCACTCTATCTTTTGTGCATATTAATAGACCAGAACACATATGAAGTCTACTCCTAATATTGTCAAAACTTGTGATACCAACCAGTTCAATCCTTTAGCATAAATATTGCAAAACGACATGGAGCCGCCTACAAATAATCTGAGCCAATCCCCAATGGTTGGACAATCCAAAAAAACCCTCTCACATACCACCCTATTGGCGTTACAAGCAAGGGCTTATGTGGCTTCTAGAAATAAGATACGTATGTGAAACGTGTCTCACTTTTCGTCCGCACCAAGTAAATTTCTTGTGCCTTTACAGCTGTATGGACACATGGCTATTGTGGACCCCGTCCAACTCACCTCTAATAGCTGGCCTTCATACTTGGCAGCCCCCCAGGGATAGGTGGAAAATGGAAATCTCCATGTCGACATGCAAAGACAAGATTTTTCTTTACCACCTAATTCACTCTCTGACCTCGCCTTTATAAATCCAATCAAACATCAACATTATAAATCCTCCTTTAATGATACGTAATCATCAACACCAAAACTCTACTCTTCTTCTTATATTTCCCAACAAAATTGTCATTATGTTTCGTTCCTTAATTCCCCTAAATAAGAGAAGATACCCACAAATTCTATCTCACAAAATTCCCACTCCATCATCCACCATGAACAACAATATTCCTAAAATGCCCCAACAAGTGGCCGAACACCCAGTGGTGTTCGCAACACAAATAGTCCACCCTCTTCACCAGATGCGGTCATGGATAGAACATGCTCTAAAAGACAAAAATATGTTCGTTACAATAGACACATAAATGGGGTGAACTCCATGATCATAATACAAAACCCAAACTTTCTAGCCCAACTCATAGCGGAGGGCATAAAAAGAGCTATGGATTCATACATGCATCACCAATTGATAGAAAATGTGCTTAATCCACTAGTACCAGCAATGACCCCAGCTTTGATTCACAATATCCATCCCCAATGGACTCTTTCCCCTACTCTTGGTCCTCAGATATTACCAAAAAGTCCCAGCCAACTTTCCTTCTACATACCTCAGTAAGCTCTAGACCAAAACCTACTCTTTTTCTCCTGGATCCCAATCTCACTATATGTACCAGATCCATAATCTCCATCACCTCCTTCTCTAATTTATGTGCCAGTGCAGACCTCAAGAACCATACAACCTCCTTCATCGTCCCTTCAAGAAGCATATAATGATCTAGAGATGCATAGGGGCCCCTTCACAGAAATATCGTACATTAGAAATGCTTCGTTAATGGTCCTTCCAGAGATGAATGACAAGAAATATGTCCACCTTTGCCCTATTACCCTGCTGAAATGCTCCTTAGATCTTCGTTCAGTAATGAATGCAGACCTTGCCAAATATGTAGTAGTGATGACCCCAACACTACATCCAAGTTGCTTCCCTGATAAGGATGGCCCTACAATAATCGACCCCCTCCCCCCTCCCCAATGATAACTCTTTCAAGCTTTTTTGTTTAGAACATACGTAGTGGAGATAATCCTAACTTTAAACAAAATTTTAGAGAACTTCTCAATACCCACAACCCATACATAGTTGCTCTTTTGGATACCCGCATGACCTGCCATCTTTCTCTCAAGGATGAATTTGGATTTGATGATTACTTTGAGGATCCTGCCATATGAAGGTCTGATGGTAATGTTCTTCTGTGGAACAATAGATATGTCACTTTGAATCATATTAGGCACACAAATCAGGAATTACATGCTTTGATTAAGGTACACCCTAGTCATGACTTTTGGTGTTTAAGCGGAATTTATGCTAGTACTAAATTAATGCAATGCCAAGTGCTTTGGGAAAATCTTAAGTATATAAATTCTATAATCAATAACCCAAATATCAATACTAATCTTTGGTTTGTTACTGGAGGTCAAAAAGATAAATGGGAAGGTAACTCGATAAATGTTAATTGAAGTTCTTCTTTCTCCTCTTGAATTAACTAGTGTAGTTTAATTGATTTATGATTTAAAGGTAGTCTTTTCACTTGGTCCAACCATAGGAAATATAGAAAATACTTAACATTATAAAGACTAGATCAATGCTTCATGAATTCAAGTTGGTTAGATTATTATCCTAATATTTCTATAACTCATCTCCCGAAAACTCATTCCGACCATCATCCTATACTTATTTGGCTTACCCTTCCCTCTAATACTCCTAATCGTAGATATTTTAGGCTTGAAATCTACTAGTTAAAGCACCCAGAATTCAAACACATAGTTCAATAAAGCTACCAACATAGAGATCTATTAATGGCCACCAAATACTTTACGGAAGGAGTTACCAGTTGGAGTAATCAAAAGTTTTAGGATATTTTTATGAAAAAAAAGAGGTTGTTATCTAGAATACAAGTTATCCAACAATCTCCCAATTATACCCATAGTTTGTTTCTCAGAAACCTAGAACATAACTGAAATATCCTGGTTTTTGGACCTTAGAAAATTTTCTTGATTTCTAATTTTTGGGCAAGATATGACTGAGGGGAACGAGTCTTATACTTAGGTAAGGGTGGTATGGTCCAGTCGTATGCTGGCTAGTATTGGTTGATGGGATGAATGTAGTTACTAGAATGGGTATGATTTGGGTGGTACGAGTCATATAGTTAGGTACGAGTTATTTGGTTACTTTACTTAACCTTAGACTTGGTAACTTAAGTTGGATCTAAGTACGAGTGGCTTACCATAAGCTTTAAGTCAGGGTACTAGTCATACCTAGGACTCGTATGTTAGTCAGTGTTCAAACCTCCTATATTCTATTCTGCCAGGGGTACAATTTATGGGTACAAATCGTACACTTGAATACGACTTGGGTTTGGGTGTGTCGTACCTTGGACAGTATTAGGTCCAAGGGTGAAAGACTAGGGTATAAGAGGTGGGTACCACTCGTACAGATGGGTACGCCTTGTACCCTATGATGAGAATTAAATGCAGTTTAAGTGGGGGCAATCTTGATATTTCTCCACTTATCCTAACAAGGTCCCACAATTTATATTGCACTTGGGAGGTTATTTTCCCTATTATTCTATTATGAAATACTTAGAAAATACTCTTAAATCCTCTTTAGAGTTCTTGGGCAAAGGAACCTAGAGTTTCATCTTATGGAGTAAATTGGGGCTTGTCTTGATAATTTATCTCTATCATCATCTTGGTTTAAGGCATGTTCTCCTCCCTCATTGTTAGTTCCAACTAAAAGCATAGTTTTTATACAATGTTTTCATGATTTAAATATTGTATGATTTTGGGTTTTTGGTTATAAATGCTTGGTTATGGTTTTTCCATGTTTTAATTATGCTTTTATATGCATTAATGGTGGTTTTGGATAATTGGTTGCATATGAATAGTTCTTTGGTAATGGACTTTGGTTTTGGAAGTACTATGCCCCCAATATGGTTGATAAAATGCCTATAACAATGTTTTTACTATAATATTGGTTTTCCAATGGAACTTATGCATGGTTTAAACTTGGTAATGGAACCCTAAATGTTATTAATGGTTTAAATGGTTTTGAATGGATTGAAAAGGCCTTGGTGGCCATGGTTTTGGTTTAATTGGAAATCATGTGGGGTACATGGGAATCCCCTAAGGATTGGCTAAGGACAATACTTGCAAGTTATAGTTGGTATGACGATGCCACTACTAATATCATTGTTTAATAGTAATAGAATAATAGTTTTATTGGAAAATAATTTTAATTAGGCTTAGAGCAGGGGGTATGTAGCAAAGCCGTGGAAGGTGGAGGTCCCGGGGGGATCAAAACTAGAAACTCATATTTGTCGATGTGAGGTTTGGTCCTAGTGACCGTGTACATGATGTCACATTTTTTATTTTAGGGGATGTACTAGTCATCCCAGGTTTTCTTCCCTGGTCGTGCGACTTCACGTACTGGGGCCCTTTTAATAGGGAAAGCTGAACCCATATTATGTGTGGTTTAGGATGGCATAGCTACATATCCCAGGTAAAGGTTTAAAATGGAATGCTAAACTCTGTTACCTTTACCGGCATGATTATATGTATATATTTATAGTTTGTGTACATGTGGCTGGTTTTACTTGTTTTTATAAATAGCATTATTTTATCCTTATCTTGAGTTCATGCTAGCATTCACCTGCTAACCCATCTTTGGGTATCTGTATCCCCACGCGATGGAAGAATCATCGTTCTACTCCTTCTACTTAGCATTTGGACATTTGGGGGTTAGCTTTGGATTGAAGTGGTGAGCTTCCATCTATTCAGATTGCTCCATTTCATGGATGTCATTTCATACTTTGGATTATTTATGGATTTTGGTTTTGGCTATGGTTAGGGGCATGTCCAAACTGGATATTTGTATTCTTTGGTTAGAGGCTTTTGTGGAACTACTATGGGTTGGAATGGATGGGATTAGTATTGGTGTCAGCCTTGGCATTGGTATTGGTATTGAGAATGATACCGGTTGATGATATTATTAGTTGTTCCATCCTATTTTATTTTAGGATTATTTAATTATTAATGGAACATATTTGGTTATAGTTGGATCTATGGTTTGGTTTGGCTTGGTATGGTTGGATGGTTGGTAAGGGACGATCAAACTCGGTTGGGTTGGTCTCGATAATAGACCTATCCTAGAGTCTGTAATCCGGATAGTTACACTATCTTGTTATATGTTTGAAATTTAGCCAACTTAGGGCAGACAACTGGAGGTTGGGTTGGGTATGAGGGTGGTCTCCGGTTTCGGTCGTGTTAAGTTGGTATCAAAACTTTAGGTTCATGGTTAATTGGGAGTCCACAAAGCCTTGTCTGGTAGAGTATCTTTTAAGTGTATGTAGCGCGTCACACTCATAAAGAGAGAGGCTACATGGCATTTAGAATGTTTTACTTTCTTGGTATTCTATTTTTAAGCTTAGAGTATAAGTCCTGAAATTTTTCTCTAATCCTTGGTTGTTCACTTTTTAGATCATTCCTCGATTATCTGTGACACAATAAAACTCTTCAATCCCATCTAGGGATAATGTTGATGGGGTATATCCTACGTCTGGAGTTTGTCTTCGATCTCAGGGTCCTATCCCTGATTGTTCTGGAGTTCTACCGGTTGCTACTAGTCCTCCTCAGGGTGAGGTGACTAATGCAGAATTTTGCCAATCTATTCATACTATTACTCAGTTGGTTGCTTCTTTAGCTAAGAGGGATGTAACTGGTGGGTTGTCTGTTGAGGCCACAATGGTTGGCCAATTTATGAAATTGAATCCTCCTACTTTTAATGATGTGAAGGTGAAGGAGGATCCTCAGGGTTTCTTGGATAAAATAGAGAAGATATTCAAGGTGATGCTGACCACAAATGTGAAAGGTGTAAACTTTGAAGCTTATCAGCTCAAGGATATTGCATACCAATGGTACGGAGAGTGGGATAGGGATATAGGTGATATAGATGAGTTATCCTTATGGGATGCCTTTTCTAGTATTTTTTTGGATCGTTTCTTTTCTCAAGAGCTGAGGGATATGAAGATGGAGGAGTTTGTGAATCTTAAGCAAGGAAGAATATCTGCCAAGGAATATGCCTTGAAATTTTATCAGATATCAAGGTATGCTCCTGATTTGGTGGCTGACATGAGAGCGAGGATGAGAAAGTTCACTTTTAGGCTATCTCAGGATTTAATCTTGGAAAGCAAGACTGCCTTACTGGTCAAGGATATGGATATTTTAAGGCTAGTTGTCCACATATAATAGATAGAGAATAAAAAGAGGAAACAGGTGGAGTTCAAAGATTGGCAGGGTAAGAGAAGCAGGTTTACTGACCAGGGAGGTGCGTAGTCAAAAGGTGGTCGGGATGAAGGTAAATAACTGAAAAAAAATGGGCAAGTTCTGGTTCCTTCTCTACTGCTAGTGCTCCTTACCCGAATCAGTCGGGTGATAGGCATCCGCAAGGTGGTGATAACTTTCGGGCATAGGATGCCCAGTCCTAGGCGAGTGGGGGTCAGTCGGCTTCTTCATACCCTTTTTGCTGATTTTGTGGTCATCTTTATCGAGGTTATTGTGACGAAGGAAGGGATAAGTGTTTTAAATATGGCCATCCAGGACATATGCTTAAGAATTTTTCGGTTGGTAAGGGAGCTTCGGTAGCGGTCAAAGCTTCAGTTACTTCATTTTCTGCTCTTGTGCCTAGTGGTGCGGCTTCAGTTTCTACTCCTGCTTCTGATATCGATACATGTCGGAATAGGTTGTATGCTCTTGCATCTCAACAGGAATTTGAGGCATCACCTGATGTCATTACTGGTACGTTACAACTCTTTTCTTGTGATGTGTATTTTCTGTTTGATCTGGGGTCTACTCTTTCTTATGTGACCCCATATGTGGCTGTATGTTTTGGTTTTTATCATAAGGTTATTTTGGATCTTTTTTTTAATTTCTACCTCAATAGGTGACTCAGTTATTATTACAAAAGTCTATGGGGTGTGTGTGGTATCTTTTGTTGGTAGGCAGACTTTGGTGGATTTGTTTAAACTTGATATGGTGTATTTTAATATTATTATAGGGATTGATTGGTTACACTTTCATTACACGTCCTTGGATTGTCGGACCCGTAAGGTTGTCTTTAGGTTCCCTAGTGACTGGGTTATAGAATGGGAGCGTAGTTCCCTAGCTCCTAGGGGGAGGTTTATTTCTTATCTTAGAGCTTGAAGGTTAATCTCTAAAGGTTGTCTTTATCATTTGGAATGGGTTGAAGATTCTAACTCTGAAGGTACTTCTTTACAGTTAGTTCTGGTGGTAAATGAGTTTCCAGTGGTCTTTTCAGATGATCTTCCTAGTGTTCCTCCAGATAAGAAAATATAGTTTGGTATTGATTTGGTTTCGGACACTTTTCCAATATCTATTCCTCTTTATAGAATGGCTCCGGCTGAGTTAAGGAAACTCAAGGAGCAACTTAAGGATATTCTGAATAAGGGGTTTATCTGTCCTATTGTATCCCTGTGGGGTGCACTGATATTTTTCATGTGCAAGAAGAATGTTTTTTTTCGAATGTACATTAACTATCGGCAGTTGAATAAGGTAATGGTCAAGAATAATTATCCTCTTCCAAGGATAGATGACTTGTTTGATCAGTTGCAAGGTGACAAGTTCTTCTATAAGATAGATCTTTAGTCTGGGTATCATCAGCTTAAGATTAGGGAGGAAGATATCCCTAAGACCGCTTTTTGTACTTGATATGGGCACTTTGAATTCTTGGTAATGTCATTTGGGTTGACAAATGCTCCAACAACATTTATGGACTTGATGAACAAGGTTTTTGGCCATTTCTTGGATCTCTTTGCCATTGTGTTTATTGTTGACATTCTGGTTTATTCCAAAAGTGAGGTGGATCATACTAATCACCTTCGCGTGGTATTGTAGACCTTAAAAGAACAATAGTTGTATGCTAAGTTCTCCAAGTGTGAGTTTGGGTTGAACGCTGTGACTTTTCTTGGTCATATTATTTCTAGCGAGGGATCATGGTGATCCACAAAAGTGGCTATGGTTAAAAGGTGGCCTAAACCCACGATTTCAACTGACATTCGAATCTTCTTGGATTTTTCTAGGTATTATTTTCGGATTGTGGAGAGCTTTTTGATGATAGCTGCTTCTCTGACTAAGTTGACTCAAAAAATGGTGAAGTTTTCTTGGTCGAATGCTTGTGAGGGAAGTTTCAAGAAGTTGAAAGATATGCTAACTTTGGCTTTAGTTTTGACATTTCCTGAGGGCAGTGAGGGGTTTGTGGTTTATTATGATGAATCTAGGGTGGGACTTGGTGGTGTTTTGATACAGCATAGAAAGGTGATTGCCTATACTTCTAGGCAGTTAAAGGTGCATGAGAGAAATTATCCTACTCATAATTTAGAGCTGTTGGCTATGGTTTTTGCTTTAAAAATCTGGCGGCATTATTTGTATAGAGTGCACGTAGAAATCTTTTCTGATCATAAGAGTCTACAGTATGTGTTCATTCAGAAGGAGCTAAATCTTAGGCAAAAGAGATAGTTGGAGTTTCTCAAGGAGTATGACATGAGTCTTCACTATCACCCAGTTAAAGCTAACATGGTTTCTGATGTTCTTAGCAGGTTATCCATGGAGAGTTTTGCTCATGTAAAGGAAGGAATGAGGGAATCGATGAAAGATATTCACCGCTTAGCTAATCTTGAAGTTCGTCTTTTGAACTCCAAGGATGGTGGTGTGATGGTACAGGAAGTGTTTCGATCATCTCTTGGTACAGAGATTAAGGAGAAGTAAGTGCTAGATCCTATCTTGATGAAAATCAAGAGTAATGTGGGTATGCAGAAGGTAATAGTGTTTGAGATTAATGACGATGGTACTTTACGGTACCAAGGAAGATTGTGTGTTCCTAATGTCGATGGGTTACAACAAAGGATCTTGTCTGAGGCACATGAATTGTGCTATGTTGTACATCCCGACTCGACAAAAATGTATCATGATCTTAAGGATATGTATTGGCGAAATGGTATGAAAAAGGACGTGGCTTATTTTGTGGCTTGGTGTGTCAACAAGTTAAAGTTGATTACATGAGACCAAATGGGTTGTATCAATAGATTGTTTTGCCAGAATGGAAATAGGATATAACCACTATGGATTTCATTATCAGTCTTCTATGATCTCAAATTTAATATGATTCGATTTGGATCATCGTGGATAGAATGATAAAGTTTGCTTACTTTTTGCTAGTGAGGACTACCTTTTCGACAGAGGATTATGTGAAGTTATATCTTCAGGAGATTGTGAAGCTGCATGGGGTACCTATTTTAATTATCTTTGATCTTGGTACATAGTTTTTATCTCATTTCTGATGGTCTTTTCAGAAGGGATTAAGTACTGAGGAAAGTCTGAGTACTGCTTTTCATCCTTAGATGGATAGGCAAGCATAAAAGACTATTGAGACATTGGAGGATATGTTTCAAGTATGTGTGGTTGAGTATGGTGGCAGTTGGGTTGAACATCTATCTTTTGGTAGAGTATTCTTACAATAATAGCTATCATTCTAGTATTGGTAAGGCCCCTTTTGAGGCATTGTACAGTAGGAGGTATAGATCTCCTATTGGTTGGTTCGATTTTGGTTAGGTGGATATGTTTGGTCTGGATTTGGTCTATCAGGATATGAAAAAGGTGAAAGTGATTTGGGATAGGCTTAAGGCTGCCCAAAGTCTCCAAAATTCCTATGCGGATGTATGGCGTAGAGACTTGGAGTTTGAGGTTGGGGATAAGGTGTTCCTCAATGTATCTCCTATGAAGGGAGTAATGTGGTTTGGAAAAAGGGGAAGCTCAATCCACGATCTATTGATCCTTATGTGGTTTTATGAAGGGTTGGAAATATTGCTTATGAATTAGAGTTGCCTTCTAGTTTGAACTCCATTCATTCGATATTTCATGTCTCTATGTTGAGGAAATGTCTTGGTGATCCTTCTTTGATTGTTTCTTTGGAGGGGTTGGGTATCTCGGACTCTCTGTCTTATCAAGAGGTCTTGATTGAGATCTTTGATAGGCACGTTTGTCGGTTGGAAACCAAGGATGTGGCTTCGGTTAATGTTCTATGGTGGAACCATAAAGTGGAAGAAGCTACATGGAAAGTGGAGGAGGACATGAAGTTCAAGTATCCACATATGTTTTCTGCTCCTGGGATTCGTGCAGAAGGTATGTGTTCTTCAACACATCTTTATTTTCTAAGTTTTTTTAAAGGAAATATTAACATCTTTGCCTCTTTGTTTTCAAACTTTGTTAAAGATTGGGAATATATTTGATAATGCAAATGACTCGTGCGTGTGGTTACCCTACCTTATCCGTTATTCGGGGATGAATATTTCTAATGGGGGAGACTGAAACACCCTAGTTTCTGGACCATAGAAAATTTCCTTGATTTCTAGTTTATGCACAAAATATTGGTTTCACTATAACAATGCTTTCACTATAATATTGGTTTTCCAATGGAACTTATGCATGGTTTAAGCTTGGTAATGGAACCCAAAATGATATGAATGGTTTAAATGGTTTTGAATGGATTGAAAAGGCCTTGGTGGCCATGGTTTTGGTTTAATTGGAAATTATGTGGGGTACATGGGAATCCCCTAAGGATTGACTAAGGACAATACTTGCGAGTTATAGTTGGTATGATGATATCACTACTGATAACCTTGGTTAATAATAATGGAATAATGGTTTGGTTGGAAAATGGTTTTAATTGGGCTTAAAGAAAGGGAGTATGTAGCAAATCCGTGGAAGATGTAGGTCCTCGTGGGATCAAAATTGGAAACTCATATTTGCTGATGTGAGGTTTGGTCCTAGTAAACGTGTGCATGATGTCACACTTTTTATTTTGGGGAATGTACTAGTCATCCCAGGTTTTCTTCCCTAGTCGTGCGGCTTCACATAATGGGGCCTTTCAGTAAGGGAAGCTGAGCGCATATAACCCATGGGTGGTTTAGGGCGATAGAGCTACACAACCCAGGTAAAGGTTTTAAATGATATGCTAAACCCGATTCCCTTTTTCAGAATGGTTATATATATATATGTATGGTTTGTGTGCATATGGATGGTTTTACTTGGTTTTAGAAATGAAATTATTTTATCCTTATCTTGAGTTCATGCTAGAGTTCACCGGCTAACCTTTCTTTGGGTGGCTGTATCCCCACGCGATGCAAGAACCAGCGGTTCTACTCCTCCTGCTTGGCATTCGGACTTTCGGGGATTAGCTTTGGATTGACGTGGTGAGCTTCCATCTATTCGGATGGCTCTATTTCATACTTTGGATTATTTGTGGATATTGGTTTTGGCTATGGTTCGGGGCATGTCCCAATGGGATATTTGTATTCATTTGGTTAGAGGCTTTATGGAACTACTATGGGTAATGGGCGGGATCGGTATTAGTGTCAGCCTTAGCATTGGTATTGGTATTGGGCTGATACCGATTGACGATATTGTTGGTTGTTTCATCCTCTTTTATTTTGGGATTATTTAATTATTAAGGAAACTAATTTGGTTATGGTTGAATCTATGGTTTGGTTTGGCTTGGTATGGTTGGACAGTTGGTATGAGATGGTCGGAATTGGTTGGGTCAGTCTCGGTAATAGACCTATCCTAGAGTCTGTAATCTGGATAGTTATGCTATCTTGTTATATGTTCAAAATTCATCCAACTCAGGGTAGGCGGTTGGAGGTTGGGTTGAGTAACGAGGATGGTCTCCAATTCTGGTCAGACTTGGGATGCCCATTACGACAAGGCCCCAAGTCGAGTCGGGTCAATAACCTTGTTAAGTATTGTAATAATATTCTTCGGATTGAGGAAAATTATTTGAAAATCCAATCCGGAATAAACTGGTTAAGTGATGGTGATGCTAACACAAAAAATTTTCACTTATCAATTATTAATAGACAAAGAATAATTTAGATTATTTTTTATGGATGAACATGATAACTGGATAGAGAACTAATCCCACCTTCTTTCCCATACTTTTTCCTACTTCAGACAAGCTTACACTACCGACCAAATTAGCTCTCATCTAAAAGGATACTAGGAATGCTATCCAAAGTTTTCACCAACTAGACTTACTTTCCTTAGATGAACCCCTGAAACCTCAAGAGGTTGTACAGGCAATTTTTTTCCTTTAAACCCTATAAGACCCTCGAGACCGATGACATTCATCCATGTTTTTACCAAACCCATTAGGACATCGTTGGTGACTCTGTGATAGAATATTGTAAGATTTTATTTGATTCTCTCGCTATTCCTATCCCCCTAAATAGTACCTTCATTTGCTTGGTTCCAAAATTTATGAATGCCAATCAACTTAAGAACTTTCGTCCTATTAGATTTCGTAATACCATCTATAAAGTCATTACAAAAATTATCTCTAATCGTGTCAAGCCCCTCTTAAATTCCTTCTTTGGGCCTCAACAAAATAGTTTTTTAAAGGGGAGAAGGGCTAGATATAATGCAATCCTTGTCCAGGAAACCCTTCACACCGTCCTAAATAGTAAAAGTACTAAAGGTAGACTTATGTTAAAAATCGACCTCCAAAAGTCTTTTGATCGTATTGAGTGGTCATTTGTTTATAGAATGCTTAGGTTCTTTAAATTCCCTCTAAGAATCACTAAGCTTATTATGTCTTGTGTTATTTCTAGCTGAATATCCATTTTAGTAAATGGTAATCGTACAGATTTCCCCCCTCTCGAGTCATTAGATAAGGTGACCCTTTGTCACCATATCTCTTTACTCTTTGTATGGAATTTCTCTTGGATTATATTACCACTAAGTCAACCTTCTCAAGTGGGACCCCATTTACCTTACCTCGAAAGGTCCACCCTTATCCCTTCTTTTTTTTTGCCCATAACTTATCTCTGATAGCTAAGGCGAATTCAAAAACTATTCATAACATTCACTATGTTCTCTCTAGTTTTTGTAGGCTTTCAGGCCAAAATATCAACCCGCATGCCTAAAAAACTCATAAAATCGAGCCACATACTCCACAACAATCATGGAGCCCTGCTGTAACCTCGAGAACTGATCCCTCAAACGATCTCGAAGGCTGCAAGGTATATACTTCTCTAAAAATACCTCAAAGAATTAAGTCCATATCATAGGAGGTGATCCAGCTAACCTGGAATCAAGATGACCTCTCCACCAATGTTGAGCTGTCAAATCCAACTTGCAAGCAATCAAAAACTCATAGAAATGCTCACCTGGTGCACCAGAAAGTCTAGGCGGAGCCAATCTCAAGAATCTACCCAGCATCTTTTGCTCCTCAATAAACATAATAGGTTGGGCAACCATCAACTGAGCAACCACCGGTGCAGGAGGGACCTCAACTCTAGGAGCCGCAGCTACAGGCTGCGCCTCCACCTTAGGATTACTCTTATTCGTAGAGTGTGCATCATTAGATGGTGCACCACCAACCAATCCTAAGAGCTAAACGAAAGCATCCTTGAGTAGTGAAGAAAAAATAAACCTTGGTGGAGCTTAGGCTAGTCCTTGGCCCACCAATAGCTGGGGTGGAGGAATATTTATCCCGTGAGCAAGAATAGGGTCTGGTGAAGGCCTCCTATTTATGTCCCTGGCCGGGGCTACATCTCTATGCTGTGTTTGACCCCTAGGTCATCCACAAACTACGATAGAAGCCCTAGGCACGGGCTCGGGGTCCTCATCTCGAATAGCGCTAACACATGTTCTAACTATCTATAAAAGAGTGAAACCAACTTTAAATCTTAGCACAAAATGAGTGAAAGAAGTGAAGAAATCCTAAGAATGTCTTATTGCCTACTGAAGATAAGAAATGAATGTCATTGTTCTGATCCGCGAGACTCTACTTGACACTTTCTCTTATACCAATAACACCGGTGAACTGAGCACTTTGCTACCAATTTATCATGAACCAATTTATTAGGTAATGATGGTACCTACTTTATCCCACTATTAGGTAAGTCAAATCGTAGCTCAGAACTAGAAGCAATGGGCTAATTTTATGGGAAAAGGCATAAAAGCCAAAAATTTGCAAATAAAGATTTACAACACTAATTTAAGTAATAATAATATTCTGAAAGTTAGATAAGATAGAAATAACACCCCAAAACCTAGTAGTGTTGGTACAAGAGACACTAGTAAAAAAGGAACATAAGTAATGTAATAGTTAAATACAAATCAGTCTCGAATAATAAAAGACTAAGTATAGATAGTAGAAGGAAAAAGGGGGAAACTCTGACTCTAAGAGCTCACTCTATCTCCGAACTCAATTCAACATGATCTCAGTCAATGGCAGTGACTAGTACTCATCTACACCAAAAAGGTACAAAAGTTTAGTATGAGAGCCACGGGTACTCAGTAGACATCATCGGCCGATTGAGCTACATCATAATATATCTACAATGAACATGCTATATATATATATATATATATATATATATATTTAAGCTAAATCAAGATAGAAGGACAAACCTGAAATAATGATCCAAATGCTCTAAATATTTAAGTAAATAATCCGAAATAATAATATAACGAAAAAACAATTATCATTACAAAATTGAATCCTATAAGCCAGTAAGTGCAGAAAAATAAATAACCTAATGCGGACCCCCATAAGCTCGGTGGGTGCAATTAAGAAAGTAAATAGCCGAAATTCCATTAATTATCCATATCTCTAACCATAACAAATAATCCATCCATTCCATAAACCTTAGATTAGAACCAAATCCATAACCATCATAGACAACCCACTAATGCCGAACTTGAATCGAAACTCGCATAGTCAAATGTCGAACTTGAACTGAAACTCATATAATCAAATGCTGGACTTGAACCGAAACTCATATCATGAATAACTCCAGAGTCGAATCAGACTTAAGATCATAAATCGTCGGACTGGAATTGAAACTAGTATCAACTCCCAAGTAACAAAATAGAATAAGTGTTAAGAATGTCATCTCCACAAACTCTAAAATATGATAATTAAAAGGTACAATACGACAATAATTCTATAAGGAGTTAATAAGAGTATTAGCCTAAGGTGGGTCAGAGGGCCCCGCTTCTAATTCCCTAAATCTGTTCTAAGGCAAATTCTATCCCATACTAGGCTAAGATATGTAAGTTCACTTCTAGATGTTAAATAAGCCACAATTAGCCCTAAGATAGCAATTCTATCTAACCATGCATAACTAAGTTAATTACGCCTAATTTACGGTAACTTAGTAGCCTAAATTATTCTAATAATACTAATTATAGCACTTATACCTCCCAGACCTTATTTCCATCACATATCTAGCACAATATCATAAGTATACTATAAATTAACTCAATCTATGAAGAAGGTAAACCTAAACTACCCCAACGCCGAAGAATGCCTGGTGAAATCTGTTATATTAATGAATTTTCCTTCCAAAGAGATTTCGCAAGATGCCATTTAGGAATTTGGATAAGAAATGAGAAATCCATGCTTATGACACCCCAAAGTCACCTACTAGTAGTGCTTTAAAGTTTTCACACTTTTTAGGGTTCCACACTTTAAAAAATGGGTGAACATGGGAGAAAATGGGCTAAGTAGGGATTTTATAAGTACCAGGTTCCACTAAAAGCGGGCTCTAAACTGATTTAGTAGTCAACACTAAAGAACTACCTACCCATGCATGCCAGGGCGCTGAAGCGGACAAAATGACGCTAAAACGGCTTGTGCTTTAGTAGCCAACTTGCCGCTAAAGCGACATTTGCAAAGCTGACAGAGTCGCTAAAGCGCCCGAGGGCCGCTAAAGCGACCTCCGCTATAGTTCCTAAGGGCCACTTTAGTGGTCACACCAACTGGAGACTTGGAATTTTTCGGGTCTTCGTCGACCCCTTGAGCTGCATCTGGAGTCTTGTATATGTAAACGAATTATGCTACCCGTTCAAATTCAATGTTTTAAACTCAATGGCGCAATAAAAATTTACCTCCTAGGTTATTTCAATGAAATATAGGTCCCACACCTATGTACTATTTTTTTTAACTTTTGGCTAATATTCCGAAATGAGTCCGAAAACCTCAGGACACAAACCAAGGATCCACCTAGCTAAAATTGACATTTCAGAGCTATTGGAACTATTAAAATTTAAGTATGAGGTCATTTGACTGAATTTTTATCTAGATAGTCAATTTTAGCCAGTAAAGACTCCAAAATGGGGAATTGACTCTAAACACATCCACACTTACCTTTAACAAAGATAGAAAACAAAAATGTTATGGAATACACATACCTCAAACACAATTATCTGAAACAGGGAACAAGAATGGATACTTGGACTTTATGTCCTCCTCGACTTTACAAGTATCTTCCTTAACCTTTTGGTTCCTCCAAAGAACCTTTACCAAAGCCACGTCTTTTGGTCGCAACCGACAGACTTTCTGATATAAAATCTCAATCGAGACCTCCTCATAAAATAAGGAATCCAAAATACTCATATCCTCCATCGGAACAACCGTCGAAGAATTACCCATGCACTTCCTCAAGATCGAAGCATGAAACACCGGATGAATGGAGCTCAAGCTTGAAGTCAACTCCAACTCATAAACGACATTACCAACCCTCTTTAAAACTAAGTATGAACCAACATAACGTGGAATGAATTTCCTCTTCTTACCAAAACACATCACTCCCTCTATGGGAGACACCTTTAGGAACGCCCAATTACCAACACTGAACTACAACTCTCTTCGCCTTACATCTGCGTAGGACTTTTAGGGACTTTGGATGGCCCTACGTCTATCCTGAATCATCTTCACCTTCTCCATGGCTTAGTGAACCAAATTCGGGCCAAATAATTTATTCTCACCAACCTCAAACCACCCGTAGGAGACCTATACCTCCTACTGTATAAGCCCTCAAACGTAACCATACTAATGCTAGAGTGATAACTGTTGTTGTAGGAAAATTCTATGAGAGCCAAGTGGTTAACCCAAATACCACTAAAATCAAACACACAAGCCCTAAGCATATCTTCTAAGACCTGAATTGTCCTTTCTGCTTGCCCATCCGTCTGCAGGTGGAAAGTAGTACTAAGGGTCACCTTAGTCCCCAAACCTCGCTAGAACGATCTCCAAAAGTAAGATGAGAACTGGGTACCCCAATAAGATATGATGGATGCTGGAGTACCATGCAACTTTATGATCTCCTCGATGAACAACTTGGCATAATTATCAAAAGATAAGTGAGTCCTCACTGGCAAGAAATGAGCAGACTTAGTCATCCTATCCATAAATACCCAAATCGAATCAAATTACTGGTGAGACCACAGAAGACCCGTAACAAAATCCATATTAATTATCTCCCATTTCCACACCTACAGTTCAATCTCTTAAGTCAACCCACCGGTCCTTAAGTGCTCCACTTTCACTTGCTGACACACTATGCACTTAGCCGCAAAATTGGCCATATCCTACTTCATATTATTTCACCAATAAATCTCCTTAAGATTATGATACATCTTTGCCGAACCAGGATGAATAGTAGAACATGACTTATGAGCTTTGCCCAAAATCCTTCCTCACAAGCCATCGATATTGGGAACACAATCTACCTTGGTACTTCAAGATACCATCACCGCCAATCTCAAAAACCACTACTTTCTGCCTACCTACCTACATCATTCTTGATTTGGATCAGAATAGGATCCAACACTTGCTTCTCCTTTACTTCAGCACCAAGAGATTACCTTTCCACCTCTTGAACAATCACCACCACCATTCTCGGAATCCAAGAGACGAACTCTAAGATTATCTAAATGGTGAATATCCTTCACCAAATCTCATTTCTCTTTATCCACATGAGACAAACTTCCCATGGCAACCTGCTAAGATCATCAACAACCACGTTAGCTTTACCTAGATGATAATGGAGACTCTTGTCATAGTTCTTGTGCAACTCAAGCCATCTTTAATACAAATACCACGACTAATAATTCCAAATAATGGATTGGATAATTCCTCTTCTGAACTTTCAACTGTCTAGAAGCATATGCAACCACTTTGCCAAGCTGCATCAACACATAACCTAGTGCTACCCGAGATGAATCACAATAAACAACAAAACCATTGGTGACCTCAGGCAGAGTCAAGATTGGAGCCAAAGTCAACTTATGCTTTAGCTTCCCGAAGCTACCCTCGCAAGCATCAAACCACAGGAATTTCACCTTGTTTTTAGTCAACTTAGCCAGTGGGGCTGCAATAGAAAAGAAACTCTCCACAAACCTTCTATAATAACTGGCTAAACCCAAGAAGCTCCAAATGTCGGTTGGAGTCATGGGTCTAGGCCACTTCTTAACTGCTGTAACTTTTTGTGGATCCACCATGATCCCTTCACTAGAAACAACATAATCCAGGTAAGTCACAATATTCAACCAAAATTCACACTTAGAGGACTTAGCCTATAACTACTTTTTCTTAAGGGTTTGCATCACAAGGCGGAGGTGATCGGTATGATCTGCCTCACTCTTGGAATACACTAAAATATCATCAATAAAGACAATCATGAACAAATCCAAGAACTAACGGAAAACCCGATTCATAAGGTCTATAAATGTCGTCGAGGAATTGGTCAAACCAAAGAACATCACCAAAGACTCAAATAACCATACCGGCTTTGGAAAGCAGTCTTAGGGATATCTGCCTCCCTAATCTTCAAATGATGATATCCTGACCGAAAATCAATCTTGGAAACAAACTTAGCACCCTAAAGCTAATCGAATAGACCATCAATCCTCGGAAGGGGATACTTATTCTTCATGGTTACTTTATTCAATTGGCTGTAATCAATACACATCCGAAGAAAAACATCCTTCTTATGGATGAACAAAATAGGAGCGCCTCATGGAGGCACACTAGGGTGAACAAAACCCTTATCTAGAAAATCTTTCAACTACTCCTCGAGTTCTTTCAACTCAACTGGAGCCATTTTGTAAGGAGGGATAGAAATAGGGCGAGTGTACGAAAAAAGGTCAATCCCAAAATTAATTTTCCTATTGGGAGGAATACCAGGAAGATCATCAAGAAACACCTCGGGAAATTTACAGATCACAAGGACAGTCTATAAAGAAGGACCTTCAGATCTAGAATCCTTAACATGCATGCACTAAGTGATAGAGGCACCCTTTAGAAACTAATTTGCGGGTTCTAAGATACAAAATAAGCCTTCCCTTTGGTATTAGGAAACTGCCTTCCTATGTGATCATCAGCTCATTAGGGAAATAGAAACTGACCCTTCGAGTTCGACAATCAAGAAACGCATAACGAATGCAACCAATCCATCCCTAAAATCATATCAAAGTCCAACATGTCTAACTCTATTAGATCCACCACGGTCTCCCTACCATGAAATGCCATTACAAAACCCCTATAGTCCTTTCTAGCCATAATTTAGTCACCCACCATGGTGAACATAGAAAAAGGATCCAGAATATACTCAGGACCAAAACCAAAATAAATAGCCAATAAGTGGTCATATAAGAGAGAGTAGGCCCTGGATCAAGATGATAATATACATTACAAGAGAAAAGTTTAAGTGTACCAGTAACAACATTGAGGGACGCCTCAGAATCCTGGAAGGTGGCAAGAGCATACAGACGGTTCCAACCAGCATTGGAGCTAGAGACAGAAGTAGTACCTTTTGGCGCAGGTGCTGATGAAGTAGCAACATGAATCTTATTTTCCCCAGAAGTACCTTTTGGCACAAGTGTTGATGAAGTAGCAACAGGAATCTTATTTTCCCCAAAAGCAACCTTAGAAGGACAATCCCTCAAATTATGACCAAAATGACCTTATTTAAAGAACTTGTTTCTCCCTTCTTCACAAACACCACGGTGCACCTGACCACAAAATCTATAAGGAGGATATGATGGAGCTATATGAGCCCCACTAGCCTGAGGTTGGGTTCCTCGTGGTTTAAACCCATTATTATACTGAGAATGATGATACTTGACGACTTTGGATAAGGAGAACTAGCCGTAGAGTAGGAACCAAAATTACCCCACTTTTTCTTAGACCACTTTCCACCATCTCTACCACTCTAATACAAATAGCAAAACTTCTTATTCTGCATTTCACTCATCTCCGATAGCTTTTTCTTTTCTCATTTTACTTGCTACATATAAACCATAATTCAGAGATGTCCATATCCTTACTCAACAAGGCAGACTTTCTCTCCAGGATCAACTCAAGGGACAACCCAAAGGTAAATTTCCTCATTCTAGGCCTCATGCTAGACACCAACTCAGAATCATAACGCAACAACTGATGAAACTTCAAGGCATACTCCTTCACTGTCACCCCGTCTTGCTTTAAATTCATGAATTTCTCAGACTTTGCCTCTCTCAACTCTTAAGGAAAGAAGCGATCAAGGAAAGCACTAGAGAAATCATCCCACAGAGTAGACTCAGTGTCATTACCTCTAGGCTGGTCCCACTCCTCGTACCACTGATATGCCATATCCTTCAACTGATAAGTTGCAAACTCAATACCCTCTATATCAGTAGAATGCATCACATGGAAGATTTTTTCCATCTCATCAATAAAATTTTGAGGATCCTCCTTAACTTTAGAACCAGTGAAAGTAGGAGGAATTAACCTCATAAATTGGTCAACTCTAGTGGCCTTAGAGAATGGAGCATATAAGCAACACTCTCAGTTTAGGAGGCCACCAACTGGGTAAGCAAATGAATTAATTGGCGAAACTAAGCATTAGACACCAACCTGGGGTGCCTGAGGAGGGATAGGGGGAACCGACAGAGCCTCCTCGAGGCAATTAGAAGTAACAACCCTCTACCAAGACATAACTCCTGGGGTAGTCCACATTGTCCTTAGGCGAGATAGAAAAGTTGCCGCAAGCATCAGATCTTCTGGGAGGCATGATCTGAAAACCAAACATATGAAAATTAGAGGAGATTTAAGACCTTAGGCTCTATGGCTCAAAAATAGAACAACAAGAAAGGGAAACATTCCTAAATGCCTAGTAGCTTCTCCCTTATAAGTGTAGCCCGCTATACACCCATAAACGAGACTCTACTTGACACGACTTTGTTGGACACCCAATTACACTAAACCTAGGCTATGATTCCATCTCTTTCATGATCCAAACCAGGGCCTGGCCATGAAAAGTATCTCAAGTCCCACGTGGACCAAAGATCTCCCCCTGCACCTAATCAAACCAAGCACAACATCTCCCAAGGTCGGATAAATTCCGAGCATATAATAAGATAGCATGCAATAAGCTTAAGAAAATTTAAAACATGGATATAATTGATGACTAGCAACCGGCCAAACAACCAATCAATATCACCCAATATCTGTAGTAATCAAAACAAAGCCTTCTAAACAAGAACCAAAACTAGTCTTGGTTGGGACAAGTCCCAAACTTTGACAAATGACAATGAGAATGAAAATGATAATGAAAGTATCTATCAACTTGAATCTCAGAATAAAAGCTGGTGAAATACCTAAGCCTTTCGGGGAATGGAAGCTCACTATTTCACCATAACACAACGAACTGATGAACTAAGCCGACGGACCTAACTCTCCACAGAAAAGTAGAAGTAGCTCTAGTGCCTGCTTTTCATGGGGATACTGCTTCTGGAAATAGTTAATGGGGTGAATACTAGTATGTAACTCAAGGATAAGGATAACATACTGCCATGATCAATAATTCAAAATCATTCAAACACCAATGCACATAATCAAATGCATATATATATATATATATATATCACATGCCAGGATAGGGAATAAGGGTTACATGCACTTTAAAACTTTAGCCTGGATTGTGTAGCTCAATTATCATAAGATACAATGGCACCCACGAGCTATATGGGCCCATATCTACCCCAGTTGGTGGGTCCCCAGTGTGTGTGGATGCACAAACCAGTAGGTATACATATGCACTATGGGGTACTCAAACCTTCATACATATCAAGGTGACACAGCACCGAATCATGTAATAAGATGTGGGGGACTCAAACCTCCCAATCATATGATAATAATAATAATAAGGGATACTCAAACCACACGGTCATATAGACCCCTGGGTCGGCAACCGCGATTCCAGCATTGGTCTCTGAACCTCTACTTTCAAGGCTCAGCAACACAACCCTCATTAAAGACCAATCAAAACAATCATCACACATTCCCAAATCATTGAACCACATTACATAATAAGGCATACATTGTCAGTATCTTCTACCAACTACACTTGCAAGGTAACAACAACAAGACAAAACAATCTCATTACTTAGGGGAATTTACAACCCTTTTAGTTAAATTATGTAATAACTTATGAAAATACGAACCCACAAGGATCAATTCAAAATCATAATGCAATAGTTCAAGAATAGTTAAATTCCCATATTTTTATAACTGAAAACCACTTTCACAATATAGGGTTGGAGTCATAACCGCTTCAAAAATCACAAGTTTTGGAAAATCACAATTCCCTAGTTCATTCATCATACCCATACGCCTACACATTCAAAATCATAATTAAAGCATGAATAATCATATGTAAACCATGGGAAAAAATTATTCAACAACAAACATTCAAAACCCTCAACCCTTGATTTCAAACTAACATCAATACCTCATGAACAATACTTTAAAACATATGGTTTTAACAAATTAACAATATGGGAATAGTAACATGCCTTTAATACCAACTATTGGCGTTGCAAAAAAGAAGTAATTTTACAATCCATATGAACTACGCAGAAGTAGTAGATGGTTGGCAATTTGTTTATCGTTAATCTTGCATACTGCATTTCATATGTGGAGGAGTTGAAATTATTTATTGCTAATAGAAATGATATTTTTGTTATTTGATTAATTAATTATGTTTGTTTATCTAGGAGCCGCTTTATGTAACTTAGATATTTTAAAGGACATATGCATGTGTATTAGAGGGTAATTAATAAAAAATAATATCATATTTAGATAAGCTACCTAAGGCGTGGATGTAATGACCCTCTAAGTTATTTTCTCAATTTTTGTGAATTTTTAAAATTTTTAGCCTTCCCATAATGGCTACAGGTCATTTATGACTTGCTGGAACTATCAGTTAGATTATGGGACAGTCCATTTCAGTTTTTAGCTCTTTTTTTATTTTGGAGCTTTCACTGCTAAGGAATTGGTATCAAACAAAAACTCCTAGTAAATATCCCTAAATAAGAAATCTGACACCACCATTAGTTCTGAAATATTGATTTTAGGCTTGGAGGACCCTTAGTTCAGGTCCCAAGGCTTTCAGACTTATTTTGAGCTATTGGGTTGAACTTGGTTAAAATAGAACTCGATGCAGGACCCATATTTATTTGAAACAATCTCAAATAAGTTTGAGGGTTTTGTTGACTTTGAAATTTTAAATTTGGTTTAGTAGAATAGTTTGTTTGAGTGCCTAAGGTTTTGAACAAATCTCGAGTACCTGGTAGGAATCCATTGGGACTTAGGAAAATTATCGGTTTTCCAGCATCTGGTACGACCACCTTTTGTTCTTCGCGTTCAAAAGGTATAGGTCATAGTTGAAAGGGTTAATTTCTTGATCTTCGCAATTACAAGTCTTACCTCGAGCACACGATGCGGGTTAAACCTATCACAACTCAAATCAAGGCTTATTTGTGACAGAAATTTCAAGGCCGCAAAGGACCAGAGACCACCCCCATTAACCTGGTCAACCAAAACACAATACAACTCACAGAGGATGAGTTCTGAACATATAACAAGATAGAGTTGAGTTCTGAACATATAATAAGATAGAACCGAGTTCTGAACATATAACAAGATAGATAAATCAACAACAAGAGGGATCTAAGAATTCAAAATACAACCCACCCATACTTTGTCCACAAAAGCCTCTAAGAAACTAAACATCAATCTAAGTCGGGACATACCCCCGACCATAGCCAATAACCCACGAAATAGTCTAAGACATAGATGAAAAGAGATCTTGAAATAAGGATCTTTCGGAGAATAAAATCTCACCACTTCACAGCTGACAAACAAAAAATCTAGAAATCACCTACCACTGTGTAAGGAAACAAAAGTGTCTAAGGACTCTACATCACATGGGGAAACAATGTCCGCGGACGATTAGTAGGGTGAGCACTAGCATGTAACTCAGGGAAGGGATAAACTAATGCCAAATCCAAAACATAATAAATCACATGCACACAAGGTACACATATATATCATCATGTCGGGGTAGGGAACAAGGTTTAACATAAGATTTAAAACATCAGCCTGGACTGTGTAGCTTTAACCGTCATCTATACTCATGTGCTATATATGTCTAGCTCTTACCCTTTTTAAAGGGTCCCAATGCATGTTAGCCACATGAATTAGGGTATCGAGGAAGGTCGGGGAATCCATGACCCTTCGCCAATCTAGGATACAAATATAAAAAACGTGTCACAAGCATACAGTCATCAAGACCAACCATCATGCCGGTAAATGTGGGTTTCCAGTATCACTCCCTCGGGACCTCTATCTTCATGGCTTAGCTACACAGCTCCCTTTAAGACTAATTAAAACATTTACACATTCTCGTTCATTAAACCAAGGACCATCCAGTAAGGCACATACAGTTGGTATCGTCATACCAATTATGTTTGCAAGCTAAGATCATTATGCCATCTTCATTGACAATCAACTTGGGGGAATCCACGACCCTCATGGTCAAATTATCCATCAACTTGGGGGAATCCATGACCCTCAAGGTTCAATTTAAAATCAATTCATGGCCATAAAGTCCTTTCAAAACATTTTGTATTTAATTAGCCTTTTCTGCAATGCAATAGTTCGAATTTGGTTTCAATATACATATATCCATGTTTTAAAACCAATTTCATAAGGTTGAGTTGAGGTTATTACAATTCCATTATCAAAATCCATAGAGTTGGGGGAATCCACGACCCTCTTAAGTTTATCAAATCAATTTGGGGAAATCCATGACCCCATATTCCTATTTACCATGCCAATGCACCCAATTGGTTCAAAAGCCATCAATTTAAAGTATAAATGACTCACAAAAGCCTAGGGAAAAGCAATTAATACCCCAAAACCCTCAACCTAATTTCAAAATCATTAATTAAATTACATGGATAATATTATTAAACACATGCTTTTAACAAAATAAGTTTTAGGGAATAGATACATGCCTGAGAATATGAAGAATTTAGAGAAGAAACCACACAAATTGACCCTTAGATGCTCAATCCCTTGAAAACCCTAGTTTTTCTTGCTTGGAGAATTATATAGAGTTTAAGAGTAGTTCATAATTGTCTAAGTGATGAAAATAACCTCCCTAAGATGTTTTATGGTTGTGGGTTATGATTGGGGAAAGAGGGAAATAACCAAAGTTCCCTTAATTTAAAGTGTAGAAAATTGGTTGCCAGTCGTTATAGGTCACGTCATGACTTGTGACGACTGGATACGAGTCATTCCTAGACTCGTAGTATGGGTAGTGACTTAGGGCAATCTTCACTGGTTTGGTCATGAGTAACATCCTACGAATTATGACTAAACCTTATGGTTCGTAAGGTCCTAGTGGTACTCAAGACAGAAACATTGGCTACTCCACTAGTTTGGTCACGAGTCCCTCCCTACAACTTGTGACCATACCTCACGACTATGAGGTGCTAGTCGTAGCCTGAGCACTGAGCTAAAAACTCAAAAATTTCAAAGGCAAAAATCTGGGGTGTTATATTCTCCCCCCTAGGATTATTCTTCCCCAAATGATGAATCAAGGCATCCATTAGCACAATTGTAAAATAGGAGTGGAATCATGAATCCATTTACAAAGTTAGAAAACAAAAAACAGTAGGAAAACTCACACCTTATGCACGATTATCCAACTCGGGGAACAAGAACGGATATTTGGACTTCATGTCCTCTTCAGTTTCCCAAGTAGCTTCTTCTACCTTTTGGTTCCTCCAAAGGACTTTCACCGAAGCCACATCTTTAGTCCTCAAATGACAGACTTTCCTATCCAAAATCTCAAGTAGAACATCCTCATAAGACAAGGAATCTGAAATACCAACACTCTCAATAGGCACAACAAAATAAGGATCACCTACACACTTCTTCAACATTGATACATAGAAAATTGAGTGAATAGAACCCAAACTAAAAGGCAAATCCAATTCATAAGCAATAGTGCCCACTCTCCTCAAAATTAAGTGTGAACCTACATAGTGGGGACTGAGCTTCTTTTTCTTACCAAGCCTCATCACTCCCTTCATGGGAGATACCTTCAAGAACACCTAATCGCCAATCTCAAGCTCCAACTCTATTCGCCTCACATCTGTGTGGCACTTTTGGTGACTCTGAGCAGTCTTAAGCCTATCCTTGATCACCTTCAACTTCTCCATGGCTTGATGAACCAAGTACGGACCAAACAATATAGTCTCACTAACCTCAAACCACCCAATAGGATATAAATAGCTCTTACCTTAAAGTGCCTCAAAAGGAGCCATCCCAATACTAGAGTGATAACTGTTATTATACGCAAACTCAATAAGAGGCAAATGATCACCCAACTACCTTCAAAATCAATCACACAAGACCTTATCATATCTTTTAAAGTCTAAATGATCCTCTTCACTTGTCCATCCATCTGAGGGTGGAATGCGATGCTATAGCTCACCCGTGTGCTCAAGCCTTTTTGAAACAAATGCCAAAAGTGAGAAGAGAACTATGTACCTAGATCCAAAATAATGGAAACTGGAGAACTATGTAATTTGACAATCTACTGAATAAACAACTTAGCATAATTCTCTCCCGAGTAAGTAGTCCTTATTGGCAAAAAGTGAGCAGACTTAGTCATCCTATCCACGATGAACCAAATCGACTCATGCTGATTTTAAGACTGTGGAAGATCGATAATAAAATCCATGTTGATCATCTCCTATTTACACATGGGCAACTCAATCTCTTAAGATATGCCACCAGACCTCAAGTGCTTAACTTTTATTTGCTGACACACCATTCACTTAGCCACGACGTTAGCCATATCTCTTTTCATGTTGTTCCACCAATAAATTTCCTTCAAGTTATGGTACATCTTTGTGTAACCCAAATGAACTATATGCCTCGACTCATGAGCCTCAATCAAGATCTACTCTCATAGCCCATCAACATCAAGGACACACAATCTACCATGGTACCTCAAGATACCATCACCACCAATCTCAAAATCCATAACCTTCTACAGGCCCATATAAGCCTTAATCTGCATCAAGATAGGATCCAAAACCTTCTTCACCTTTATCTCAGCACCAAGAGATAACTTTACCACCTCTTGAACAATCACACCTCCAATCAAGCTATCTATATTTCCTGAGATTCAACTCTTTCTGGGTGAACACATACGATAAGCTATGATGGTCTTAATATATATCAGCATGTACTCCATACAAGTAGTGATGCCAAATATTTAATGCGACACCATAGCCGCCAACTCTAGATCAAGAGTCAGATAATTCCTTTCATGAACCTTAAGCTGTCTTGAAGCATACGCTACCACCTTACCATGCTGAATTAAGACACAACCTAGTCCCACTCGAGACCCATCACATTAAACCCCAAACTGTCTGTACCCTCAGGCAAGGTCAAAATAAGTACAAAAGTCAACTTCTCTCTCAAATTCTCAAAATTACCATCACAAGAATCGAACCATAAAAACTTTACCTTTTTCTAATTTAACTTAGTCAATGGAGCAATAATAGAAGAGAAGCTCTCCATAAACCTCCTATAATACCCGGTTAAACCCAAGAAGATTCGAATATCGATTGGACTAGTGGGTCTAGGCCATTTCTTAACTGCCTCAACTTTTTGTGGATCTACTATGATCCCCTCAATAGAAACAACATGACCCAGAAAGGTTACAACGTTCAATAAAAATTCACGCTTCAAAAACTTGGCATACAATCACTTTCTTAAGAGTCTGTAATGTTGCTCAAAGGTAATTGGCATGATCCTCCTCACTCTTAGAATATACCAAGATATTATCAATAAACACTATAACAAACAAATCCCAGAATGTCTAAATACCAGATTCATAGGATCTATAAATATCGCTGGAGCATTAGTCAACCCTAATGACAAAATTAGAAACTCATAATGACCATACCGGGTATGAAAAGTAGTTTTAGGGATGTTTTCTTCCCTAATCTTCAACCTATGATAACCCGACGGAAGATCAATCTTAGAAAAAGATCTAGCACCTTGAAGCTAGTCAAAGAGATTATCAATCCTAGGAAGCGGATACTTATTCTTCACCGTCACCTTATTTAACTGCTAATAGTCTATGCACATTTGAAGAGACCTATCCTTCTTACACACAACTAGCACATGAGTGCCCCGTGGAGAGACACTACGAATGAAACCTTTATCAAGAAGATCCTTTAACTGCTCCTTAAGTTCTTTTAACTTAGCCGAAGCCATTCTATATGGAGGAATAGAGATAAGACAGGTATCCGATAGAAGATCAATCCCAAAGTCTATTTTTCTATCGGGAGGAATACAAGGAAGATCATTCAAAAACACTTCAAGAAATTTATTAACCACGGGGATAGATTGCAAAAAGTGACTTTTAAAACTAGAATCCATAATCCAAACTAGATTGTATAGGCACCCTTTGGAAATTAACTTCTGGGCTCTAAGATACGAAATAAATCTCCTCTTAGGTACTAAGGAGATTCCCTCCTCTTCTATTTCCGGTTCATTTGGAAATTAGAAATTGACCTTAGGTCTAACAATCTAGAGAAGCATAGCACGAATGGAGCCAATCCATCCCTAAGATCACGTCAAAATCCACCATATCTAACTCTATTAAATCTAGCAATGTCTCTCTATGATAAATGGACACCACACAACCCTTATAGACTTTTCTAGCTACATCATAATTACCCACCAGGTTAGAGACAAAAAAAGGCTAAAAAATACTCCTGAGACCAAAACCAAAATGAACAGCCATATAAGCGGTCACATAAGAAAGGGTAGAACTTGGATAAAGTAGATAATATACATTATGAGAGAAAATTTTTAACATACCAGTAATGACATCAAGAGATAACTCAGATTACTGATGTGTGGACAGCGCAAAAAGATGATTCTGGCCAGTGTTGGTACTAGAAGTAGCAACCTTTGGTGTAAAAACTAATGAAATAACAATCAAAACCTTATTTTCTCTAGAAGAAACCTTAGTTGGATAGTTCCATTGCAAATGCCCCAGCTGACTCCTACCTTCATCACACTAACCACGATGCAACTGTCCATAGAATCTACAAAGAGAGTGAGGTGGGGATTACCGAGCTCTATTATCCTGAGACTGGGCACCTTGGGCTTTAAACCCACTGTTAGGACAAAAATAACGATTACTAGATGACTTTGGGTATGGAACACTAGCTATCAAATATGAACCATAGTTTTCCCAAGTCATCTTCTTAACCTACTGCCTATTATCCCTACCATTGTTCTACTGGTCTCCACCCTGCTCCGAATATCTGAACTTCTTTTTCTGTCTTTCCCCAATATCTATCTATTTCTTCTTCTCATCCTCAACTTATTGCATATAAATCACAAGTATGGAAATGTCCATGTCATTATTCAACATCACCTCCTTGCAATCCAATACTAAGTTTCGAGATAAACCTAAAACAAACTTACTCTTCCTAGTCCTTATGCTAGACACCAACTCCAAAGTGTAACAAGACAACTGATGGAACTTCAAGGCATATTCATTTGCACCCATCCTACCTTGCCTCAAGTTCACAAACTCTTTATCCTTATCTTTCCTCAACTCCTAAGGAAAGAAACGATTAAGGAAGGCATCGGAGAACTCCTCCCGCATAGCCTACTTAGCATTATCACCCCTCGACTGCTCCTAATCCTCATACCACCTATATGCCATATCTTTTAGCTAATATGAAATAAATTCCACACCCTCAGAATTGGAAACATGCATCACCCTAAATGTCTTTTCCATCTAATCTATAAAACTTTAAGGATCTTTCTCAACCTCAGAGCTTGTAAATATAGGAAGATTCAACCTCATAAACTGGCCAACTCTAGTGACCTTAGAAGATGGAGCAAAAAAACCAACACGCTAAGACTCGTGAGACTGAGAAGTCACTAACTGAGTCAGCAGATGAATAGATTGGTGAAACTTGGCATTAGAAATATCTCCTTGGGGTGGTACGATAGGAGCATTATCAGCTTGAGAAGCTCGAGGAGGACTGGTAGGGACTGATGTAACTCTACGAGAGGTAGTACAGTCAGGAGCATGGACCTTAGACTAGGTATAAACTCTATAAATAGGGGAACTTTCATCCACATCGTCCTTAAGTAGGACAAAGGAGTTTCCACGAGCATTAGATCTTCGAGGAGGCATGATCTAAAATGCGAGCAAACAAAGATTATAGGAGTTTTCAAGACCTTAAACTCTATAGCTCAAAAAACAGATTACAAAAAAGAGAAATATTCCTAAATTCCTCGTAGCCTCTCCCTTATAAGTATGGTGCGCTACACTCCCATAAAAGGACTCTAATCGACATGGCTTTATGGATGCCCAAATGACCCTAAACCTAGGTTCTGATACCAAGCTTCTTATGACCCAAATCAGGGCCTATTTTTGATTGGTATTTCAAGTATGCGAAGGACCGGAGACCACCCCCATTAACTTGGCCAACCAAAACACAATACACTAGCAACAAATGAGTTCTGAACATATAATAAGATAGAGTTAAGTTTCAAACATATAACAAGATTGATAAATCAACAACAAGAGGGATCTAAGAATACAATAAACAAACCACCCATACTTTGTCCATAAAAGCCTCTAAGATATCAAATATCAACCTAAGTCGGGACATGTCCCACCCATAGCCAAAAAACTACCGAAATAGTCTAAGACATAAATAAAACAAGACCATGAAATGAGGGTCTTTTGGAGAATGGTATCTCACTAATTCAAAGCTGAATCACAAAAAATATGAAACTTAACTACTACTACACAAGGAAACAAAAGTGTTTTTGGACCCTGAATCGCATGGGGATACAGTCCGTGGACGGTTAGTGGGGTGAGCACTAACATATAACTCAGGGAAAGGATAAAATAATGCCAAGTACAAAGCACAATAAATCACATGCACACAGGGTACATATATATATAATCATGCCGGGGTAGGGAACAAGGTTTAACATAAGATTTAAAAAATTAGCCTGGACTGTGTAGATTTAACCATCATCTATACCCATGGGATAAATGGGTCTAACTCTCAACCGACTGAAAGGGTCCTAGTACATGTTAGCCAAATAAATTGGGGTATTGAGTAAGGACGGGGAATCCATGACCCTTCACTAATCCAAGATATAAATATATAAAATACGTCACATGCCCACCGTCATCAAGACCTACCCCCACGCTGACAAATGTGGGTTTCCAGTATCATTCCCTCAGGGCCTCCACCTTTATGGCTTAGCTACACAACCCCCTTTAAGACTAATTAAAACATTTACACATTCTTGCTCATTAAACCAAAGACCATCCAATAAGGCACATACAATTGGTTTCATCATACCAATTACGCTTGCAAGCTAATATCATTATGTCATCTTCATTGACCATCAACTTGGGGGAATCCATGACCTCCATGGTCTAATTACCTATTAAATTGGGGGAATCCACGACCCCCAAGGTTCAGTTTATAATTAATTTATGGCCATAAAGACCTTTCTAAACCATTTCTATTTCATTGGCCTTTTATGCAATAGTTTTAATTTGGTTTCAATATGCATATATCCATGTTTTAAAAACAATTTCATAAGTTTGGCTTGAGGTTATTACTAATTCCATTACCAAAATCCATAAGTTGGGGGAATCCAAGAACCCCTTAAGTTTATCATATCAATTTGGGTGAATCCATGACCCTCTATTACCATTTACCATGCCCATGCACCCAATAGGTTCGAAAACTTTAATGCCTCGAGTCTGTACCTCGAAGCTACACGGTGCTTATGACCCTGAAGGACCATAAGCTAACCCATGACTGATATCTTCTGTGAGCACTGAATAATATATTGTAATAAATACAAAATAATAGGCTGAAATTTCATAAGGTTCAAATATCTAAAATACTGCAAAAAGTATCAAACTGTAATAATAATATATAAAACTGAATACTGTCTGAAAATTAATCTGAAAAGCCTCTAACTGATCTATCTGAAAGTGGAGTTGATGGGACAGGCTCCGAACTAACTCCAACTACTGAAATATTGAATAAAAACATATCCTTGATATATAAGGACGCACTGATAACTCTGACACTACTGGCTAAATTTGACTCTGTATCTGCACGGTTGGGAACCTGAACGTTCAAATCTATGATATGAAATATCATAGCGCAAAGAGAGAGTATGTGTCAGTACATGGAATGTACTGGTATGCTAGATGAGGTAAGGCTGAATGCAAGGATTTAAATACATGAACAATAACTGACTAAAATTATATAGAGTAACTAAACATTAGATTATATGGATAATTTGAAACTACTATAAATACCGAGTATGCAATACTATGCATACATATATACATTAACTGAGCTTTTCTGAAGCTAAGTACTAGTTCTAATACTGAGTAACTAATAATTTGTGAATTCTGATAACTGAGTTACTGATATTGATTGACTGAATCTGACATTCCTGATTCTGTAGAACTAAACTGAGTTCTATATGAAGACTGAGACTGAAATTATGGTAGGTAATCATCTAACCGACATGCCCCAAATAAGATAAGATAGCTGAGTTGGGGTCTAATTTGTAATCCCAATTGGAAGGATGTCAGTACCATGCCACGGGTAAAGACAACTGAAAAGATACCCTCATTTGGCAGGTACTCTAATGTGAACGGTGGAACCCTCATCTGGCAGGTTATAACACCTCATCAACCCTCAACTGGCAGGTTGATGTCTCAACCTACACTGACCACGTAGTTTTGGAATGCAAGGACTTCTTCTATGGGTCACATCTTCTACTGGAAGGTGAGCCCCCATCTTTGGGTTCACACGGTGCTGAATCTTACTTCCAACTGAAAGACTTTGAACTGATTATACTAAACTGAACTAGATTGATACTGAGATTACTAAGTTTTCTTGAGTTCTGTAACTGATTGAGTTCTACTGAGTTTTATAACTGACTGAGAGTAGTACTGGTCATAACATGACTGAGACTATTCTGTAACTGACACTGACTCTAGGTAATCAACTAAATTATTGGGTATTAAATACCCCCAGGACTCGATAGCATGGAAAGTAAAGCATAGCAAAATCTTAAAACATAATAATGGCTACTTGATCACAATCCACTCATTGAGACATTTTAGCAAACAATTGTAATGCATTTACTCATACATGAATGGAGAATACATGCTATCATGCTATTATGACACTATTTCACTCACATAGGCATTTTATCAAACACATGGGGAGCATGCTTAGATCATACAATAATTAACTCATATAGTTATCATGGCTACATAAATCAACTTGCAAATTGAAGGGTTTATCATGAAGATCATGTAATTCAACACATAAAATGATTAATTTCATAAAAGCTTGTAATTTAATCATGAACCTAAACTCAACAATAACATGAATATGAATATAATTCAACTCAAACATGGAAGTTCATAATTCAACAATCTTGTAGTTTGAAAATGAATTCGTGGACTCTATGGGTGAAAGGAACCATAGATGAACACCTAACATACCTTAGTTTATGAGTTTCTTAAAGGTCTTGGTGAATCCTTGAAGATTGCTCTTGGTTTCTTAAAGCTAGGATTTTGTATCTTGAGAGAGAATACTTTCTTTCTTAAGATAAGAGAGCAAATAATAAGATAATAGGCTACTTAGGGCTTTAATCCCGTGTTTAGGCTGACTGAAATGAGGGAAAAAGACCTTAAAGCCCTTGGAAATTAAATCTCAAAATTAACTGAAAAGTCCCAATTTTCATCCCAGGTGCGACGCGGTGCTATCGCCCCATGTCTCTAGAAATTGACAATTGGGAAAATTCATGGTGGCACAACGTGGTGGTATCATGTTGCCGATTTAGATGTGACCTGGAAGTTCATCGTGATGCGGTGGGATCGCATTGGTACACTGGAAATTGACAAATGTGAAAATAAGCTTTGGCGCGATGCGCCGGTATTGCGGTACCTCACTGGAAACTGACAGTTGCCATTTTGGCATACTCCGCGATGCGCTACTGGCCTGACTAACTGTGTTTAATAACTAAAACTTAAAATAGCGATAACTTCTTACTCGATATCAAATTTAGATGAATTTTATATCGTTGGAAAGCTAATTCAATTTCCTACGCAATGGCAGGCTCTAAACTGAAAAATAATAACTATTTCAAAATTTTTTTATTAGATAACTCATGGACTAAGAGTTAATTTAGGTTAGGAAAATACAGGGTATTACAAAAGTCATCAATTCAAAACATAAATGATTCACAAAATCCTTAGGAAAAATAAATTCAATCAATAGTACCCAGAAACCCTCAACCCAATTTCCAATTCAACAATTAGATCACATAGATAATAATCTTAAACATATGATTTAAAAAAAAACTTGTTTTAGGGAAGAGATACATGCTTGAGAATATCTAGAATTTGGATAAGAAACCATATAAATTGACTCTTAGATGCTCAATCCCTTGAAAAAACTAGTTATTCTTGGTTGGATAATTAGAGAGAGAGTTTAAGAGTAGTGTATGATTATCTAAGTTATGAAAATAACTCCCTTTAGATGTTTTATGGTCATGGGTTATGATTGGGGAAAGAGGGAAATGAGTAAAGTACCTTTAATTTAAAGTGCAGGAAATTGGTCGCCAGTCGTTACGGGTCACATCACGACTCATGACGATTGGGTATGAGTCATTGACTAGACTCATAGTCTGGGAAGTGACTCAGGGTATCTTTCACTAGTTTGGTCATGAGTCACACCCTACGACTTGTGACCAAGCCTTATGGTTCACAGGGTCCTAGTCATTCTCAGGCCAGAAACATTTATTACTCTACTGGTTTTGCTTCGAGTCCCTCCCTATGACTCATGACTACACCTTATGACTCTTGAGGTACCATTTTTAGCCTGGGCAGTGAGCACAAAACTCAAAAATTTTAGAGTCAAAATCTGGGGTGTTACAAGATCCAACTCGCTCAACTGCTTTCTTCGTGATTACTTGTTGCTCGCTTTCGTAATGGTTTGATTTCTCTAACTTTTTTTTCATGACCCAGTGAATGAATTCATGAAGGATATTGTTCTTGGTCATCACGTTCGTGACCCTTGGCCCCCATATTTGTGAAGGACAAATCCCTGACAGTATACAACCTTCTCTTCCCAATTTATTTACCATTTTCTCAACATTTTTTGCCATTTTTAGCCCTAGGAGATCAATAAATTATGGGGAATCATAAGTTGGAGTTGGGGATATGTAAGGAACATTGATATGATCATTTTCCATTAATTTCTAAGTTTTTGGCTTAAATTCTCCATTTAATTCTTGTTTTCTCTCTTATTTTAGTCATCCCCTGGGGCTAATCTGACCCTTGATTTGTACTCTATTTGTGCTCAAATTTTAATCTTACATTCTTTGACCTTCGAGGGATCTGATGAATTCAATTTTTCGACTCTATCACTAGGTCCATCCAGCCTATTTTGATCCAATTTTGAGCTCAAAGTTTTATATCGCAATATGGATATTATTTTACTCCTATTAATTTGTAGATTGTTATTTTGCTAGTGTGACATCATTTTCAAAATTGTAGAGCAAGGATTGGTGATTTGTAGGTGATTCAAGATTGAGGTTCAACATTAAGGTTTTCTTTGGTCTATTTTTTTCTACAAGATTGTGTATTGTATAGATTACATGCTATATTGGGACTTTATGATGGGATTATGACTAGTATATCATGACCTAGCCTATTTAGAGAATCTAGAATAGAAATATGACCCAAAATTTAGCATAGAATATTTGTTATGGTCATAAAGCCCTATTATCTTTGATTATAAGCATGTTAACCATTGATTGAGGATAAGAATCCTTTAATACAAGATCTATCATTGACTTAGTAATTTGGACAGTAATTTCTTGGATTATAGTGTTATTATTATGTTAATTATGTATTGTTGGGTCTGAGGTCATGGTTACGATACCGGTTGGACTCTAGGTGAGTATTCTATCCTTAAGGAGGATGTGATTGTGGTTTATAGATACTTAGGCATTTATGGGTTTATTGTTTGGATAATAGTGATGGCATGCATACTATTAGGCTTAATTATACACACTTAGTAGTACGATTCCAACTAAACCTTGATTTTGTACTATTTTCTATAAAGGAAATTATTCACACCTTTTTCTTTAAAAATAGATTTATTTACAACGGGAGTCGTACCACCTTATTTAATGAATTATGCACTTTTGAAACAAAATATGACAATTTGAAAAATTAGACCGAGGTTGATTCTGGTCCACTATCAAACCACCATTTACCACTACTGTTTACTTCGGTTGAAGAAGATTTCACCCCTTTCTATATTGTTATTCCGATTTAATCCCAAACTTGAGTACAAGCAATGGATTTATAGATTCACACTCTTTTAGTCTCGGTCGAGTCTAGGAACTTATTATATTTATATCTCTCTGGGACTAAATTGAGTGGATTGATTATGACAGTTATTAGAAATCCTGGTTTGGGACTAAGCATCGTATATGAATATCTTGAGTCCTCTATGGGTCCTTTCAGCTATGAGCCACAATAATAGAGAAGAATAGTTGTTGTAGGTCCTGGATTTGCGAGCTACTAAGCTAGAGGAAACATATAACACTTGGTACATTATAGCACTTAGATTGGATATGATATTGTTGGGTTATGTTGCATTCATTCATTCATTCATGTGCATCGCCTATCACCAATATAATTATTAGGTACTTATATCTATCAACTTTATGGGGGTGTATAGGTTTAAGCTATGATTGTTGTTTACAGAGTGTTCTTTGATCCTTTCGGGCTTATGAGTTAGGTTATTAATTATCTGGATTAGCCGGTTACTTTATTGTTGATTATTATGGTTAGTTCATAGCAGGATGATCATGGACTGATACCTAAGATTGTCGGTACATTTCTGATTCCTTTTCTTTCTCAAAGTAAGATATGTTACTGTTAGATTATCTCATGTTTACTTATTCTTTGGTTAGAGGCCCTTATTACGCTAGTATTAACTTTCCTATTGGGTTAGCTTTCCTTGAGATATAGGTTGGCTCCATTAAGTTATTACCTGGTGAGTTAGTCCCTTATATATGTGTATGTATATATATATATATATATATATATATATATATATATACACACACACACACATATATGTATATGTGATGTTAATGTATATCCTTCTCCTTCCTTATATATTCATGTTCTATATGTATCCCTTAGCCTTGTATTATTACTATATATCCTTCTTTCACTCTTTATTTATATATTGGCTAGTGATATATGGTATTGCATGTTAGTCCCTGGTTACTATTAGAGTAGGATAGTTATCCTTATGGCTCCTAGCATTATTATGTTTAGTTTCTTGGATAGTTGCCTGTAGTTTATATTTCTAGTTTACATGTTTTTTATACTTGCTTTATCTTTGGAGCTTCGTTGGTCGATGCCTACTGAGTACCATGTGTTTGTTACTCATACTACACTTCTGCAGCCTACAAATCATAGTATGAGTTCTCGTTGTCTAAGTATGCATCATGCAGGGTAGCCATGAATGAGAGATTGGGGTAAGCTCCTGACATTTGAAGTATTTCTTCTCTCTTTTATTGATTAGACTGATCTCTATTTTCTATCTTAGAGATGGCCTGTACTTATTTTTGTTTTGTATTTTGCTTGTACTCATGTTCTATTAGAATCTCTTGTAATGGCTTCACTAGGTCTTTGTCACGACCCGAACTAGGACCTGGCCGTGACGGACATCCCGAATCATGAAGGCCTGGAACGCCCTTCTCTATCTGGTAATCATGCAAAACATTCATATAATAAAAGAAGATGCGGAAACATAATCTGCTATGGAAATATGGTCAACTATGAATTCCACATAAGTATGGAAATTGTAAATCAACTACATCTAAATAACATCTGACTCAGTCTGCGAAATCTCTACTACATGAAAATCTGACAACTGTCTGAAACTGGGACAAGGCCCCCAGTAGACCAAAACTGAATTAAGTGCCATAATCTGAAAAGACAGCCCTTCTGGAATAGAGAAGGCTCACCACTGCACAATTTGATCAGCTTTCTGAATTATCAACTGCTTATCTGGACCCCTAAACTAAGTCTTAGAATTCGAGAGGTAGGGGGGTCAATACAAATGTACTGGTATGCAGAGAATATCCAATACAATCATTTATAAATCAACATATATGAGAGCAATTTAAAACAGTTCATAAGTATATCATATAGTAAGAATTCACATGGGCATTTTAAAGACTCTATAAAAATCATCTCAACTTTGAGAAATCTATGTTACTTCTGTGCTAGGTGGTATACCCTACAACTCTGAAAAATTCCATGGGCTATATGGAAACTACCATTAACTCGGCAGCGAAGCCCCCAACCCAAGTGTGCCGCAAGGGCCAGAGTCTCTGAATCTACTACGCCACACGGCTGTCGCCACCGTACAATAATAATCTACCTGTATCGGCAAATATGGTTTCAGGCTAAGGGTTGCTTGAACTAGCTCCTTCTTCGGGTAAACACCTAACCCTCTTTAGGCCCTTTTAAAAACTCTATCAAAACATGCAGTCTCTGAAAACATACTCTGAAAACATGCTCTGAAAACATACTCTGAAGACATACTCTGAAAACATACTCTGTTATGGCATAAATACATATGGTATCATCATACAATTGACTTTCAAGTCACATATCTGAGCCATTATTAGTCTATCATAAATCTCTATTTTCAAGACATAAGTTTTGGGGGCACCATTTCAATAATTCAAATCAAAGAAACTCTTTCTCAACCCTCATGTAAACACATGTAAGGAACTTATCTTTGTCAAGCATTTCAGTAGTACAGTACAAGGTGTTCATGCCAAAGTTCTCAATCCACATGCAATTCTTTCTCTTAAACACAAGAACACATTTATATCAAGAAACACCTTCTCAACAATTTCAAATCATGCTCAAATGCTATAATATTGCGAAAACATCTTTCAAATCACGAAACCATAATCTTTAATTCAATACACAAGAGAAAGTTCATAATTTATGCTCTCAATGATCTTAAATCTCAAATTCCATACATATACGTTTACATGTAAATCAATTTAGGGGATAGGACCACAAGGTCAAAACAATAGGAACATTAAAACATTCGGAATATGTAATTTAGAACATAGATTCCAAAACCCCTTTGAAATTCATACATAAAAATCTCAAAAAAATCATGCTCTAATGGTTTTAAGCCCATGTAGTTTTTAGGATAAACCTCACGTACCTCTATCTAGAAATTTAAAGGATGCTTCTTGATGCCCACGGTTTGGGGATTCCAAATCTTCAATTTGTTTCCATGGTTGGATCTTGATTTATTTGGATTATCAATGTGGAACCCTAGAGAGTGTTCTTGAATATTTTTGGTGAATATATGAGTAATATGCTCAATTAGGGTTGAAATCTCGTGTTCGGACTAATAAGGGTGTGGGAAAATACCCAATATACCCTTAATAAAACCGGTATAAAAATATAACTGGGAGCCCAATTTCATGGGCCACCGCGATGCGCCACTATCGCTGTGGCTCACTGGAAATTAACGAATGGGAATTTGGGATCCTCCGCGACGCGCCACTATCGCGAGGTCCCACTGAAATTTGACAATTGCTAATTAAACCCTCTCCGCGACGTGCTAAACACCAGAATGATGATGTTTTACGACTAGCATACATAATAGACATAACTTCTTCACCGAGTGTTTGATTTGGACGAATCTTAGATCGACAGAAAGCTTATTCAGTCATCTACGAAATGAAAAGTTGAAATCTAAGAGATTCCACCGAGAAGAAAAAGTATAAATAATTCTAGAAGCCAAAGCTTGACATTTTAGGGACAAAATTTAGCTAAGAAAAACTTCGGGGCATTACAGTCTTGGTGTTTAATTCTATATTAGTCTTTTATTTAGATTTATTTTCGCTACTTTCTCCATTTCTCTTAATAGTACATTACTAGTTTCAGTCTATGGGTTGTCTTACCTACTGGTGGGTTATAGTAGGTGGCATCATGACCTAAGAAATTAGGTCGTAAAAAATTTATATTAGAGCATAAGTTTACAAGTGTGCTAGTACAAGAACTAAGTATCCAGTAGAGTCTTGTGGATCGGTACGGCGACACCTATATCCTATCTTCGAGAGGCTATAGGGCATTCTTAGGAAATTTTATCCTTGACTCCATTTCACATGTCCGTGTTTCTATAAACCTCTAGTACTTCCTTTGACTCCATTTTTTTCCATATGGATGGCAAGAGGTTATCAATAGATGCTAATGAAACTTTTGTACGTGTTAGAGATTAATATCAAAAATCTTTAATGTCAGCCAGAGAATTTGGGGACATCCTAGGCTCCAATAAAGTTTGTGATTGCCTCAGTTCTTTAGGATCCAACATTAATGATTTTGATTCTTATAGTGGATACCTCAGAACCAAAGATGATGTCTGATACATCGAGTGTTTTTTAGACTAGAGTTGGATTTATTAGTGTCCAACAGGGTTCTCTGTCTGTTTCAGAATATGAGATTAGATTTCTTGAGTAGATAAAAAAATACTTCTATAATATATCCTTCAGAGTGTGAGATGGTATGTGTATTAATTAGAGGGTTAGCTATGCCACTGCACTTAGCGCTAGAGCATTCGATAGTAGATGAGTCTTCTTTTCCTCGAGTTTTTGATCACTTAAGGACCGTATAGAGGGAATATATTTAAACATATGGAGGTGGTGTAAGAGACTATGTTAGTCATTTAGATTTAATGGTGTTCCATCTCGAAGTAGGGACCCTCCCAGAGAGGTTAACATCACTTGTAGCATCTCAGTTCCATACAAGTAGCATCTCAGGCTATAGGTGGCTCTTACATCAGTTGTGGTGGTCACAGTAGTCTAAGTTCTTAACACGACCCGCCCTGGGGCCTTGTCGTAATGGGCGTCCCAAGCCCGAATAGGACCGGAGACCATCCCCTTTACCCAACCCACCTCCAACTGCCTGCCCTGAGTTGGCTAAATTCCAAGCATGTAATAAAATAGTGTAACAACTCACATAAAGACTATGGGATAAGATCGTAACCGTAATTGATCCAACCGATTCTAATAATGCCAGTGAGAAATTATGTCTGATGATGCCAGCCTCCAAGATTATTCTAATGCCAAGGCTGACACTTATACCAATCTCGACCATTCCAACCCATAGAAGTGCCACAAAGCCTCTAACTAAAAGAGAAATGAAATCCGGTTGAGACATGCCCCTAACTATTGCCAAAAACTAATATCCAAAAGAAAATCAAAGTGTCTAGAATTATCAATAACATGAAATGGACCCTTCCGTAAGGATGGGAAGCTCACCATTTAGTCTAAATACTGATCTCGAGTCAATCACTATGCAGGAGGAGTAGAACGGTCGGTTCCTGCATAGTGTGGGTATACAACCACCAGTAGACAGGGTTAGCGAATGACGCCTAGTATGATCTCAGGGTAAGAATAAAATAATTTCATTTATAAAACCAAGTAAAACCATCCATATACACCATGAGCATGCCTTTAAAAAGTTTACCTGGTTGTGTAGGTTTGCCATCCTAAACCATCCATGGCCTATATGGGTTCAGGTCCCTCTACTGAAAGGGCCAGTGTGTGTAGCCATACGTCCAGGGAAAAAACCCTTGGGTTGACTAGTACAAACCCCAAATATAGTGTGACATCATGCACACGGTTACCAAAACCAACCTCATATCGGCAAATATGAGTTTCCAATTTTAGCCCTCCCGGGACCTCCTCCATTATTGCTCAATTAAAACCAATTTCCACATAACCAAGCCATTATCCATATATTAACCAAGACCATTGATATTGGTATAATTATATCAATCCTTACTTCCAAGTATCATCCATAGCCAACTATTTATAGGTTTAAGGGGATTTTTAAATGCCCTTCCATTTACCATATTAAACCACTTGGGGGATTCCATGTGCCCCTTAAGTATAACCATTTTCCATTTACCATTCTAGGCCATTTAAACCATGCATAAATCCTTTACCAAGTTTTAAAACATGCAAGAGTTCCATTAAAAGTAGTAAATGCAATGAGCATATATTCATAAGAATTTTTTCAAACACATTGGCGGCTTAATATGACCAAAACCAATTCTAATTACCATTAAACTATTCCCATGCAATCCAATTATCCAAAAACACCATTAATGCATATAAACGCATAACTAAAACCATGGGAAACCATAACCAACCATTTAATATCAAAACCCCCAAATCATATTTGAAAACCAAAATCATACAATCAATGAAATCATGAAAACATTCATAAAAATCATGCCTTTAGTTAGAATTAATAATGAGGGAAGAAAACACGCCTTAAACCAAGATGATGACAGAAAGAAATCACCAAGACAAGCCCCAAATTGACCCCTTAGTTGAAACACTAGCTTCTCTTGCCCAAAAGCTCTTGAGAGAATTATGGAGTGTTTAGAAGAGTTTCTAAGTATTAATGAATAGGATAATAGAGTAAATAGCCTCTCAAGTAGGATACAAGTAGTGGGGGCCTTATTTGATAAGTAGGAAAATGTTTAGAATACCCCCAGTTAAGTTGCATTAAAATCCCATCACAGGGATACAACTGTCCGACACGAGTAGTACCCTCTGATATGACTGGTATCCTCCTCTCGTATCCTGGCCTCAACCCTTAGATCCAATACTTTCCAGCGTACGACTAATCTAAGAAAGTCGTATCCAAAGCATACGATCCGTACCCTTCATCGTACCCCTGGCAGATTTATACCTAAGAAAGATTTAGACTCTATCCACCATACGAGTCCTGGATTTGACTTGTACCCTGGCTTACGTCTCACGGTGAGCCACTTGTACTTAGATCTTACCTAAACAAACAAGTATAAGATTAAGTTAAGGAACAAATGATCCGTAACCACTAATACGACTCGTACCCCTAAGTTGTACCCATTCCAGTAACCAAAATCCATCTCACCAACCAACACTGGTTAGTATACGACTAGACCATATCATTCATACTCAAATATATAACTTGTACCCATGAGTTATATTGGGTCCAGAGATTAGAATTCTAGGAAGTTTTCTAAGGTCCAGAAACTAGGGTGTTTCAGTCTCCCCCACTAGGAACATTCATCCCCGAATGACGGACAAGGTAGGGGTAACCACACGTTAGTCATTTGTATTATCTTATCAAATACATTCCCAATCTTTAACAAGGTTTGAAAACAAAGAGGCAAAAATATTAATCTTTCCTTTAACAAACTCTGAAAGTAGAAATGTGTTGACGACACATACCTTCCATACGAATCCTAAGAGCAAATAATAAATATAGATATTTGGACTTTATGTCCTCTTTCGCTTCCCATGTAGCTTCTTCCACCTTATGGTTTCACTAAAGAACCTTAACCAAAGCCACATCCTTAGTCCACAACCGACGAACCTGCCTATCTAAGATCTCAACCAGGAATTCTTCATGAGATAAAGAATCTGTGAGACCCAATCCTTTTACAGAAATAACCAAAAATGGATCACCAATGCTTTTCATCATCATAGAAATAGGAAAGACCATATTAACCAACCTCAAACTAGAAGGAAACTCTAACTCATAAGTAATATTACCAATTCTCTGCAAAATCTCATAAGGACCTACATACCAGGGAATGAGCTTCCCCTTCTTGCCAAACCGCACCAATCCCTTCATGGGAGATACCTTGAGGAAAACCTTCTCCCCAACCTAAAATTCCAAGTCTCTACACCTAACATTCGCATAGGACTTTTGGCAACTTTGGACAGCCTTAAGCCTATCCCAAATCACCTTCATCTTCTCCATAGCCTGGTAGACCAAATCGGGACCAAACATGTTCGCCTCAACAAGCTCAAACCAACCAATAGGAGATATACACCTCTTACTATACAACGCCTCAAAAGGGGCCATGCCTATACTAGAATAATAGCTATTGTTGTAAGCAAACTCCACCAAAGGTAGATGCTCAACCCAATTGCCACTATAATCAATCACACAAGCTCAAAGCATATCCTCTATTGTCTAAATAGTCCTCTCTTCTTGCCTATTTTTCTTTGGGTGGAAAGGAGTAGTCAGATTCACCTTAGTCCCCAACCCTCTATGAAAAGATCACCATAAGTGAGACATAAACTGCGTGCCATTATAAAAAACATTCAAAATATTCACCTCATGCAGGTTAATAATCTCTTGAAGATACAACTTAACATAATCCTCCACCGAGAAGGTAGTCTGTACTGGAAAAAGTGCGCAGACTTAGTCATCCTATCCACGATGACCCAAATCCATTATTTTTGAGATTGAGGAAGACCGGTAATGAAGTTCATATTGATCACTTCCCACTTCTACTCGAGCAAATCAATATCTTGATACAACCCTTTTGGCCTTATGTGCTCAACCTTAACCTGATGACACACCCTACATTTGGCCACGAAATAGGCATATCCCTCTTCATGCCATTCCACCAGTAGATCTCCTTGAGATAATGATATATCTTAGTTGAGCCAGGATAAATAACATAGTGCGACTCATGCAATTCAACCAAAATCCTTTATCGCAACCTGTCGACATTAGGAACACATAACCTTCCTTGGTACCGTGAAGTACCATTACCATCGATCTCAAACACCACTACTTTTTCCCACTAATGTCACTCTTGACTTTCATCAAGATAGGATCCAACACTTGCTTCTTTTTAATCTCTGCACCACGAGATGATAATCACTTCTTGCACCACAACACCACCATCCTTGGAGTCCAAGAGGCGAGCTCTAAGATTATCCAAATGGTGAATATCATTCACCAATTCCCACTTCCCCTACTCCACATGAGCCAAACTCTCCATGGATAACCTTCTAAGCATATCAGCAACCACGTTAGCCTTACCTGGGTGATAGTGAAGACTCATATTGTAGTCCTTGAGAAGCTCAAGCCATCTCTTCTGCCTAAGATTAAGCTTTTTTTGGGTAAACTCATACTGTAGACTCTTATGATCAGAAAAGATATCCACGTGAACACCTTACAAATAATGCCACCATATTTTTAAAGCAAACACAATGCCAATAACTTCAAATCATGAGTAGGATAATTCCTCTCATATACCTTCAACTAACTGGAAGCAAGATAATCACCTTACCATGCTGCATCAACAAACAACCAAGACCTACCCGAGATGCATCTCAATAAACCTCAAACCATCATTGCCTTCTGGCAAAGTCAAAATTGGAGCCGAATTTATCATATCCTTTAACTTCTTAAAACTCTCTTCACAAGCATCTGACCAAGAAACTTGACCTTCTTCTAAGTTAACTTATCAATGGTGTAACTATCGATGAAAAGCTTTGCATAAACCACCTATAATACATGACTAAACCCAAGAAGCTATGAATGTCGAATGAAGTCATAGTTCTAGGCCACCTCTTCAGCACAACAACCTTTTGTGGATCCATAATGATCACTTTAGTAGAAATAATATGACCTAAGAAAGTTACAACGTTCAACCAAAACTCACACTTGGAGAACTTGTCATACAACTGTTGTTCCTTTAAGGTCTGCAACACTACATGGAGGTAATTAGCATGATCCAACTCATTCTTTGAATAAACGAAAATGTTATTAATAAACACAATAATGAAGAGATATAAATACTGTCGAAAAGCTCTGTTCATCAGATCCCTAAACGCCGTCGGAGCACTGGTCAGCTCAAATGACATCACCAAAAACTCAAAGTGCCCATACCGAGTATAAAAAACCGTCTTAGGGATATCCACCTCCCTAATCTTTAGCTGATGGTACCCAGACCAAAGATCTATGTTAGGAAAAAACATGGCACCTTGCAACTGGTCAAATAGATCATCTATCCTTGGAAGAGGATACTTGTTCTTGACCTTCACCTTGTTTAACTGCCTATAGTCAATGCACATTAGAAGGGAACCATCCTTCTTGCACATAAAAAGCACTGGTGCACCCTAAGGAGATATATTAGGACAAATAAACCCTTTATCTAGAAGATCTTTGAGTTGCTCCTTGAGTTCCCTTAACTCAGTAGGAGCCATTCTATAGGGAGGAATAAAAATTGGATAAGTGTCCGAAATGAGATCAATACCAAACTCTATTTCCTTATCCAAAAGATTAACAGGAAGATCATTTGAAAAGACCTCAGGAAACTCATTAACCGTAGAAACTGACTGAAAGAAGGACCTTTTGAGTTAGAATCTTTAACCCGAACCAAGTGATGGAGAAACCATTAGAGATTAACCTCCGAGCTCTATGATAAGAAATAAACCTTCCCCTAGGAGATAAAGAAAGACCCTTCCATTCTATAACCGGTTCACTAGGGAACCTAAAGATGACCTTACGGGTCTGATAATCCAAGGACGCGTGACAAGAGCGCAACTAGTCCATCCACAGTATAAAAACAAAATCCACCATATCCAACTCAAACAGATCCACCAAGGTCTTCTTGCGACCAATAGATACTCCCTATAGACTCTCTTAGAAATAACTGAGTCAACTACTGGGGTAGAGGGGTAGAAATAGAAAAAGGATCCGAAATAACTTTTGGATCAAAACCAAAAGATATAGCTACATAAGGAGTCACATAGGAGAGAGTAGACTCCATATCAAGCAAATAATATACGTCATAAGAGAAGAGCTATAACGTACCATTAATGACATTTGGTAATGCCTTAGATTCTTGTCGAGACACCAAAGCACACAAACTATTTTGACCAACACTAGAACCAGGAGCAGTAATAGAAGCAAATGCAATACCACTAGGTATTGGAGTAAAAAATGAAGTCACAGGGATCTTATTTGCCCCCATAGAAACCTTATTAACCAGACATTCCCTGAGTCGATGGCCTATATGTCCAGACTTAAAGCATTTATCCTTTCCTTTATCACAATTACCTCGATAAGGACAACTACAAAACTGATAAGGAGCACATAAAGAAAATGACCGACCTTTGCTTACCTGGTATTGGGCACCCTGTGCCCAAAAATTATCACCACTATGATGACGCCTGTTGCCCGACTGATAAGGAGCACTAGCAGAAGAGTAGGAACCAGAACTCCCCCACTTCTTTTTCTACCACTTACCACCATCTCAACCACCCTAAGACTGTGCACCTCCCTAGTTAGAAAATGTGTTCCTCTTACCTTGACTATCTCTAAACTCTGTCTGCTTCCTCTTTTCATCCTGTACCTACTATATATCTATAGTTAACTTAGAGATATACATATCTTTAATCAGCAAGGTAGTCTTGCTCTCCAAAATTAAATTCCAATTCAACCCAGAAGCGTACTTCCTCATTCTAGCCCGTATGTCAGCCACCAAATTAGGAGTATACTTGATAATTGATGAAACTTCAAGGTATATTCCTTGACAGACATTCTCCCCTGCTTGAGGTTCACAAACTCCTCCATCTTTGCTTTTCTCAACTCTTGGTGAAACGATCCAGAAAATCACTAGAGAAGTCATCCCATAAAGATAACTCCTCCATATCTCCTCTATCCCTACCCCACTCTTCATACCACTGATATGCAACATTTCTGAGTTGATAAGCTATAAATTTTACCCCCTCCACATTGGTCTGCATCACCCAAAATATCTTTTTTTTTCATTCAAGAAGCCCTGTGGATCCTCGTCCACATTCACTCTAGAAAAAGTAAGAGGACCCATCTTTATAAATTGGCCAACCCTTGTGGCCTTAACAAACAAAACACCAGAAATATCTAACTTAGCCTGAGCAGTAACTAATTTAGCAATAGCATGAATAGACTAATGAATTCTGTATTAGTCACATCGTCTTGAGGAGCACCAGTAGCAACCGTTAGAACTCCAGAACGATTAAAGATAGTACCGTCCAATTGAAAATGAACCCTAAAAGTAGGATGCATCCCTCAGCATTACCCCCAGATGGGATAAAATAATTTCTTTATATTCCAAATCTATGAGGCATGATCTAAAAGATGAACAAACAAGGATTAGAGAAGATTCCAGGACTGAGACTCCAAGCTTGAAATTAGAATACCAAGAAAGTAAAACATTCCAAAATGTATTGTAGCGTCCCCCTTATGAGTGTGATGCGCTACACACCTCTAAAAGAGACTCTACTCGACACAACGTTATGGACCCCTAATTGACCATGAACCAAGGCTTTGATACAAACTTGGCATGACCCATCCTGGGGCCTTATTGTAATAGGAGTCCCAAGTCCGAACAAGATCAGATAGCACCCCCATTACCCAACCCAACTTCCAACTGCCTTTCCTGAGTTGGCTGAGTTCTGAGTATGTAACAAAATAGTGTAACAACTCACATAAAGACTCTGGGATAAGATCACATCCACGATCAACCCAACTGAGTCTAACCATCCCATACCAATAATATAACCATACTAAAATAAGGGCCATAAACCCATCCATAACTAAGGATGTTTTAAAACATAATATAATTAATACCAAAATAAAATATGATAGAACAGTGAGAAATTATGTCTGATGATGCCAGCATCCAAACTTATTCCAATGCCAAGGCTGACACCCATATCGATCCCACCCATTCCAAACCATAGAAGTACTATAAAGTATTTAACCAAAAGAGAAATAAAATTCTGTTGGGACATGCCCCCAACCATAAGCAAAAAGTAATATCAAAAATAAAATCAAAGTGTCTAGAAATATTCATACTATAAAATTGAGCCTTCCAAAAGGATGAAAGTTTACCACTTCAGTCCAAATGCTAATCCCGAGTCAATCACTATATAGAAGGAATAAAAATGCCAGTTTCTACATAGCATGGGTATATAGCTGCCAGTAGACGGGGTTAGCGAGTAACCGCTAACATGATCTCAGGGAAAGTATCATGTATGGTTGTGTGCATATGGATGGTTCATGGTTTTATTAATGGTATTATTTTATCCTTTCCCTGAGATCATGTTAGCGGTCACTTGCTAACCCTGTCTATTGGCGGTTATATATAACTGAGCTGGGAAAGGGACCGAGTTTAGTATGCCTTTGAAACCTTTACCTGGGATATGTAGATTTTACATCCTAAACCACCCATGGGCTATATAGGTTAAGCTCTCCCCGCTGAAAGGGCCCCAATGTGTTTAGCTGCACGACCAGGGAATAAACTCGTAGGATGACTAGTACATCCCCCAAATATAGTGTGACATCATGCACACGGTCACCAAGACCAACCTCAAACCGGCAAATATGAGTTTCTAATTTTGGTCCCCCCGAGACCTCTACCTTCCAGGGCTTTGCTATAGATCCCGCCATTATTGTCCAATTAAAACTAATTTCTACATAACCAAGTCATTATCCATTTATTAACCAAGGCCATTGATATTGGTATTGTAATACCAATCCTTACTTGCAAGTATCATCCATAGCCAACCATTTATAGGTTTAAGGGGACTTTTAAGTGCCTTTCTATTTACCATATTAACCCACTTAGGGATTCCATATACCCCTTATTCATAACCATTAGCCATTTACCATTCCAAGCCATTAGAACCATGTATATTTCCTTTACCAAGTTTTTAAACATGTAAGGGTTCCATTAAATGTAGTCAATGCAATAGACATATCCATATAAGCATTTTATCAAACATATTGGGGGAATAATATGACCAAAACCAATTTCAATTACCATTAAACCATTCACATGTAATCCAATTATCCAAAACCACCATTAATACATATAAAAGCATAATTAAAACCATAGGAAACCATAACCAACTATTTAATATCAAAACCCTCAAATTATATTTGAAAACCAAAATCATACAATTAATGAAATCATGAAAACATTCATAAAAACCATGCCTTTTGTTAGAATTAACAAGGAGGGAAGAAAACATGCCTTAAACCAAGATGATGACAGAAAGAAATCATCAAGACAAGCCCCAAATTAATCCCTTAGTTGAAACTCTAGCTTTTCTTGCCCAAAAGCTCTTGAGAGAATTATGGAGTGTTTAGAAAAGTTTTTAAGTATTAATGAATGGTATAATAGGGTAAATAAACTCTCAAGTTGGTTAGAAGTTATGGGCCTTATTATGAAAGTAGGTAAATATGCAGAATATCACCACTTAAGTTGCACCAAAATCCCATCATAGGGATAAAACTATCCTACACGAGTCATACCCTCCGATATGACTGGTATTCTCCTCTCATATCCTGGCCTCAACCCTTAAATCCAATACTATCTAGCATACAACTCATCCAACTAAGTCGTATCTAAAGCCTACGATTAGTAGCCCTGGAAGATTTATACCTAAGAAAGTTTTAGACACTGTCTACCATACGAGTCCTAGGTACAACTCGTACCATGCCTTATGACTCATGGTGAGCCACTCGTACTCAGATCCAACCTAAATATCCAAGTCTAAGATTAAGTTAAGGAACCAAACAATTCATAACCACCAATATAACCCGTACCCCTAAGTCGTACCTATTCTAGTAACCAAAATATATCACACTAACCAATACTGGTCAGTATATGACTGGACCATACCATTTGTACCCCAATATACGGCTCATGCCTATGAGTCGTATTGGGTCCAAAGATTAAAATTCCAGAGAATTTTCTATGGTTCAAAAACTAGGGTGTTTCAGATCTTATAAAACATTTTAAAGTATTCAGTATAAATCTTTAGGTTATGACTATCATTCTAGATCAGTGGGTACAATGTATCAGAGAGTCCTAGGGATATGTTTGAAATGTGGAGAGGTTGGTTATTAGTATAGAAAGTATCCCAAACGTGAGTTGGTTAACTAATTAAGGTTAGCTCATAATTCTCACCAAGTTAGAGTTTTAGGGACTTATTACGATTGTCGAAAAACTGTCCACTAGTCAAGAGAGTGTCCCTGACGTGGGATTATTAGTCATTCACCTCATCCAGATTAGTTTTATAGAGTTATGGTACCTTCATTTAGAGGTAGTGCACTCATTGCCTTGGGTTGTAATTCAAATGCTCAGTTTGGGATTCGACACTCTCATATTCATATTCTTTAGGCACGTCAGGACTATGACTTTAGACTCCATCAATAAAGGTGCAATTTAACTTAATTTCTTTTACCTTCTATTTAAGTTGAGTTGGGGTTTTCATACCTATCAGTGATTTTATGCCTTGATGTTACTATGAGGTTGTTGTAGCCTTTGTGTAGATTTTATCCTTATGTGGATGCCCTTATAGACGATATTTTTAGTAGTGGATTGAGTAGATCATTGAGGTAATTTTCTTGGGATGTAGTACTTTTTTTAAAGTCCCATTTACTTTGATATATTGGCCTTCTTATAGCCCTAGTGTGGTGCCGATTGTTTTTTCCCATTATATACCACTTGTCGTTTGTATTATTATTATTAATGTTATTTTTACATTGATTGATTCTTACATAATAGATGGCTAGGCTAGTATCATCTAGTTAGTATTGCCCTCGCTATGATTCTTATCCGTTTGGTCTTGAGCCTTGGTTGGTCGATCTTTGTTTTTTTTAATGAGGTTAGATTAGTCGTTGAGTGGGTGATGAAAGTGAAGAAAGTTTTGTCCTTCTTTGACTTTGTTGTGATTTTAGCTTTTACTATCTTTTTCCTATAGCCGCTTATATTATGGATAGTCTGAGGTTTGATGTTCTGATTTATCGGGTTTGCCACCTGATAGTAGCCTTGATCTTGGTATCAGTGTCATGTTGGGTACTCCGTTCTTGCTATGATGTGGTCTATGATTCAATTGAGTTAAGGTTGGTGAAAATAGGTGGATTTAGAAAATTCTCATATTGGTAGTTATTCGGCCTAATGTGACTACATGTAGTGCTTTTTGTTGGTAATATGTACTGATGGATATTCGTGGCTGTAGATTGAGTATTGGATTGACCAAATTCACGCTGCAGTTGTATTTTTTTGAGTTGCTCGAGTTTTAGCTATCACTTTTTGTTTGAATCCTTGATAAGTTCTTATTTATGCCTTGATGCAGTATGCCCTTCTCAGATGTGGAGTTGATTGCTTGTGTCTTAAAATAGTGGTTTTCCTCCATTATAATTATGTTCTTCGGCAATATTTTTTTCAGCCCTTGCGGGGATTATTAGAGAAATGTTTACTTTCTAGTGTGAGATTGATTTAGGGTATTTAATCTTCTTGAAGATTATTGACTCTAGTTGTGATTTTTAGCTCTTTCAAATGAAGGCTTAAGAGTTGAGATAGATTTCAATATGTGATGCTTGATCTTCAGCAGGATCAGTTTAGATAATTGAGATAGAGTAGTCTAGATTAGGCGTTGAAATTATATTTATGGATTGTGTAACTTGATTGCATCCTTATTCTCATATTTATTTCGATTGAGCATTCATTTATAGGTTGACTAAGCCCGCTCTTTACCTACTAGTTTAATTACTTCAGTTCTGATGGTTATGCTTGATAAATTCTTGAGGGATAGTCTGTTGGCACACGATATTGTCTTCTACTACTCTTGACCTTAATTCTCAGTGTTTGTTAGAGTTTTGAATGTCTTCTCAGTATAAGAAGTGTGAGTAAGTTGGGCTTAGAATTTGCCACAGTGTATGGGGAATTTTATGAGTGGTAAATTTACCACTTATTAATATCCAAATTCTTGCACACTACTTTGATTAAATTGTATAAGAGAGGCTAATTCTCCATTGGAATGCATTAATTTTCAGTTTTTGTTATCTTGCAGGTCCTATGATGAAAATGAGTTGAAATCAAGTTCAAATAAAAGAAAAATAGACAAAAAGGAGCAAGAGCTGAAAATGCAGGCCCAGGAGTTGACCCTCAGGTACCTTGATCACGCCTGACGGTCGCGAACGCGGCCAGTCAACAAGTCAATTGAAGGGCGATCGCGATAGGACCAAATCAATCGTGATACCAAGGAATGGCAATCGTGATAGGACGGAAAAGTCTTAAGGGCAAAATTGTAATTTCAAAGCTGAGTCCCAAATCTTGGATCATTATTTTTTTGTACTACTCTTGAGCTAAGTAGACCTTAGAGTAACTCCTAAGTGAAGGATTAACAATTTCCATTGAAAGTTTATTGGAATTTAAAGTTTGGATTTACATTCTCTTCATCTTTCATGGATCAATTGGTGGAAATTTTGGTATATCTTTACTCTCTATCTTTATGAGTAGCTAGTTCTTTCTCTAGGGGTTATGCTTGGGTAGGTTGTGATTAGTGCATGGGTGTTGTTTAGTTGTCTACCTAATTAGCTATTTGCTTTGGGTTTTGCTATTACTCTATCTTGGAATTGAGAATTATGGGTGAAAACCCCAATTGACTTGTATCCCATATCATCCTTGAAAGAGGGATATGGGTGGTGAGTAATAGTGAACTGCACTTTGAATTAGTTTCTCTCATGGCATTATCTTAGAAAGAGGGATGCTATGTGGATTTTCTCAGTTCATAAGCATCATCTTAGAAATAAGGATGCTAGTACGAGGTATTGGATTGATGTTTTTGCCACGATCATAAGGTATTTAAAAGAATAAAATCCAAAATCACTTTAATACCCCACAAAATCCTCTTCTAGTCTGACCTTAGAGCCTATTCAGTAAAGCGGAAATTCGAGTCTAAAAGTTTCAGAAATATCTTCCTAAGTATGAGATACTTTGAATCGTGTGGAATTTCCCTAATTTCTATTTTTTGCCATGTAGAGCATTGAATAAGCTTTCCATAGATATGAAATTTGCCCAAATCGAACACTCGAGTGAAGAGTTAGAGCCATTTTTGTGAGACAGAGTGCCACTTCGCACTTTAGCGTGTCAAGGAACCAGCCAAAATGGCAATCTTCAAAATCCAGTGAGTCTCTGTGAATATGGCACGTCGCGCCAAGGCTTAATTTTAGAATTTGTCAATGTTGAGGGAGCCTCCGCGATTCCACCGCATCGCGGTATAGTTCCAGCTCGCAACCAAGATGGCAACACAATTTCCACCGCGTCGTGCCGTTGTGCAGTTTCCTAGTTGTCCAAAATTCCAGTGAGCTGGCGCGATTATGGCGCATCGTGCCAGCATGTAAAATCAGGATTTTTCTACTTAATTCTAAAGGCTTTTTGGTTTTTTTCCCCGTTTCCCTCGAATCTACAAATACTTGGTAAGGGATCTCAGCCTCATTTCTCTCCTTCCACTCTAAAAACTAGGGTTTCCAAAATCAAAACCCTCTCTTCTCCTTCAATCAAAAATCAAGAAGAGATCAAGAGGAATCAAGAAATCTTTCCAAGAAACGTTAAGAAAAGAGTTTTCCCAGGTATGTATATGTTGATTCTTGGGTCCCTTTCATCCAAGAAGCTCAAGTGCCATTTTCTAAAGCTCAAAGATTTTATGTTTATGAGTTGTTAATGATTCATGTGAGTTGAAATTGATGTTACACGTGTTGTTGAGTTTTGATTTATGTTTGTTTACAAGATTCATGAGCTTTGACCTAGTATGTGAAATTCATGTGATGTTTGTGATAAACCCTCTTGAGGTTGTTTTCTATGTGATGTGTTCATGTTCTTTGGGTGTAGAAATGGTGGAATAAGCGGAGCATGTCCCCCATAGGCTTAATAAAAAGCTTAGGTGAAGCATAAGGGCCATTATAGTATGTTGAATAGGAAACCCCAAATTGTGAGCTAGTCCATGCATGCCTAGTATTTGATAAAATACCTTAGTGAGTGAAATGTGCCATGATAGTATGAAATCCCCAAGTAGGTGTAAACCCATACTTGCTTAGTGTTGTTGAAAGACCTTAGTGACCAAGTTGAGATATGATGGTTGTAAATTCCCAAATTATGTGTTCCTTAATATATGCTAAGCTTTTAATACATGCCAAGTGGTTAGCAAGTAAGTTATGACATGATAGTATGAAGTTTCCCCAAGTCATGTGATATTTAAATACATGTTGATACTGATATAGGTATGAAGTACTTGATGTAGGACCTTGTTGAATGGGGTATGGTCTAGTAGCATGTTTCCCCTACACTATTGAATGTTTATGATTCTGAAATGCTTGAATTGACCCCTTAGTGATAGTGATAATGAATGAATGATTGTGATAATGAATAAATGATTGTGGTGATGAATAGTCAAGGATTATTATGTTTTACTTTTATGTTATCGAGTCCTGGGGGTATTTATACCCAATAATATAGCTGTTGTCTAGAGCCTGTATCAGTTTCTCAATAATTCCAATCGAGCCATGATTCTCAGAATTCAGTGAACTATAGAACTTTGTATTCTTAGACAGTTACAGAACTTAAGAAAGCTTAGTAATCTCAGTTATCTCTATAATCTCTGTATCGCTAGTGATCTAGCCTCGCTCCTATAATCATCTCAGATCTAATAGTATTCAAGTGCGCAATTATAATCTCAGAAGCTATTCAAGCAATCTATTCAAGCTCTGTATCATCAGTCAGATATCGTGATTCAATACCATTTCCGTTAGACACAAAATTAAGTGATCTCAGCGTAACTCAGTCATATCTTTTGAGAAACATGATAAGTATCAGATTCAATTTAGTTGTGTTCAGTTAAGAACTCAGTCAGAGTCTATCAGTTGGGAGTAGAAACTAGCACCAAGCGAGGGAAGGGATGACGGCTCCTCCCATTTAGCAAGAGAGAGGCTGGAGCTATTAGTAGTAATCCCTGACCTCCAGAACTACGTAGCCAGTGCAGGATGTAGGAGTCTCCATCAGTAAAGGCTGTCACCTCTACAGAGAGAGTATTTATCTATGATATTTCCTTAGGTCGACTTCCTATTGAGGGTCATCCGCTAGAGAGGATTGACCAAAGAAAGGTATTTACTCGTGGCATGGTATTGACACCCTTCCAACTGAGGTTACAGGTTAGAACACACCTGTGGTAGGTTGGGGCATGTCGGTTAAGTAACTACTTCCAAAAGATTCAGTTTCAGATTTAGTCTCAATCTCAGTATCAATCTTCAAAAATCAGGACAGTCAGATAAAATCATCTATCTCTATGAGTTTCATTAATTCATGGACCATCCATCAGATAGGCTTGGTCTGATATACAGTTATTTGATATCATATTTAGAGATATGTTGCCAGACAGGCTTGATCACAGTCTCAGATTCTATTGAGTATTCTGGTTATCAGATTCAGATATGATCATTTCCTTAATATTGATAATAGCTTCCTTAATCATCTATTAGAGAGGTTGATCTTTAATCTTGTTAGTCGAGAACAGTAAGATCAAAATTTAGTCATCAATGTAAGTACATCCAGTTTCTCAATCATCAATATCAGATGAGTCAGCGTCTTAGTATCTCAGTGTCAGTATTGAGTTCAGTCTACAGTAAGTTGTGATGATTGTGACTATGGTCTATGCATTCATGTATGTGTATGTGTTCTCGTACGGCATTTTGATGATTATTCAGTTTAGATATTATGTGTGCATGAGCCCTTGCATTTAACCTACATCGTCTACATACTTGATACATTTCTGTACTGATGCATTCGCACTATGGTGTTCTATTTGACACTATAGGTTCAGAGGCACAAGATCCAGAGTTTTCTTAATAGTTCAATCCCATCCAGCAGCAGTAGCCATAGCCGTGAGTCCTTTTCTTTCGAAGATGAATCTCAGTTTACTATTATTGCATCCGATTTTGTTTACCTTCAGTTGACGGAGTTAGTTGGGGACATGTCCTATCAACTCATTAGTTCAGATAGTTTAGACACTTTTCAGATGGATGCATTAGTATTCAGTTTTCAGTTTTGTGTATTCATAGACGTGTTAAACCTTATGGCCAGTTTTCACCTTTATTTCAGATATTATGCAGTGCACAGGTACATATATCAGTAAAGGGGTTAGCTTGTGGTCCTTCGGGGTCATAAGTACCTTACAGGTTATAGGTTGTAGCTCATAGTCATTCTAGTATCTTTTCTCTTCAGGGCTTCAATCTTCTATTTCCATTATAATTCCTCACTAGGAGTCGTAGTCAATCCTTATGACTCGTGGTTTTCACTCGTTATCGCTCGTGCCTCAAACTTCAGCACCTTGCACACTGGTCTCATTACAATTACTCACTATGATTTGTAGTCTAGCTTTATGAATCATAGTCTTCTATGACTTTACTTTTGGACCTTAGCTTCGCTCACTATTTTAATTAAGGATTGACACCACGATTCATAGCCACTCTTTACAAGTTGTGGTCACCTTTTACTTAGCTCCTCATCTTAGCTAGTAGTCATTGTTCTTCTTACAAGTTGGGAGATAAGTCGTATAATGTCTTAATTACTCGTAGCCTAACTAGTACTTCGACTTTTATAGAGACTTTTCTTCAAACATTTAGCTCGAGCCACTTTCTACCTGATTTCCTTGTAATCATGCAACAAACAAATCATATCCACCAAAATAACCCAAGTCCAAGCATAAATTACTTGTTTTAAGCATCGAATATGCCATATTTCCAAGGCACATCAGGTTATCCGAACTAGTTATAGCTTTGGCTAGAGATTGTATGTTTTGATCATCTCTTTTTGTGTATTTAGGTAGAACCTTATAGGCTTATTCTTATACTTGCCATTATGGAATTTCAGTATACTAACTTCAGTATTTTGAAGCTAGTGTGATGTGATTTCACAGGTATGGCTCAGATGATATTCTGTGTAGATCAGAGTTGGTAATAGGTTTGAAATAACAAAAGGATGTTAGATTTGAAGTTTAGAGTTGGTCGTGTGGTTCATGCCTTGGGTTGCCTTTATCTTGGTTTAGTATGTACTTGGTTGTGCTTGTATTTGAGTGATATCAGTGTATTATGGTTATGCTTACATACATTGGTCATTCTTAATTAAGTCAGAGGTTGAGTTTTGGTCATTTGTGAAGTGAAGTAAGAAAGTTGGTAAAAAGGGGATACCTTTTTTGAAATACCTTGGAAGTTATTTCTTCTTAGAGGTTATCTGGGGAATCATTCTCGGTTCAAGCGGGCCTAATACCTCATCTTTTTAAGCTTTTGGACTCTTTTTATCCATTAACTTTTATGGATAAAAGTTTTTTAGCATTGGATATTGTAGTGACCCTCCATGTCATTTTCTCTATTTATATGTGTTTGTGGCATTTTGAGTCTTCCTACAGAGGCTACAAGTCATTTATGACTTACTATAATTATCGGTTCAATTATCGAATAGTTCGTTTGGGTTTTAGACTCATTTTTCTATTTTAGAACTTTCATTGCTAAGGAATTGGTTTCGTACCAAAACTTTTAGTAAAAAACCTTGGATGAGAAATTTGACAATGTCATTAGCTTTAAAATATTGATTTTAGACCAGGGGACCCTTCGTTTAGGTCCTAAGGCTTTCGGACTCATTTTGGGCTATTGAGTAGAACTTGGTTAAAATGAAACTATATGTTGGACTCATATTTATTTAAAACGATCTTAGTTGAAAGTTTTGATGGTTTTGTTGAGTTTAAAATTTCAAATTCGGTATGTTAGCATAGTTCATTTGTGCACATAAGGTTCCAAACAAATCTCGTGTACCTAGTTGGAGTCCATTGGGACTTAAGAAAATTATTAGTTTTTTAGCATTTGGTGCAACCACCTTTTGTTCTTCGCATTCATAAAGGGTCAAGTTCTTTACCATCGCGATCATAAGCCTCACCTTTCACGTTTTTGAAGTGGGTCAGCCCTGACCCGGTCAACTGCCTTCTTCATTATTGTGGTTTGTTGCCCTAGTTTGTGATGGTCCAATTCTTCTTATCTTCATAATCATGACCCATTAATTGCGTTCCTAATCCCTTGGCCCCCATGTTTATGAAGTCCAAGTTCCTGATAGTGTAACTCAATTTCTTAATCATTTTCTGCTATTTTTAGCCCTAGTAGCTAAAGAATTGGAGGGGAATCATAAATTGGAGTTGGGGGTGTATAGGAGACATTGAGATGATCCTTTTCCATTAATCCCTCCATAAGTTTTTAGTCTAAATTTTCCATTTTGGTCTTATTTTCTCTCTTATTTTAGCCATCTCTCGGGGCTGATTTGTGCCCCGATTTGTACTCCATTTGTGATAACTTTTGAGCACACATTCCTTGTTCTTTGAGGGACCTTGTGTTGAAATTAATTTAGACTCCGTCAGTATGGGCTCAATTTGATCTAATTTTGGTCTCTGAGTTTTACATCAAAATATGGATATTATTTTACTCTGATTAACATATATATTATTATTTTGATAGTGCAATATTATTTTAGAGATCATGGAGCAAGGATGGGCAATTCAAGATTGAAGCTCAATACTGAGGTAGGTTTTAGTCTACTTTTCTCTACAAATTGTGTATTGTCTAGATTTCATGCTAGGTAAAGACTTTAGGATGAGATTATGACTAGTACATCATGACCTAACCTATTTAGGGAATTTGGAATAGTAATGTTACCCGAACCTTAGCATAGGATATCTGTTATGGCCATAAAACCCTTTTATCTTTGATTATAAGCATGTTAACCATAGACTGACATTAAGGATCCTTTAGTACAAAACCTATCATTGACTTGGTGATTTGGATAATAATTTCTTGGACTATGGGGTTATTATTATGTTAATTATGTATTGTTGGGCCCAAGGCTGTAGTTCAGTTACCAGTTGGACTCCAGGTGAGTATTCTATCCTTAAAGAGGATATGGTTCTAATTTATAGATGCTTAGGCATTTATGGTTGTTTTGTTTAGATACTGGTGATGGTATGCATACTTTTAGGCGTATTTATACTCACTTAATGATACAATTCCAATTAAACCTTGTTATTACTACTATTTTCTAAAAAGGGAATTGTTCTTACTTTTTAGTTTTAAATTGGATTCTTTTACAATGCCAGTCATACCAACTTATTTAATGAATTATGAGATTTTGAAACAAAATATGATACTTTGAAAAATAAGAATAAGGTTAATTATGGTCTACTATTAAAGCACTTTTACCACTATTATTTACTTCGATCGAAGAAGATTCCACTTTTTCTATGCTATTATGCCGATTTAGTCTCAAACTTGATTTGGGATAATGGATATACAAGTTCACACATTTTTGTCTTGGTTTGAGTTTGGACATTTATTATATTTATATCTCTGTGGTACTGGATTAATTAGATTAAATATGATGGCTATTAAAAGTCTTAATTCAAGATTAAATAGTGTATATAGATAACTCGAGTCCACTATGGGTCTTGTTGTCCTTGAGCTATAGTGATGAACAAGGATGGTTATCATAGGCCCTGCCTTTGTGACCTGCTGCTATGGAAGAGGTGTGTACAGTTGGTATATTATGGCACTCAAATTGGATATGACATTAGCGGTTTATGTTGTATTTATTCATTCATGTACATCACCTATCACCAGTATAATTGCTTAATACATATATCTATCGGAATTATGAGGAGTTGTATAAGTATAATCCATAATTATTGTTTGCTAAGTATTGCTTGAACCTTTCAGGCTTATGGGGGCCCGATTAGGTTATTATTTGTCTGGACAAGCCGGTTACTTTATCATTGGTTACTATGGTTAGTTCTTGGGAAGATGATTACTAATTGGTACTTGAGATTGTCAGTACCTTTCAAGTTTTTTTCCTTCGCATGGTAAGATATGTTACTATTAAATTATCTCATGTTTAGGCATTCTTTGGTTAGAGGCCCTGATTATGCTAGTATTAGATTTCCTACTGGGCTAGGTTTCCTTGATATATAGGTTGCATCCCTTAAGTTATTACCTGTGAGTTAGTCCTTTATTTGTATGTTTGTGTGTTATATATCTATGTGTGTGTGTGCATATATGTATATATGGTATTAACATATATCCTTCTCTTTCCTTATATATTTATGTTGCATATGTATCTTTTGTTCTTGTATTACTATTATATATCTTTCTTTCACTCTTAGTTTGTATATTGGTTAGTGATGTATAGTATTGCACGTTAGTCCATGGTTACTATTAGAATAGGATAATTATCCTTATGGCTCTATTAATATTGTTATATTTAGTTTCTTAGATAGTTGCCTGTAGTTTATATTCCTGCGTTACATGCTATTTATGCTTGCATTATATTTGGAGATTAGTGGGTCGATGCCTATTGAGGACCACATGTTTGGTACTCATACTACACTTCTACAGTCTGCAGATCATAGTATGCATTCTCGCCATTAAAGTGTGCATCGTGTGGGGAAACTATGGATAAGAGATTTGGGTTGAGCTTACGATGTTAGTAGTATTCCTGCTCTCTCTCTTATTAGTAACACTAATCTCTATTTTATATTTTAGATACAATATGTACTTATATTTATTTTATATTTCACTTGTACTCATGTTGTATTAGAAGCTCTTGTACTAACTTTACCAGGTCTTGGGGTTTCACAGCATATTAGTCTTATATTTAAATTCATTTTTCCTATTTTACCATTTCTCTTGATAGTCTATTATTAGCTATTCCAAACTCCGAATTGGCATACCTGCTGATGAGTTATAGTAAGTGCCATTATGATTTGACAAATTGGGTCGTGACAGTGCAGTCCTTTATGCCTTATCAACATGGATTTTATTCTCACCAGGTTGTGCTTGTAAGTAGGGAGAATGACTAAGGTGTGTGATACTCCATGCCTTACGAGGCGTGTTAACCACCATGCCTTACCAAAGAGACTGACATCTATTATCATTTTTTATTTAAGTTGTGAAGGAGGCCACACCTTTGTCATTTTGGAATAAATCATTTCTTCCTTACTCTTTTGAAACTTTTGATGAAAAAATGTCACGACCTAAAAATCAAGGGTCATTAAGGACCTATCACGGCAAACCTTGACAAGTAAGCCTATAACTCAAACTGATATAACACGGGGAAACACAACATCAAAGCCTATATCTCTTCCATCAAAACTCTTTTTGGTCCTTTTTATTCTAAAAATGTCTTAAACATTTCCCCAACCCCAGAAACCCCCCAATTTATCAAATTACAAATCGCTCTCTTTTATTTAACTCTCAAGTCAAGAATATTCAAGGGTTTCACAAGAATTTCATTCTATGAGCTCCAAAGTTTGATTCTTCTTTAAATTCATCTAAATTTCAGGCATGTTGCTTATTCCCAAACTTGTGTTTTACATTTTGGTTTTAATTTAATCAATACTTATGTGTTTTGAATAACGAGTTTGAATTTGGGTTGAGGGTTTTGGATTTTTATTACTTGAGTTACTTTTACCATGTTTTCATTTAATTAATAATGCTTTGATTGATGGTTTTGGGACTGAATTAGTGCATTGTTTTAATAGTTGGAATGGGGGGCATGGGTTTTCCCAAATTAAATGAATTTTGGCTTGATAATGGTATTACCCTCAACCCACATTGTAAACTTGATTTTAAATTTGACTATTCACGTAATTTAACTTGTTTTAGAACCCATTACAATTCATTAAAGGATAAATGGATAACAATGGTTTTGGAATGACCTTAGAGGCCATGGTTTTGGATTCTAAATAAAACTTGGGAATCTAATGGTTATATGAATTGGTTTAGCATAATTGAATTATCTTGCAAGCATTTTTGTATAATGATACCATGTTGGTAAATGCCTTAATAAATGACTCCATCATTAATAGTTGTTTTATGTGCAAGTATTTTAATTTGGGCTTAAAAGGAACTGTGTAGCTCATCGTGGAGGTGTAGTCTAGGGGGGCGAACACCGAAAACCATGTTTTCCAATGTGGAGAGGTCTATTTAACCATGTGTCTAGATACATATTATATTTTGGATGGCTATCGCCTTGGTGTCTTTAGCCTATTCCTCAATTTTCTTTGCTATGTGCAGCTAAAACATACTAGGGCTCATTCGTCAGGGAGAGTTAGACCCATATAGCCCATGGGTGTTTTTAGGATGGAGTGAGCTACGTAGTTTAGGCTAATGGTTTAAGCTATCATGTTAATGGATCCATGTCCCTATCTTGACATCTTATATATGTATATATAAATATTGTGCATGTGGTTTTGACTGGTTTTTGATAAATGCACTATTTTATCCCTTCTCCTCGAGTTACATGCCAGTGCTTTCCCCATCGAACGTCCTCGAATGCTGCATCATTTCATGTTGAAGGTTTGGAGGATTTTTCTGTTTCTCCTATATAATGTTAGATGGTTCAGTACGCTTGTTAGTCAACTTTGAAGTGGTGAGCCTCCATCTTTCGAAAAGCCCTACCATTTTATTAGGTTTCTTTCAATATTTTGGGAATTGTGTATTACTTTCTGTCATAGTCGAGAATTGTCCCAACTAAGTTGGTATTTTTGGTTTTAGAAGCTTTTGTAGAAAGTATTGGGATTGATGGTTGTTTGTTTTAGATTCTTAGAATTTTCACTTGACTTATCTATTCTTTTTATTTCTATTTTGTTGGCTTTTATTGTATTATTTTATTATGCTCTAAAGATTAGGCTAAGAAGGTGGTCTTTGGCCCATGTGGGTTTAAGATTACCCGTCATAGCTAGGTCCAGGTTCAGTTCGTGACAAACTTGGTATTAGAGCATGGTTCAAGGTCTTTGGTGTCCACAAAGTTGTGTTGAGTAGATTCCTTTTTATAGGGGTATAGTGGACCACACTTATAAGGAGGAGGCTATAAGGCATTTAGGAATGTTTCCCTTTTTTGTGTTCTATTTTGGGTTATAGAGTCTAGTTGCTATGAAACTCCTCTAACTCTTGGCTTACTCACATTTCAGATTATTTCTCTCCAAAGATCTGATGATCATAGAAACTCTACTGGAAAATCTATCCCACCTGAGGAAGATGTGAAGGGAACTAACCCAATTTATGGAGTGCAGACCCAGTATAAGGTCCCTGCTCCTGACTGTACTACTCAACTTATAGTTTTCACCTATCCATACTAGGCCTCCTCGAGCTTCCTAGGATGGTGATACTTATGCTCAGTCATCTTAGGGAGATATATCTAATACAGAGTTTCGTTAGTCTATTCATATATTTGCTCAGTTGGTAGTATCACAGTCCCGTCGACCTAATCATGTTGGTTCTGCAGCTAGTTCATTTGAAGTCACTCCGGTTGTCTAGTTTATAAGGTTTAATCCCCCAACCTTTACATGCTCTAAGGTTGAGGAGGATCCTCAGGGTTTGTTGATGTGATGGGGAAGATTTTTAGGGTTATGCATGCTACTGATTCAGACGGTGTGGAGTTTTTTTATTGCCTATCAATTAAAAGATGTGGCTTACCAGTGGTATGAGGAGTGGGAAGCGATGAGGGGTAATGATGCTGAAACGATAGTGTGGGATGAGTTTTTAGGTATTTTTCTTGAACTTCTTTCCATAGGAATTGAGGAAAGCTATGACTGAAGATTTGTGAACTTGAAGCCAGGCAAAATGAGCGTTAAGAAGTATGTACTAAAATTTTAGCAGTTGTCCCATTATGCTCCAGAGTTGGTGTCTAACATGAGCTTCAGAATGAGAAAGTTTGCTTCTAGTTTGTCCCGTGATTTGGTGTTGAAATGTAAGGTGCTATACTGAATAATGATATGGACATATCTAGACTGGGATTTATATACAATAGGTAGTGGATGAGAAAAAAAGCAGGCAAAAATGGAAGAGAGGTAGAGCAAGAAGTTCAAATATTCAGAATAGGGTGCAAGTCAGCAGAACAGTGGGTGAGATGGTAGGAAGTGGAGAGGAAGAATTGGGGAAATTCTTATTCGTCAGCTATTGTTCCTTATCCTAAGCCTTCATGTGATCATTGTTTTTAGGCTAACAATAGTCTTAAGGAACAAGGTGCCCTGTCTCAAGCCAGTGGATCTTAGTCAGCCTTACCTTGTCCTCCTTATTGTTCTTATGGGTAGCTTTACTGGGGATACCATTAGAAGGGGAGAAATTGATACTTTAATTATGGTCAACTTGAGCATATGCAACGAGATTGTCATTCGGACAGGGTTTCCACTAGAGCTAAAAAGGTCTCGATTGCCATTTTTTTTGCTCATGTACCTAAGGGCGCCGCTTCAGGTACCAACAGTGGCCAAAATCGTATCAATGCTCTTGCTACTCATTACCCCATATGTTGTTACTGCTAAGTTACAGCTCTTTTCCCATGATGTTGATGTTTATTGCTTTCTTGATCTAGGTTCTACCCTATCTTATGTGACCCCTTTTGTGGCTGTACACTTTGGTTTTGGTCCTGAAAATATTTCGACCCCTTCGATGTTTCTAATCCTATGGGTGAGTCTATTGTTGCTAGAAAATCTATAGGGGTTGTGTGGTGTCCATCATTCATACATATACATTGGTGTATTTGATAGAACTTGACATGATGGATTTTGATGTAATACCATTCATGATATGCTTCTCTGGATTGTCGGACCCGAAAGGTCAGTTTCCATTTTCCTAATAAATCAATAATTGAATGGCAGGGGAGTTCCTTAGTACCTAAAAGGAGGTTTATTTCTTATCTTAGAGCTCAGAAATTAATCACCAAGGGGTGTCTGTATCATCTAGTTTGGGTTAAGGATTCAAATTCTGAAAGTCCTTCATTGAAATCTGTCCCTATGGCTAATGAATTTGCTGAAGTCTTTTTCTATGATATTCCTGGGATTTCTCCACAACAACAACAACATACCCAGTGTATTCCCATTTAGTAGGGTCTGGGGAAGGTGGAGTATACGCAGACCATACCACTACCTCATGAGAAGTAGAGAGGCTATTTCCGATAGACCCTAACTTAGGACCAATAACAGTATAACAAACATAAAAGGTAAGTGCATATAAACTAGTATGGTACGCAAAACAAACTAGAAGTATAACAAACACAAAAGATACGTGCATAATAGACTAGTACGGTATGCAAAATAAACCAATACCACTAGCCCCAAGATAAAACTACAGCCACAACAATATGAACCAGAACCTCCAGCCCCAAAGGAGCGCTCCTCTACTACTACCGACGCGCTCCTACCCTCTAACCCTCTACCCTAATCCGCATCCTCCACACCTTTTTATCATGGGTCATGTCCTTTATAAGCTGTAACTAATCCATATCCTGCCTAATAACCTCCCTCTAATATTTCTTCAATCTATCTCTACCCCACCTAAAAGCATCCATAGCCAGAGTCTCACACCCCCGTACTGGAGCATCAGGGACCCTCCTCATCACGTGCCTGAACTAATGTAGCCTCTCTTCTCGCATCTTATCCTCCACCGAGGCAACTCTCACCTTCTCTTAAATAATCTCATTCCTCACCCTATCTTTCCTGGTATGTCCACACAGCCATCACAATATCTGCATAAATTATATGTAAAATTTTCTAAGTGTGAATTTTGACTAAGTGTTGTGACTTTTCTCGGGCATGTTGTTTCAAGTGAAGGGATCAAGGTTGATCTGCTGAAAGTCAAGGCAGTTAAAAAGTGGCCAATACCCACGACTCCAACTGACATTAGGACCTTTTTAGGTTTGGCAAGCTATTAAAGAATGTTTGTAGAGAGTTTTTCATCGATTGCTACTCCACTGATGAAGTTAGCGCCAGAAAAGGTTAAGTTTCTATATTCTGATGCTTGTGAGGGTAGTTTTGAGGAGTTGAAGAATAAATTGACTTTTGCTCTAGTTTTGAATCTGCTTGAGGGTACTGATGGGTTTGTTGTGTATTATGATGTGTCTCGTATTGGACTGGGTTGTGTTTTGATGCAGTATGGTAAGGTTGTAGCCTATGCTTCTAGGCAGCTTAAGGTTTATGAGAGGAATTACCCGACTTAAGATCTAGAGTTAACGACTGTGGTCTTTGCTTGAAATATTTGCTGTAGTTATATTTTTGGGTTACATGTGGCTATTTATTCAGACATAAGAGCTTGTAGTATGTTTTTATGAAAAAGGAATTGGATCCCAAGCAGAGGAGGTGGATCGAATTGCTTAGAGATTATGACATGAGCCTTTACTTACATCCAGGTAAGGTTAATGTTGTTGCTGATGCTCTTAGCAGGTTGTATATGGGTAGCTTATCTCACATTAAGAAGGATAAAAGGGGTTTGGTGAATAATATTCTGAGGTTGGATAATTTAGGAGTTTGTCTTTTGGATTTTGAGGATGGAAGAGTAATTTTTTAGGAAGTGATTAAATCATCTATTGGTATTGAGGTGAATGAGAAACAGGTTTTGGATCCCATACTAATGCCGATTAAGGATGATGTGGGTCAACAAAATATAATGGCTTTCGAGATTAGGGGAGATGACATCCTAAGGTATTAAGGAAGGTTGTGTGTTCTTGTTGATAGGATGCGGGAAAGAATCTTAACTAAGGCTCATGAGTCCAGATATACAATTCATCCGGGTTCGACTATAATGTATCATGACTTGAAGGAAATCTATTGATGGAACAATATGAAGAGAAATGTGGCAAATTTCTTGCTAAATATATGGTTTGTTAGCATATCGAGGTAGAACATCTGAGGCTTGGTGGCATATCTCAAGAGATAGAATTGCCCATGTGGAAGTAGGAGATGATTAATATGAATTTTATTAAAAGTCTTCTGCGATCTCGGAATCAGGATGATTTGATTTGGGTTATTGTGGATAGGATGACTAAATCTGCTCACTTCTTACTAGTGAGGACTAGCTACTTAGGAGAGGATCATGCTAAGTTGTTTATTCAGGAGATAGTAAATTTGCGTGGTACGCCAGTGTCCATTATTTTAGACCGAAGTACATAGTTATCTTTTCACTTCTAGCGTTCATTTCAGAAAGGTTTGGGTACTTGAGTGAACCTTAGCACTGCTTTCCACCCTCAAGTAAATGGACAAAATAAACAGACTATTCATACTTTAGAGGATATGCTAAGGGCCTATGTGATTGATTCTAAAGTTAGTTGGGCTAACCATTTGGCTCTTATCGAGTTTGCTTACAGTAACAGTTATCATTCTAGCATTCAAATGGCCCTTATCAAGGCTCTTTATGGTAGAAGATGTAGGTCTGGTATTGGGTGATTTGAGGTAGGTGAGACTTGGTTATTTGGTCCTGGCTTGGTTGGCTAAGATATGAAGAAGGTAAAGGCAATTACAGAAAGACTTAAGGCTGCTCAAAGTCGCCAAAAATCTTATGCGAATATGAGGCGAAAGGAGTTGGACATTGAAGTAAGTGATTGGGTGTTCATGAAAGTGTCTCCTATAAAATGAGTCATGAGATATGGGAATAAGGGGAAAATCAATCCTCGTTACATTAATCTATATCATATTGTAAGGAGAATTGGGATGTTGTTTATGAGTTAAAGTTACCATCGAGTTTGGCATTGAATCATCCCCTTTTCCATGTGTCCATGCTGAAAAAATACATGGGTGACTTTTCTTTGATAGTGCCAGTTAAGGATGATGGTGTAACGAATTCATTATCTTATGAGAAAGTTTCGGTTGAGATATTAGATAGGCAAGTTCGTAGATTGAAGACAAAGGATGTAGCATCAGTGAAGATTCTTTGGAGGAATCAGAAGGTGGAAGAAGCTACATGGGAAGCTGAGGAAGATATGAGAGCCAAGTACCCGTTCTTGTTCCCGGGTAGGATGAAAGTGCTTAAGGTATGAGTTTCATCTTCCTCTTTTCGCATTATGATTTTGTCCTGGGATTTTACTATATTTTTCTATTCTTGAGCTAAAAGTGTCCTAACTCCTCATTTGGGGATGAATGATCCGAAAGGGGTGGATAATATGAGACCCCATAAAATGCCATCATTGTATTTTTGACCCTTCCGTAAGTTTAATGTTAATTTTTTACTTGAATTATGTTAAGGGATGTTAAAAGGATGTTTTGGGAAAGTTTCAAAAATTTTGGAAAGGGTTTGGGGCCATTTGAAACTCCGAGGTAGTGAGCCTCTGCAATAGTGGTGTGCCACGCTTCTTAAGATCCACGATAGGAGCGTGGCACTGAGTCTATCCTCCACAATAGCAGCGTGCCACATCGCTATGTTAATTATCCCTAATTCGTTATTTTTAAGCTTGGGGCAGGGGTTTTTTGAACCTTTTTATTTTAAAAAAATCTTAACCGTTTCCCCAACCCAAGAAAACCCCCAATTCATCAAACTACACATTATTCTCTCTTCTCTAACTCTCAAGTCAAGAACATTCAAGGGTTTACAAGAATTTCATTCTTCGGGATCCAAATTTCGATTCTTCTTCAAATTTATCTAAATTTCAGGCATGTTGCTCATTTCCAAACGTGTCTTTTACATTGTGGCATTAATTTAATCAATACTTATGTGTTTATAATGATGAGTTTGAAATTGGATTGAGGGTTTTGGATTGTATTACTTGAATTAATTTCTCATATTTTAATTTGATTATTCATTCTTTATTGATGGTTTTGGAACTGAATTGGTGCATTGTTTTAATGGTTGGAATGGGGGGCATGGGTTTCTCCATATTGGATGAATTTTGTCTTGATAATGGTATTAACCTCAACCTACATTGTAAACTTGAATAAATATGGTTATTTGCATAATTTAACTTGTTTTGAACCCATTACATTGCATTAGAGGATAAATAGATAATCATGGTTTTGGAATGCCCTTGGAAACCATGGTTTTTTATTTTAAATGAAACTTGAGAGTCTAATGGTTATATGGATTGGTTTGGCATAATTTAATTAGTTTGCAAGCCTTTTTGTATGACTATACTGTGGACACATAAAATTATTGGATCAAATTCATATAAAATTTAAATTTGATCAACATTTTATTGGGTTTAAACTTATTTTGGGCTTAAAAAATAATAAGCCTATTGTATTCCTCATCAAGGTTCATCTCACCTTGAAGCCTAAACTCATCAAGTGACGTGGCATCCCAGTCAAATTCAAGACCAATGAGACGCTGCCACATGTACAAATGATGTGGAAATCTCATTCAAATTCAACAACCAGTCAAAAGGCGCCAAGTGGTAAAGTGACATGTTTCGGCCAATCACAAGCAACTAGGCCTACCCCCTACAACTATAAATAGGGGAGTAACATAACATTAGAAAGAGAGAAAATAAAAAAGATGACATTAGGCAAGCATTGGAGGAAGCTTTTGCATTGACTACACAACTCTTCAACGAATTGACTAACGGAGTTCTTCCCAGAGATCAACTCGGCAAGACGAAGTGCTGTCAGACAATTGCTAGAGATCCAAACACATTTCTAGGAGACTCAAATCATCCTACATTCGAGAATCACATTGTAAAGGCCCTCGAATCACAGAAAAACTTAGGAGAGAAGAATTAAGAGAATAACAGAATTGTACCCTCAAAATCACCTTAAATAAAATTATTATTTTTGTTTATTTTATTTTTTGCTTGCAGTTAATTTTCAGCGTTAATGAAAATTTGTTGCGAACAGATACCATATTTGTAAATGCCTTAATAAATGACTCATTGGTTAATGATTGTTTTTTGTGTAACTATTTTAATTTGGGTTTAAAGGGATCTGTGTAGCTCACCATGAAGGTATAGTTCGGGGGTATGAACACTGGAAACCATGTTTGCCGATGTGAGGAGGTCTATATAACCATGTGTCTAGATATACATTATATTTTGGATGGTTATCTCCTTGGTGTCTTTAGCCTATTCTTCGATTTTCTCTGGTACATATGGATAACATGCATGGGGCCCTTTCGACGGGAGGAGTCGGACCCATATAAACTGTGGGTGCCTTTAGGACGGAGAGAGCTACATAGTTCAAGCTAATGGTTTAAACTATCATGTTAATAGATCCTTGTCCCTATCCAGACATCCTATATATATAAATGTTGTGCATGTGGTTTCAACTGATTTTTGATAAATGCACTATTTTATCCCTTCCCCTCGAGTTATATGTCAGTGCTCACCCCACTGACCATCCTTGGATGCTGTACCATTTCATGATGTAGGTTTTGAGAACTTTTTGTTGCTTCTGTGCATCGTTAGGTGGTTCAGTATGCCTGTTGGTCTGTTGTGAAGTGGTGACCCTCCATCTATTGGAAAGTCCTACCATTTCATTAGTTTTTTTTTTCATATTTGGGATTATGAATTCCTTTCTTTCATAGTTGAGGGCATATCCCGGCGTTGGTAATTCTAGTTTTAGAGGATTTTGTAGACAAGTATTAGGATTGATGGTTGTTTGCTTTGGATTCTTAGAATTTCCATTTGACTTATATATTATTATTGTTACTATTTGGTTGGCTTCCATTGTATTCTTTTATTATGCTCTAGAGGTTTGGCTAAGAGGATGGTCTCCGGCCCATGGTGGGTTTGAGATTACCCGTCATGGCCAAACCCGGGTTTGGGTCATGACAGTTTCTGAATATAAATGACATAGTCTAGATAAGAAAAAGTAGTAGATCAACTACAGATGCATAGATCAACCGCTACCTATAATAGACTCCATATACTGACCGAATCAACTTTCGTGCGGTGCACTCATACCTAGATCTACACTAAAAAGGTGCATAGGGATGATTACGATCCACTTGTACTTGATAGGTATCATAGGCTGACTGAGAAAAGTAGAAAATAAATCATATAAAATATACACTATGGCAAGCCATTTGCAATAAAAAAATATCCCAATTGGTAACATACACCGTTTCTACTAACAATTCTATAATATATGCATATACCAAAATACAAGTACAAGAAAGAAGGACAAATTGATAGATATCGAATCAAACACATCAAAAAGGTATGAATAGATAGATAGATATCACATCAAGAACGAAAATACAACATAAAATGTATACAATAAATGAAATGCAATGAAGATGATGATGATGATGTGATGCCCGAGGTTGTCGCACAACCTTTGTATACACCTGCCGAGTTGTGTTTCTAGGTAGGACCCATGGGGGTTCACAACCCGTACACAACAACAAAAAACCCAGTGTATTTCCACATAGTGGGGTCTAAGGAGGGTAAAATAGACACAGTCCACATCACTACCTTCGAAGAAGTAGAGAGGTTGTGTCCGACAGACGCCCAACTCAAGACAAAAGATAGAAAACAAAGTCATAATAAACATTAAACAAGATGGAATAACAGAAATAAGACACCTATAAAGTAATACCATACACTACACAACCAAAGGCACCCTCCACACCCAAACTCTCCTAACTAGCAGCTCCAACCTATGGACACACCCTACGACTACCAACCCGGCTACATCAAAGATCTCCTAACTATTGGGTACAATTCACCCACATGCACTAGCCTTCTAACCTAATTCGCATCCTTTATATCTTCTGATCTAGGGTCCTGTCCTTAGTAAGCTATAATTGCTCCATGCCACGTTTAATCACCTCCCTCCAATACTTCTTCGGCCTACTCTACCCCACCTAAAACTATCCAAATATAGCCTCTCATACCTATGAACTAGCGCATCCATTCCTCTCCCCATCACATGCCAAAACCATCTCAATCTCACTTACCGTCTCTTGTCCTCCACAGAAGCTACTCCCACCTTCTTCTTGATAGTCTCATTCCTAACCCTATCACCCCTAGTAAGTCCACACATCAACGCAACATTCTTATTTCTTCCATCTTTAATTTTTGAATATGAGAGTTCTTGATTGGCTAACACTCTGCTCGATACAGTATGGTCGGATAGATAGCCATTCTGTAGAATTTACCTTTAAACTTGGCCCACACCTTCTTATCATACAACACTCCCGAGGCGAGCCTCTACTTCATCCATCCTGCCCCAATTTGGTGGAAGACATCCTCATCAATCTCTCTATTCCCCAAAATCATAGACCCAAGATACTTAAAACTATCCCTCTTACAAACAACCTCATAATCCAATGATACTAACATCTCGTTCTCCTTCCTCAAGTTATTAAACTTGTATTCCATATACTCCATCTTGGTCCTACTCAACCTGAACCCTTTAGACTCAAGGGTTTGTCTCCAAACCTCCAATTTATCATTCACCCCCTGTATCTCATCAATCAAAGCAACATCATCCGCAAATAGCATATATCATGGAACCTCTCCTTGAATATGTAATGTCAAAACATCCATCACCAATGCAAAGAAAAATAGGCTAAGAGTCAATTCCTAATATAAGCCTGTCAAGACAGGGAAATACTCTGAATCTCCTCCCGTCGTCCTCACTTGAGTCTTCGCTCAATAATACATGTCCTTAATTGATCTGATGTACGCAATCGGGATGCCTTCTACCTCTAAGTATCTCTAAAAAACCTTCCTAGGGACTTTGTTGTACACTTTTTCTAGGTCAATGAACACCATATGTAGGTCTCTTTCCTTCTACTGCACCACCAGTCTCGGCACCAGCTGAATTGCCTCTGTCGTCAAGCAACTGGGCATAAATCCAAACTGATTCTCCTATATAGACATGATCCTCCTCAACCTTCGCTCAATCACTCTCTCCCAAATCTTTTTAGTGTGACTCAACAACTTAATACCTCTTTAGTTGTTGTAACTATGGATGTCACCCTTGTTCTTATATAAAGGAATCATAGTACTCTACCTCCAATACTCAAGCATATTTGAAGTCTTAAAATACCATTAAATAATTCAATCAACCACCTTAAACCTACCCTACTATAATACATTCAAAAATCCACCGGAATCTCATCAGGCCCTATTGCTCTACCCCTTCGCATCCAATGAATAGCCTCTCTGGCCTCCTCAACTTTAAAACATCTACAATAACTGAAATCATGATACTCCCTGAGTGCTCCATCTCCCTAAACACAATGTCTCTGTCCCCCTAATTATTCAAGAATCTATGAAATTACGACTGCCATTTTCTCTTACTGTGAATATCCTCCACTAGTAATCTATTATCCTCCCTCTTAATGAACTTTACTTGATCGAGGTCAAAAACCTTCCACTCCCTAGCCTTGGCAAGACTATATAACCTCTTTTTGCTACCTCTCTTCTCTAACCCCATATACAAGCTCTCAGACATTGCTGTCCTAGTAGCCTTAACTGCTAACTTAGCGTCCTTCCTATATTACTTGTAATCCTACCTATTCTCCCGCTTCTCCTCTTCATTATTACTGTCAACCAACTTAGCATAAACCCTCTTTTTAATCTCTTCTTTCTTCTTAACTTTTTTATTCCACCACCAGTACCCCCGATGCTGCCCAGCCCGACCCCTCGAGATACCTAATACCTCTTTAGTTGTCTCCTTGATGTAACTTGTACCCCTATCCCACATACCATCCATGTCCCCCTACACTTCTACACCCTCATTCCTGCCACCTTCTCTCCTAACTCCAGTGCACTAACTAGTGTCAAGCCCCCACTTAATTCTAGGTCTACCCTCCCCACCCCTTCTCTTCCTTCCCTTCTTTATAACTAAGTCCATCACTAAAATCCTGTGTTGGGTTGAAAGATTCTCACTCGAAATGACCTTACAATCCTTACAAAATGCCTTATCCCCCTTTCTAAGCTGCAAAAAGTTAATCTGAGTCTTGGCTATCGCATCTCAGAAGGTAATCAAGTGATCCGCCTTCTTTGGAAAACTCGAATTCACTACCACCAACCTAAAGGCCCTCGCAAAATCCAATAGAGCAACTTCTTCATATTTCTTTCTCCAAAACCAAAACGTCCATGCACATTGCCATAGCTTCCCGATAATATCCCAATGTGCCCATTGAAATCCCTTGCTATGACAATCTTTTCAAAGCTAAGCACGTTTATCATCACCTCATCCAAAGCATCCATAAATCTCTTTTTATCCTCCTCGGACAAGAGCACCTACGACGCATAAACGCTACACCAAAATCTCTTTTTATCCTCCTCTTCCAAGCCTACCTATGGCGCACAAACGATGTACACATTCATAGTGAACTCCCCAATAACAAACTTAATTGTCATCAACCTATCACTGACCCTCTTAACCGCCATTACCTGCCCTCTAAGCTCTTCATCTACAAAGATGCCTACTCCATTCCTATGCCTCTCACTTCCTGAGTACCACAGCTTGAACCCATCCACATCCCTAGCCTTAGACCTTACCCACTTTATCTCCTAGATACATGTAATATTGATCCTTATCTTTCTAAGAATCTTTACAAGCTCTATGGACTTACCCTGAAGGGTCTCTATGTTTCAAGTCCATACCCTTAGCCTATCATCTCTAACATCACATCTACCTCTATCACCTCATACCCCAAACTTGTCCTAATATTAGACCTTGAACCTACACCTAACCCTGCCCTCGTCTTTCCCCCACCCCCCAAACTAGCCCCCAACCCCAACCCCCTCGAACATGACTCGATCCTATCATCAACCCCCAAAGCCACTACTCAAAATAAAAATAAAAAATAATAGTAAAAAATAAAAGACAAATGTAAAGCATACTATCCAATCTAACACCTAGAACAATAAAACAATAACCACCAATACAAGAAAGCAGTCAGTCCCAACAAATTTAAAAAGTTAAGAGACACGAAATAATTAAAGAAAATAAAAATCAAAGGTTAGAAGTCAGTAGAATACACTTTTAGACCAAGTTATCTTCTCTCGTGTGGTATGTTGGATTCTGGCAAACTGATATATAAATTGGTCGATGAAATATTATCGTCACAGCTTCGCCGAACTATCACTAAAATTAGATCTAGTCGAGCAGAGCTTGTTAATCTAGACACACCAGAGAGACCATCGGCTGTCGTCATATCAACTCGATTCTTACCTGTGGCCGATGCTATACACTAACGACCATCATTGAGGTCGAGCTGGAAAAAACCATAACCCATCGGTGAGAGCAATAAAAAGGGAAAAAATAGGAAGAGTGAGATAAAGAAAGGAGAGAAAGAAAAAAGGGAAGAGAGAGAAACTAAAAGAGAAAAGAGATAGGGCATACACTTACCTGTCGATGGCAATTCTAAGTCATCGCCGATGTGGGAATAGACCGAGTCACGTCAAAGATGACATTAAAAAAAGATGCTAGAATGGGGGCTCAAAAGAGAGAGAGAGAGAGAGAGAAAGAAAGAAAGAAGGCCTACTAAAAAGCTTTGGCCTTTCATTATATACCTCCTGACAAGATAATGCAACAAGATTAGATGGAAACCATTACCTGGGTTCATAACCCATATACAAACCTATATCCAATATCCAATACCAATATCCATAACTCTTCTCAGGCACATCCATCAGTAGAAGGATTTTGCATTTTCTGTTAGAAAAAAGTCAGTATCATCAGTATATCTATGGTGGTACCAATGTTTCATGAATGTATATTCTATGAGGATGTAATTCTCACTACCAATCAGAATGAGAATTTTCATATTCAATCAATATACAAACTATGTAAGCCAAAATCCACTCAATATTCGACTCATCCTTGAGTCCAATACATTTCATATGCCAAAAGAGTAAAATACACAGTAACATACAGTTGATACCACATAAACTCCAATTTAGGCTTTTTCATCAAAAAGATATAACCAAATATACATACATAAGGCCAACAACATCACATAAGACCCCACACGATCACACATTGCAAACAATGTCTAAAAATTACCAAATAACAACAATATAAGCCCCCCACAGACGCAATATAATAATATAGCTATTTATATGATTGGTTGCCATACCCTTAACATGATTTTACACCAATATTAACTACCTAGTTTGAAGAAAGTTAAATCATAACCTACATCAAATGCCAAAAATTGGTTAAAATAGCTTTCAACACAGAGTTTTTCCTCACAAAAAGACTCAAAAATAACTAAATATAAAAATATAGAATCTACATGTCAAAAGAAAGCCAATGATACCCATATTGCCTACTTTCGTGTGGGGGTCAAAATAGACCCTCGAAATTAATTTTTGAAAAATAAGGGTAAAACAAAAATTTTAGTCCAAAAATACATTACCCAAAATTAAAGGAACTCATAGAAGAAAACCCAAGTAGAAATAAATTTAAAATCAGGGTTTAAATTGAAGAATTACTATTTTAGGCCTTTCATGCTAAAATTCCCTAATTTCACTTTCGAATCCAAGTTTTAACAAAGTTAAAATGACAAGAATCGAAGAAAATAATTAAAATAGAGATTTGGAGCTTACCCAAGCTTAAATATGAAAAAATAGCTCGAAAACTCGAAACACCAAGCTCCAACTTTCAAAAATGGTGAAAAATTGTAAAAAGGGTATTTATATCGCCTAGGTATCACTTAAGCGAACACCGAGTCACTTAAGCGACCATCGCTTAAGCAATCTAGTGTCACTTACGCGATACCTGCCTGGGATGTGAGTGTCACGTAAGAGACCAGGCTATCGCTTAAGCAGGACTGGTTTTGCTCAGGCGACACTTTGACTGTTATGCCCAATCGCTTAAGTGACCAAAGTGTCGCTTAAGCGGTTGGCTGCTTGAGACTTATAAAATTTCAAGTCTCTGCGGACCCATTGAGATTTATCCAAAAATTTGAGAATGCAAATAAACTATGTTATCCTATCAAATTCAACGCTCCAAACTCAATAGAAATGTCAAATTTTTGAAGAACGACTTTTCACAAAATTGACCCCCCGAGATCCAATTTAACAACTTTTTAAATCGAGGGTCGAAATGAGATATAAAAGTCATAAAATCATACAACTATGTTACCAATCTAAAATCGATGTTCTGGAACTGGTGGTGCAATCTGTTTTTCTATCTGACGCACAGATCAATAAATATTGACTGAAGTCAACTATAAGGCCTTTTAAATCACCAAAAATCACAAACTCGCACAAATCACACATAAATGCATTAGAAGCCGTTCCAATCATCCCTACACTCCAGAAATACCACAAGGCCACCACAGAGAGGTGTAAAATAGTCAAATCACATACAAATAAATATATTTAAAAAAATTAGGTCATTACAAAAAAACTGCACTTTAGTTTCCAGACTCAATACATATATTTAAAGAAAATGACATATTTTATATAGTTAACTTAACTATCTAATGAATAAACGAGAATAAACATACAAACTAATCAAAAATTAAATTGAAAGTTCTTAATTAGAATACATTATTAGAAATTGAGATATTTAATTGAAATATGACTTAGTTTGAGTATTTAAATGAAATATCCTATAAATTTAAGGAGTTAGTTAAGTGTAAAATTCATTCATTTATTTATTTATCGAGAAGAACTAAATAATCATGAACTGTCTGATAAGGCATTTAGTGAAAATGAAGTCACATGACCACTTACAAATTTAATAAAAGAAGACAGTTTTTTCGTATCATTTAATTATGATTTCTTATATATAAGAAAATTTTAAATAAAAACTAAAGGGGGAGGGGGTGGGGTGAGGGGTTAGAGTGCGAAACCAAATATGACAACATATTTTTAAAGTGACCAATCTATGCCACAGGTTTGAAAATGACAGAAATGGGTTCTGTGCACAAAATAAGTGCACAATATCCCTTTTTTCATTTTGACATCATTAAAGTAGGATATTGCACTAAATAAGTGCATTATCCATTTTTTTATGGATAGTGCACTTTTTAGTGCACTATCAATTTTTTTGATATAATATTGCACTTACTTTGTGCCTTTTCAACATTGTGCACAAATTTTATGCACTTATATATAAAAAAATATAATGCACTTAAATAGTCAAATTTGACTTTTTCTCCACCAACGTTCTCACCTTTTTCTCCACAAATTTTAAAACCCTAAATTGACCTTTTTCTCCATCGATTTTTTCTCTTACACTAACGCAAATTCGATGGTCCCCTCAAATCCGATGTCCCCTATTCTCTCTGAAAATCAAAACTTTGATGATCCTCTTCACTGTAGTCCAAGCTTGTTGAAAAGAAAAAAAGTACAGATCCTTCAACGATGTTGAAGAAATTTAAGTTTTACTCTTTTGCTATTTAAAATTAATTGCTTAACTTTGTTCGATGTTTAACTTTTGGTTGTTTAACTTTTGCTTATCTAAAAAATACTTTCTTTTTACTTATGAGTATAAATATGCGATGCTAGTATTAGAAAAAAGTCATTAATGAATATCTGTCAATTGCGAATATAATAATAATAAGGACAATTCTGCTGATAATTGCTTAGATTCAGTGGGAGTTGAACTTAGTTAGCATACAAAAATGAAATTTTAAGAATTGAGAAAAATGTTAAGGAATAATTGCTTAGAAAAATGTTAGATTTAGTCGGAAAGAAAAAATGTTGTACTGCTTAGACTTCAACAATTATTGGAATTAATGAATAGATTCAAGCCATCAACTCAAAAACATTATGCTAAAACCAAAAAGAATTAATGAACATCTTTCTTTCTGTTTATGGGTTAAGGATTTAGAATAGAACCTAAAATATTTACAGATAAGACCTAGTTATTTAAATATATATAAGACACCCTTACCTAACACCAAAGGTAAAATTATGCATGGTTGGGTTTTATGACGGTAGTCCTAATGAAATTTTATGTACAGGTCTATATAATACATCAGATATTGCATTCTGGGCCCTTTAATGGGTCATTACTGTAATACCTCGTACTTTTTCTAACAAATTTCATCCCAAGAATGCCTAGTATTAGCTTCTAAAGTAAAGAATAATTATTCCATGAGGAATTTTCAAGATTTTCACTTTTTGTCATGTGGTAAATTCAATAAACTTTCCATCGATATATGATTCGCTTAAATCCGATAACCGGGTAAGAAGTTATGACTATTTCAAGTTCCCATCGTAAAACAATGCCATATTAGTCAATGGCGTGCCGCACCGCAAGATTAAATGGCATTTGGAAATTTCTAGTATGTGTCCGCGATTATGGAGCTTCGCGCCAACACTCAAATTGAGAATTATTCTTTTTCCAGAGTCTCAGCACGATTTCTCCCGCGTCGCGTAAAAGTTCTAGGTCACGAAGGAAAGGGCAACGTGATGGCTCCGCATCGCGCCATCCCTTAATTTCCCAATTTTCAATTTCCAGTGACACGGCGCGATAACGCCACGTCGTGCTAGGGGTCCAATTCGGGAAAATTTTACTAAAATTAAAACACGCGTCCAGGGTTAAAAGGGTCAATTTCCTACCCCTATTTAAACTCAATAACACTTGATATAGACATTCTTCACCCAAAATATACTATTTTATCTCAAGTTCCTCTCAAGAACAAGCTAGGGTTTCTATTGGGGATTCAAATTTAAGAAGGTTTCACCATCAATCTTCACGAAATCACGAACTAAGGTATGCATAGTGTTCATTCATGGAATTCTTTCATCCATGAAGCCCAAGAATCCTTTTTCTAAATTCAAGTTATGGATTTTCTTATGAATTTAATGATTGGGCTACTTTTGTTCATGTTGATAATGAGTAATTGAATTGTATTCCATGAATGAGTGTTAAATTCCATATGGGTTGATTTGTATCGGTATAGATTCATGAAACCCTAGGACTAAACCCTTGAATGATTAAATTGGAATTGAATCACGACAGTTAATTATTGTATGATGTTGTTTACACATTCTATGCCTACTATGTGTTTGGTAGAATGCCTAGATGAATGGAAAGTATCTAATTAGTATGATATCATGATATCCGCATGTACGTACAAGCTTATGCCTATCACATGTTTGATGAAATGCTTCAGTAAATGTATTATGATGATTATTATGTATTCAAGTAAGTCATGGTTTGTCAATTTCCTTCCATCGAGTCCTGGGGGAACTTGTACCCAAAACATTAGCTGTGTACCTAGAGCCATGTTATGTTTCCATAATACTCTCAATCAAGCTATAAATCCTTAGACTTCAGATAGTCTTATGACTCAGGAAAATCTCCATGATCTTATTACTCATTCAGTTGTCAGATATCAGTAGTATTCCATCAGTCAACAAAACTTAGTAACTCAGCTCTTGTTCAGTTCAGTAAATTATGTTCAGTGTCCATTCAGATGGGAGTAGGAATTAGCACCGAGTGAACCCAAGGATTGGGACACATACTATCAGATGAGGGTGTGATCCTTAGAAGTCATCCTTGCATTATAGAACTATGTAGCCAGCATAGGTTGAGATATCAACACTGTCCGATGAGAGTTGATGGGGTGGATAAGCACTGTCAGATAAGGGGCCCACCATTCTCTTTTGGGGACACTATCAGATAAGGGTCGCCCACAGCTTATCCTTACCAGTGGTACAGTATTGACACCCTTCTAATTGGGGTTACAGATTAGACCCCAACTCAGCCATAATGGCATATCAGGGGCATGTTAGTTAAATACTACCTCCCACAATTTCAGTACCATTCTCAGTAAAAAATCTCAAATAGTTCTTCATATTCAAGGCTGTCAAATACAGTCGACTCAGATAGAGTAAGGAACTCAGATAGTCTTATCAGATTCAGGACTATCAGATACAGTCACCCATGTTATCAGTTACATTCAGATACAACTATTTATGCTATCAGTTATATCAGTTATTAGTATGTTATGTCATCAGTATTCAGATTCAGTAATCACAATATCACAGTGTCAGTTATAGTTACGTATTTACGTATGCATTCTCCTATTCATGTTAGACAGTCAACTAGCATTATTTGTGCATGTTAACCCTTGCATTAACCTACCTTACGTGTATACTCTGTACATTCTATTGTACTGACACATTTGCGCTATGGTGCTTTCTTTTTATGTTACACCATAGGTTCAGATACACGAGTTCTAAATAAGCAATAGATTCCAGTCCCAGCAGTCAGAATAGAAGTGAGTCCTCATCCTTTGAGGACATAATTATTTCTCTACTATTTCATTGAATAGTTATTAGTTGGAGTTAGTTGGGGACATGTCCCATAAACTCCTTATTCAGATTATTCAGATAGTAGAGGCTTTCAGACTAGATATAGACTATTTTGTTTCAGACTTCAGTGTTTATAGTTTTGTTTTGGGTATTTTATTACCCCACAGATGTTATCTCATCCATGTTATGTTCAGTATTAAACCTTATGTCATTTCAGTGCATGTTTCCACATTATTCAGTATTTTATGCAGTATATAGTACAAATATCAGTCATGGGTTATCTTGTGATCCTTCGGGGTTATGAGCACCATATAACATTTTGGTTCAGAAAATTGAGGTGTTACAAACTTGGTATCAAAGCCTAAGGTTTAACAGAGTCCTAGGAAGTCTGAAAGCCACATCTAGTAGAGTCTTGTACATTGGTGTGTTATGCACCACATTTATGTGCACGAGGCTATGAGATGTTTAGGAACAGTTTTCCTTCTTTCAGTATTCATGTCGTGCCAGTGAGCATAATCGCAAGTCAATCTCTCAGAATAATCTGCTTCTTCTCTTTATTTCAGAATATGCCTTCTAAGAGAAGAAATCAGTCAGCCTCTCAGCTCGAAGAACCTTTGGGCAATCATGTTTCTCATGCAGAGTTCAAGACCATATTTACCACTCTTTCTCAGTCAGTAGATGCTTATAATGAGCGATCAACTATTGTTCCAGCTAATCCAATGGCCAATTTAGCTGCAGTCAGGATTTAGGATTTCACCCGAATGAATCCTCCATCCTTCCACGGTTCTAAAGAAGATGAAGACCCTCAGGAATTCATTGATCAAGTTCAAAAAGTGACCGACATCTTGGGGGTGACTACTATTGAGAGTGCTGAGTTAGCCGCATACCAATTATAGGATGTGACTCATATTGGTTAAAACAGTGAAAGTCAGAAAGGTCAGATGATGCAGGTCCTATAGATTGGGAAGAGTTTGTCACTGCATTCTTAGACAAATTCTTTCCCCAAGATCTTAGAGAGGCTAAGGTCCTAGAATTCATCAACCTTAGGCAGGGCAATATGATAGTGAAAGAGTATTCTCTAAAGTTTACTCAATTAGCCAGATATGCCCCTTATGTGGTTGCAGACTGTAGAGCCAAGATGAGTAAGTTCGCTTTAGGGGTAAATGATAGTATGGTTAATAAGTGCAGATGCTCCATGCTAAATAGTGACATGACTTTAGCGAGACTTATGACCCATGCTCAAAAAATAGAGGAGCAGAATATTAAGCAAAGAGAAAAGCAGAATAAGAAAGCTAGGACAGGTAGCTTCAATTTTAGTTAGCCTAAATCAGAAGGAGGAAACCGTTCTCAGTTTTATCCTAAGTCATCAGTTCCAGCTCCTTCTTCAGCTAGTGCTCTAGATCCTAAGTTCAGAGATAAAGTGCCAAGATCTAAGTCTCAGGGCAGTGTCAGCAATGCCTGAACTAATCCTCTTTGTAAGAATTGTGGTAAGAGCCACAAGGGTACTTGCAGAGCTGGCAGTGATGTCTATTTTGGTGCTGGAAAGCTAGGCGACAGAGTTAGAGACTGCCCTCAGTCAGGTTATCAAAGTCATCTCCGCTCCTCAGCTCAGTCCGATCTCCCGAATTGGAAGGGTGCCACCACCAGTGCTACTAGAAGGCAACGCCTAAATAGATTATATGCTCTTCAGACCCAACAAGATTAGAAAAATTCTCCTAATATAGTTACTGGTATGTTACAGATCTTTCATGTGCATGGTTACGCTTTGCTACATCCAGGAGCTTCTTTGTCTTTTGTTACTCCCTATATAGCAGTTGATTTCAGAATCAGTCCTAAAATTCTAGCAGAGCCCTTCTCAATCTCTACCCTAGTGGGAAAAACCATCATAGCCCAGTGGGTATACTGGAACTGCCTAATTATGATATTTCAGAAAGTCACTTCAACAGACTTAGTCGAATTAGAGATGACTAATTTTGATGTTATTCTCGGTATGGATTAGCTTTATTCCTGCTATGCCACAGTCGACTGTAGAAATAGAATAGTCCAATTTTAGTTTCCAAATGAACTCGTCCTTTAGTGGAAGGGTAGTGTATCCGCTTTCAGGGGTCAACTTGTTTCCTACCTTCGGGCAAGGAAAATAATATCTAAAGGATGTGCCTATCATTTTATTCGAGTTAATAACACTAGTTCCAAAACACCCAGTCTTGAATCAGTCCTAGTAGTGAATGAATATTCAGATGTCTTTCTCAAAGATCTTCCAGGAATTCCTCCCTAAAGGGAAATAGACTTCGGTATTGATCTTCTTCCATATACTCATCCTATCTCTATTCCACCATACAGAATGGCACCAGTAGAGCCTAGAGAATTGAAAGAGTAGTTGAAGGATCTCTTAGATAAGGGATTCATCAGATCCAGCATTTTCCCGTGGGGCGCACCAGTCTTATTCGCGTGCAAGAAAGACAATTCTCTCAGAATGTGAATTGATTACCGCCAACTCAATAAGATCACAGTCAAGAACAGGTATCCTCTTCCTAGAATTGATGACTTGTTTTACCAACTTTAGGGTGCCAGCTATTTCTCTAAGATAGACCTCAGATCCGGCTAAGTGACGTTCTAAAAATAGCTTTCCGTACTCGATATGGTCACTTTGAATTCTTAGTCATGTCATTTGGTCTTACCAATGCCCCAACAGCTTTCATGTACTTGATGAACCACGTGTTCAAGCAGTGCTTAGACATGTTCATTATAGTCTTCATAGATGAGATTCTGGTCTATTCCCATACTGACTGTGATCATGTAGACCATCTCAAAATAGTACTTCAGACTCTCAGAGATTATCAGCTATTCACCAAATTCAGTAACTATAAATTTTAGCTAAGGCCAGTAGCATTCCTTGGTCACATCATGTCCAGTGATGTCATTAGAGTTGATACTCAAAAGACCAAAGCAGTACAAAACTGGCCAAGACCTGTCTCTCCATCAAATATTAAGAGTTTCTTGGGTTTGGCTGGCTATTACAGATGGTTTGTTGAAGTATTTTCATATATTGCATCCCCTATATCCAGATTGACTCAGAAAAAAGTCAAGTTTCAGTGGTCAGACCCTTGCGAGAAGAGTTTTCAAGAGTTGAAGACTCGACTTACCTTAGCCCCAGTCCTAGCTCTTCCAGATGGTTCAGATGGGTTCATGGTGTATTGTGATGCATCCAGAGTAGGTTTGGGTTGTGTCCTCAAGCAATATGGTAAGGTCATAACCTACACCTTTAAACAACTTAAACCCCATGAGAGGAATTATCCTACTGATGATTTTGAGTTAGCAGCAGTAGTCTTTTCCTTGAAGATTTGGAGGAATTATCTCTATAGAGTTTATGTAGATGTCTTCACAGATCACAAGAGTCTTCAATATGTCTTTTCTCAAAAAGATCTCAATCTTCATCGGAGAAGGTGGTTAGAACTCTTGAAAGACTATAAAATGAGTGTTCTCTATCATCTGAGCAAGGCCAACATAGTGGCTAATGCTCTCAGTAGGCTATCCATTGGTAGGGTTTCTTATGTGGAGGATAGTGAGAAAAAGTTAGTTCAACAAGTCCATCAGCTTTCCAGACTAGGCTTTAGCTTAGTCGATTCTTTAGAGGGTGGTGTATGTGTTCAGAGTAGTTCAGAATCATCTCTAGTTTCTGAGGTGAAAGAAAAGCAAGATAGAGATCCCAACCTTGTCAAGTTGAAAGAGTCAGTTCAAGATTAGAAAGTAGAGGTTTTCTCCCGAGGGGAGATGGTGTTTTATATTATCAGGGTCGTCTCTGTGTTCCAGGTGTAGACGACTTAAGGCAGCGAATTCTTGAAAAAGCGCATGGTGTGCGCTACTTTATTCATTCGAGGGCCATAAAGATGTACCCGACTTGCGGAAAATCTATTGGTGGAGTGGGATGAAAAGAGACATTGTAGAGTTTGTGGCTAAGTGCTCTACATGTCAACAAGTTAAGATAGAGCATCAAAAGTCTAGTGGGTCTATGAAGGAGTTCAGTATTCCTACTTGGAAGTAAGAAGTTGTGAACATCACTTCGTGATGGGTTTTCCTCAAACTCGTCATCAGCATGATTCAGTCTGGGTCATTGTAGACAGAATGACCAAATCAGCTCATTTCCTTCCATTTCATACGTCTTATTCATCCGAGGATTACACCAAACTCTATATCAAGGAGTTAGTCAGATTGAACAGAGTTCCGTTATCTATTATCTCAGATAGAGGTACCCAGTTTACCTCTCCTTTCTGGAAAGCATTCTAAAAGGGTCTCGGTACCCAAATTTATCTCAGTATAACCTTTCATCCTCAGATAGATGGTCAAGAAAAAAGGACCATTCAGATGTTAGAATATATGCTAAGGGTGTGTGCAATCGATTTCAAAGGAAGTTGGGATGACGACTTACCTTTGATTGAGTTTGTATACAACAACAACTATCATTCCAGTATTCGGATGGTTCCATTCGAAGATCTCTATGGTAGGAGATGTAGATATCTAATTGGTTGGTTTGAAGTTAGTGAGGCCTCAGTCATAGGTCCTAACTTAGTATTCGATGCCTTAGAAAAGGTCTAGTTAATCAGAGAAAGACTTCAGGCTGGTCAGAGCCGACAGAAGTCTTATGCAAATGCTCATAGAAAAGATCTTGAGTTTGAGGTTGGTGATCATGTCTATTCCATGAAGGGAGTGTAGAGATTCTGCAAGAAGGGAAAACTCAGTCCCTGATACGTCGGTCCTTTTAAGATTCTCAGTTATTTCGGCAAAGTAGCTTATGAGCTCAAATTGCCTTCAAATCTAGCCTCAGTTTATCCAGTCTTCCCTGTCTCTTTGCTCAAGAAGTTTATAAGTGGCCCATAAGTCATAGATTCAGAGCATTGATGTTCAGAACAGTGTATCTTATGAAGAGATTCCAGTCAAAATCTTAGACTATTAGACTCGTACATTGAGGAACAAAGAAGTCCCTCTAGTTAAAGTTTTTTGGCGAAATCAGTCCGTCGAAGAAGATACTTGGGAAGCAGAAGTAGACATACACACCAAGTATCCTCACCTCTTCTTTATCAACTAAGATCAAGCTCAAAGTAACAGTTCTTCTTAAGCTTACTCAGTGTTCATCACGAACTTGGTATTCAGTTTCATGTTCATGTTCCAGTATAAACTTGGTATCAAGTACCATTGCATATTCAGCCATTTATTCATGTATCAGCTCAGTTATATAATAATGCATCAGAAATGCATTCTCATTGTGAGAAACTTAGTTCTTCGAAACATTCAGTCATGCATTCATGAATCAGTTACACATGCAACAGTTATGCATGTTCAGTTTGTTATTTTAAGCTTGTAGTCATGAGATCATGTTCCAGTTATTCATTTTAAGTTCATGTTCAGCTTATTGTTTCTCCTTTTAGTCAGTCTCATTCGAGGACGAATGTTCTTAAGGGGGAGATATTATAATACCCCGTACTTTTCCTAGCAAATTGTATCCTAAGAATGACTTGTATTAGCTTTTAAAGTAAAGGATAATTATTCCATGAGGAGTTTTCAAGATTTTCACTTTTTGTCATGTGGCAAATTCAATAAGCTTTCCATCGATATATGATTCGCTAAAATCCAATAACTGGGTAAGAATTTATGACTATTTCAAGTTCTCATCGTAAAACAACGCCATATTAGTCAGTGGCGCGCCGCGCCACAAGAGCAAATGGCATTTGGAAATTTCCAGTACGTGTCCACGATTATGATACGTCACACTAGTACTTAAATTTAGAATTGTCTTTTTTTCAGTGTCTCAGCGCGATTTCCCCTGCATCGCGCCAATGTTCCAGGTCACAAAGGAAGGGGCAACGCAATGGCTCTGCGTCGCGCCATCCCTAAATTTACCAATTGTCAATTTCCAGTGACATGACGCGATAATGTCGCATCGCGCCAGGGGCCCAGTTTGGGAAAATGTTACTAAAATTAAAAGACGCGTCCAGGGTTCATTGATGGACTCCTTTCGTCCATGAAGCCCAAGAATCCCTTTTCTAAATTCAAGTTATGGATTTTCTTATGAATTTCATGATTGGGCTACATTTGTTCATGTTGATAAAATGAGTAATTGAATTGTATTTCTTGTATGAGTGTTAAATTCCATATGTGTTGATTTGTATTGGTATAAATTCATGAAACCTAGGACTAAACCCTTGAATGATTAAATTGGAATTGAATCACGATAGTTAATTATTGTATGTTGTTGTTTACAAATTCTATGCCTACTAGGTGTTTGGTTGAATGCCTACGTGAAGGGAAAGTGTCTAACTAGCATGATATCATGAAATCCGCATGTACGTACAAGCTTATGCCTATCACATGTTTGATGAAATACTTCAGTAAATGTATTATGATGATTATTATGTATTCAGGTAAGTTATACTTTGTCAGTTTCCTTCTATCGAGTCCTGGGGGTACTTGTACCTAAAACATTAGCTGTGTACCTAGAGCCAAGTCATGTTTTCACGATGCTCTCAATCAAGCTATAAATCCTTAGACTTCAGATAGTCTTATGGCTCAGGAAAAATCTCCTTGATCTCATGACTCAGTCCATTGTCCGATATAGCAGTATTTCATCTGTCAGCAAAACTTAGTAACTCAGATCATGTTCAGTTCAGTAAATTATGTTCAGTGTCCATTCAGATGGGAGTAGGAATTAGCACCGAGTGGACCCAAGGATTGGGACACACACTATCAGATGAGGGTGTGATCCTTAGAAGTCATCCTTGCGTTCCAGAACTATGTATCCAGCATCACTGTTCGATGAGGGTTGATGAGGTGGATAAGCACTGTCAGATGAGGGCCTCACCATTCTCTTTTGGAGACATTATCAGATAAGGGTCGCCCATAGCTTGTCCTTACTAGTGGCACAGTATTGACCCTCTTCCAATTGGGGTAACAAATTGGACCCCAACTCAGCCATAATGGCGTATCAGGGGCATGTCAGTTAAATACTACCTCCCATATTTTCAGTACCATTCTCAGTAAAAGAACTCAAATAGTTCTTCAGATTCAAGACTGTCAGATACAGTCGACTCAGATACAGTAAGGAACTTAGATAGTTCCATCAAATTCAAGACTATCAGATACAGTCACTTATGCTATCAATTATTAGTATGTCATGTCATCAGTATTCAGATTTAGTAATCATGATATCACAGTGTCAATTATAGTTATGTATTTATGTATCCATTCTCGCATTCATGTTAGACAGTCAGCTAGCATTATTCATGCATGTTAACCCTTGCATTATCCTACCTCACATGTATACTTAGTACATTCCATTGTACTGATGCATTTGCACAATAGTGCTTTCTTTTTATGTTACACCATAGGTTCAGAGATATGAGTTCCAGATCAACAGTAGATTCCAGTCCCAGCAGTCTGAATAGAAGTGAGTCCTCATCCTTCGAGGATATGATTATTTCTCCACTATTTCATTGATTAGTTATTAGTTGAAGTTAGTTGGGGACATATCCCATCAACTTCTTATTCAGATTATTCAGATAGTAGAGGCTTTCAGACTAGATACAGACTATTATATTTTAGACTTCAGTGTTTACAGTTTTGTTTTGGGTATTGTATTACCCCACAGGTGTTATCTCATCCACGTTATGTTTAGTATTGAACCTTATGGCCTTTCTGTGTATGTTTCTGCATTATTAAGTATTTTATATAGTATATAGGTACAAAGATCAATCATGGGTTAGCTTGTTGTCCTTCGGGGTCATGAACACTGTGTAGCATTCTAGTTCAGCAAATTGGGATATTATAATTACTTATATTACAAGCAATTCACAGGTCGTAAAGATTGTGGAATGAAACTCTTGATTATACTGAGACTGTGGAGCCGAAAATAAATAATGCGACATGGACGATTTTTGATAATCGCCCCCATCAGGGTATCATAGAGTATATTTCTAGGGTAGGGTTATAAGATGTTTTTAGGGTAGGTAATATATATCTTGACCATATGCTGATCACGACCATGATTGAATGGTGGACGCCAGAGACATACTTTCCACCTTTTCTTTGGAGAGGCCACTTTGATCCTGCAAGATATCTAAATTTTGTTTGGACTATGTGTTGAGGAAAATGCTGTGGTATATCCAGATCTAATGCATTGTAGTTATGAGTGTTCTAGGTTGATGCAAGTTCACACTGCTTCACTCGTGCACCGGGGGATTTAGAAGAGACTAACTGTCTTAAAATGACTGTATTAGTTGAGTATATTCGGCAATAGGTAGTTCTACATCCCATTACAGATTACATTCCTGATGATAGGGTTTGTAGGATACCTCTACTATATATGTTGTTGATTTTAGGAGCTATTCTATTCCCAATCACATCGGGGAATGTCTTGAGTTTGCGGTTCTTGTACTTCCTTGGTGATCTCGAATAGACAGAGACGTACAATTGGGGAAACGCTGTTCTAGCCTATATTTACTGGTCTCTCTGTCGAATATCTATTAGTGGTAAAAAAGTTGGAGGATTCATTCCTCTCCTCTAGGTATCTTATCTTATTATGTTAGTTTCAGTTCAATTATTTGTTAATTTAGTTAACATAAACTAATATGTAACTTTTAGATGTGGACTTGAGAGAGGGTCCTGCCCTTCCAACCAATACCGGTTGGGGATATTGATGAGGATGAGCCTTTGATACCATATGGTAGAAAGTGGCTGCGGGGGGTTAAGTGCATTACAGAAACACACTATGCCCTAGTCCCCATGAGAGATTAGCTTGATCATTTGACGTCGAGCAGGTATATTTTCTATATGTTCCATCATATTAAGTTACCTTATTATGTATTGTGCTGTTTGACGTCATATTTTTAGTGTATTATGTAGTGATGAATCATATATTTATGTATCGTGCCATGTGGGGTCATATTTTTAGTATATTGTGCCATGTGGGGTCATATTGCTTAAGTTTATCTCTATTTAGACAAATAAATTTGAATTGTCTTGTACTCGATTAACTACAATGATCGATGTATCATACATCTTGACCAAATATCTCACTGTTCTTACTAAATCACTAAAGTTAAAAAAGTGAAAGAAAATATATCCACAAAGTTTAGCTTTAGTATGTTAAACTTTAGTTGTTATTGGTTATAACTCATTGTGCATTATATCTTGACAGAATAAGTCATTGTACTTGCCTACAGAGTCTTTTAAAAGCTTATATTATAATTTTATAATACAATTTACTCGTCAACTTTACTTTAGTATTGACTATTTTATTTTAATATAGTTTATGTTTGCACCATATCGTGACATCCTCCATACTTTACCTCCTTATTGCATAACTGGTCAACCGATGTGGCGGATACGGGTACCCATGTAATGTTTAGAAAACATAGAGTGGAACCCACCGGACAGAGTGATATGATAGTTTGAGCTGTCATAACATATACGAGAGGCTCTTGAATGACAACCTGACCATATAACATGATTGATGTCAATTGACCTTGATTTTATTTTAGAGCATAACCATGTGTTTATATGTGGATTAATTGGCAGCCTAGAGTTGTGGAGGTATATGACGATGCCAGCTTAGATGCCTATATGGAATGGTATTTGCTACATGATTGATTGTTATTGGGCAACCCTACTCTCAGAAGTTCTCGGTACGTCCCGATTGCAGGTTCACATGAGACGATGCATAGAGGCCTGCAATGGCTGTATGAAAAGGCGTTAGTATGGATGGAGAGATCAGAGACTAGTAGGTGTAGCGTCGAGGTTGCTGCTGATATTAGAGGTATTTTTGACCAGGCAAATAAATCCTTTCATAGGCCTATAGTTCCGAATAAACAGTACCAGCAACCACTCAGGATGCGTGGAGGAAGTAGGAGAGAACGTGGATGTGGATGTGGATATAGTGATACAACTGTTCATAGAGAAGGACGTGGCCGAGGATGTGGACGTCTATACGGTGTCTTTATACATGAGGGAGTAGGAGATATGCTATTACTTTCGGCTGCAAAGCCAGATCCTCAGGCAGCACAGATCAAGACCCAGTTGGACAACATGAGCCGGTTCATTACTATAAGCTTCTGCAATTCATTTGTGGTTACATATACTAAGTAATTCAATTATTTAGTTCAATGGAATGTTTTGTATTTATGATCTTCTATAGTTCCAGTGGTTATAAAGAAAATAAATTTTTTATCCTTGGTGGGTAGAGTTATCTGGAATTTGTTGTTGATACTGAGTTCATAGGTATCGAGTGAAATTAGTAGAGGTGCAGGTCCAGGCGCCATGTTTATCAAAAACAAAAAGAAGTAAAATTACAGGATATGTTCTTTTGTTCCACAATGTTTAGCATTTTCCTTCCCGAGATTTAATTAAGCTATAATATTACTTCATACTTTTGGTCTGGAAATTAGTGTGTTATATATGTTAGTTTGTGTGTGTGCTCTTGTTCCATAATGTTTAGCATTTTCCTTTTCGAGATTCAATTAAGCTATAATATAACCAATAGTCTTAAAGGTACCTTTTTCATCAATTTGTTATGAGGATGTTACTTTCTGTTTGTTTTTATTTTGTACTAGTAGAATTTATTATCCATCAATATTTCTCACCATTTGTAGATTTTGACATTTTACTGCTTTTGGTTTTTCTTTCTTGCTATGTTCTACATGAATTTTTTTGTTCATTGTAGTATGTAAGACTAATTATTTTATTGCTTTGTTATAATTTTTCTATTCATTGGATAATCGATGATCTTCTTTATATTACACAAGTTTAATACACAAGTTTCTTTGTATATACTAGGTGTTCTTGTTTATCTTTGTCATTTTTACTTGAGTTGTGAACTATGTTACTTCCTTGTGGACTAGTCCAAAGTAATATTTACTGGATGGCTGCATTGTTGACTTAGTTTTCTTATTCCTTAACCCTAGCTTTCTGTTTTTTTATTGATAAATGAGCAATTTTATGCTTAACTTGAGATGGTTTTTAGGCTTCTGTGATGAAAAGTTAACTTCACTGCATTTGTGTTTAGTGGTCTTGTTTTGTGGGAGATCAAATTACAAGGATGCGTTGAGAGTTTCGCAGCAATTCTACATGACTTTTCTCAAGTGATACATAACTTTTCTCTGTCATCGTTTTCTAGTTTGAAAAGGACCTACACCTACAGGTTATTGTTGGATGCTATGACATAAATATTTCATTTTATGAATTTTCCTAGTGGCATTACTTATTGGAAGTTTTGACTCATAGAGAGGTATGATTTGATTTACTATGTTAGGATCAAGCTCACATTTTGAACTCCTTCACTTCATCTTGTTTGGGGTTGTAGTTTACTAGGATTCAACTTGTCTGCAAGTAATGTCCTTCTCATCATGTTGTTTGGAGGTGATCAGTAGAACTGTACGTTATTTTTCAAAAAATGGCTAAACTAATTATGATGTCAAGAGATTGAGCGTAGCGCAGCTTGGTGTTATCACTTTTACATTATTATTATTATTATTATTATTATTATTATTATTATTATTATTATTATTTACCACAATAGTATTTGAAGTGGAGCGTTGGAGTCATTGATAAAACTTTTCTTTATTCGAGTAGAACTTTTCAAAACTTGGAAGGAATCATAGCAGGGAATGTTTTCGATGAAAATCTCAAGCAAGCAATAGATTTTGATGCAGGTGTATAGAGCAGACATGCCTTCTGGGATGATTTTGTCAGTTAAGAGTCTAAAGTCGATGGACAAGACTATAATTCATCACCAGAGCAAGATGATCAAACAAGATTTTATTGAGTTTGCAATCTACAAAGATGTTGTTCTACTCTTACATCATTACTATCCCAATGGGATGTTGGAGTTGCAGGAGTTCCTCCATCACGTGGCTATAATCCATCTTGATGTTTCTTTGGGGAATGTATTTCTTGATTCTAAAGTCACCCCTTTGGTTGTTGTAGTTGAAATATCATGACTTGTACAATCATATGGAATTTAGGACCGATTATTTGATGAATATATATTTGTTGTCCTATATATGATATGTATAATATTGGATGAGATTACACTGGGTATGTTGTTGAATATTAGATGGTATTCAGTTTATTTTTGTAATGGACAAACAAACAAGGTTGATTTTGCATTTTAATTTCATCACTGCATTGAAGGCTAATATCTTGATAAGATAGGGGAAGACTTAGCTTAGGACTGGAAAGTAAGGAGACTCCATAATTCATATTTATCTTATTTTGGTTTGTAAGCCTATTTGTGGATATTAGTACAGATGGATGTGACAAGGTTTGTCAAAGCTCGGCCTATAATGAAAAAGTTTTCATCTCATCCACCTGCTTTATTTCTAATATATATGTACACGTATGTTACACAACGCATATATAATACACCTATACTTCCATGTGCTTTATGTATGGTTGTTGTTTGTCGTGTCACCAAATTCGTGTATTTATTTTCTTTGTATTATGCCAACAGATAAGTCAGTTTTTAGAGTCTCAGGGTTTTTTAGATTACTTGTAGAGAGGTCTTGGCATTAATAACGTCATTCTAGAGGTTTTTTGTAACAGGTTGTGGGCGTATGTTATTTCTAGACAAATAGTTTCACATATATTACTTTAATCAGCAGAGAAATATTATTATATCCATCAAAATGCAACATCATACATAGACGAAATCAAAAAGTTATACTAATTTTCCTTTCATCGATGCAAGCCTTAACTTCACCATCAAACATACACCAAGACCAAATTCTCTTTGAATGATACAAAAAGTAAATGGAAATCAGTAGATTACATATCAAACTAATACTCAAAATTAGCTTTAAGATACTTTTGGCCTTCAACTCCTTTTGTTGTTTGTTAGTCTTCTTCAACAAGCCCAAAATCACAACATTTGTCTGACGTGGAAACTCAGGATCGTACCAATCAAAAAAATTGCAAGGAGTACAAAATAGGGATTGCAGTTCATTAAAAAAAGTTGTAAAAATTACTTATTAAAGAAACAGATAAAAATAGAAAATATAAAAATTACTTAACCATAATGCATACAATCGAGGAATCTACGTCCGGGGTTGTCTTCAGAACATGAAATTCTAACAATTGGAGGAGACCTACATGCACAAACAAGCCTCCTATTATAATTCATGGAGCACTAAATAGATGATGATGCAAGTAATTGAGGGTGACAGAGGAAATTGTAGGAAAATTCTTTTAAGAAATTTTGAAACTAATGGACGATAAGGGCGAATAATTACAAAGAGAAGACTGATATATAGTAAAACCTATAGTCTACATAGTGCACATAATTTATGCACTTTGTACTGTACACTTCTCTTTTTACTAGTGGATTGGCGTCCCGATTGACAACACCACTTTATATGACACATCTTCTGCAGCCTACAGGCTACATAGCGCACATAATATATGCACTTTGTACTATATACTCCTCTTTTGACTGACCGACTGTTGACAACACAACTTTATTAGTGCGATTTCTGAAACCTACAGGCTACATAGTGCACATAATATATGCACTTTGTACTGTACACTTCTCTTTTGACTGACGGATTGACGTCCCCGATTGATAACACCACTTTATATGACACATCTTCTGAAACCTACAGGCTACATAGTGCACATAATATATGCACTTGGTACTGTACATTCCTGTTTTGACTGACGAACTAACGTCCTTGATTGAAAACTCAACTTTATTAGCGCAATTTCTGCAACCTACAGGCTACATAGTGCACATAATATATGCACTTTGTACTGTACACTTTTCTTTTGATGGACGGATTGACGTCCCCGATTGACAAGACCACTTTATATGACACATATTCTGCAACCTACAGACTATGTAGTGTATATAATATATGCACTTTGTACTGTACACTCCTCGTTTGACTGACAGACTGATGTCCCTGATTGACAACACAACTTTATTAGCAATTTCTGCAAATATCTTCATTCTTTATGTTATAAATAACGCATTACAAATACAAAAAAAAAAAATTACATCTTACAACATATTACACAAAGCTCTACTGAAAAGTTGGTTCAAAATTAGAAAAATAAAAAAAGAGAGAATTTTAAAAAATCCTGCAAAAGTATTTGGGTGTTATATTGATTTGTCAAAAAAATGGTATGATCGAATTCGTCCCTCAGAAAATAAATCTATTTCTATTTATCATGATTAATAATTGCTAGACACATCATTGCCGGAGAAACATACCCCACTAAAGTTGATAATTTTATTATTTAGGGATAAACACTTCAGTAGACTCAACTATATGTTAAACAGTGTGATTATAAGGTGTTATGTCGATGGCATGGTTTGATCGTTCCACAGGCACTGTACGCGATATTTCATATATGTATGTTCAGCGACGGCGCACAAGTTATTGAGCACTTGAATAAGGAAATATCAGAAATGGAAAAAACATTAGAGCTTTTTCATGCATTAGATGATCTTATCTTTCAAGGAGCAGATAAAGAGGAGCATTGGAATGTACTTGAAACGTAGAGACTACATCGAGATTCTACCTATCCATTATATCCAATTATTAAAGAATGGATAGGTCTTCAAAAACATTTACCCCAAACATTAGATTTTGGAGTGCTATATTATAGTATAAATCAATTGAGTTTAGTTGAGCCAACACAACATGAGTTCGACGTAGTTCCTGAAACTGACGAATTAAAATTTCATCTCACAATAAAATACGTAAAATTTCATCTCACAAAAAAATACACCATTCATTGACATACAAATACGTAATACAATAACATATAAATAATTCATAATAACACATACACTTAAAATCATCTCCTAAAAGTACTAGCACCACCAGAAATATTTGTTGTCCAATATGTATTACATTACGCTCTCTCGATGGAAAATTACGCTTATCATGTCCTGGTTGTTTGCAAGTAGAGCATTTTCGGGAGAGACTACTTTGTGAAACTCTCATTTCATTGGGTATACACGTGTTGGACGTGACCTTTACTTTTCGTAAATAATTTTTATTTGCAATCATGAAAAACGGACTTTCTAGCCAATAGACCTCGTCACAAAATGGAATTAATTACCCAGGGAAAGCTCTTTTATACCCGTCCACAAAGAATTCTGATGCAATATAATCCTATGCAGGATTTCCAACAAATCCAAACACCCTAATGGCATGAGAACATGGAAAATGATTTGATTGACATTTACCACACGTACATGTTCGTTGCGCCTCATTAACAATTTGTTTATTACTACCTTTTCCGTGATGGGAGTTGAATGTCTTGATTTTAAATGTTCTCTCTTCCATAAGATAATTTTGGATACTATGCATCGATGTCTTTTTCCTGTATTCCTCAAATTTTTTGAATGGGTTTGACATTTATTTTTGTTTGTCAATCAATAGTTGTTTTGCATACTTCGATCTCTGAACAAAATAATCCACAACCATGCTGTAAGACATTTTGACCATAGCGGTCACTGGTAGGCCTTTAGCAGACTTTAGCAATCCATTAAATGACTCAGAACTATTTGTTGTGAGCATGCCCTACCTCTTTCCATCATCCTTGTGAATAGTCCATTTTTCTAAGTCTAGCTTCATCAACCACTCGTATGCTGGCAAGTGCGTCTCCTTGATCAACTTCATTCATAACAAGAACTTTTTCTCCTGTGTTGCAGTTGCAGCAGTCTACAGTAGATTGTTTAGTCGGACACTTTTCTATTCTCTATTAATTGACCTTTAAGTTCCTTAAGCAATCACGGTGATAGGCAAAAGTAGCTTGCCAATTACTCTCTGTAAAGACACTACCAAGTATGCCGTGGTGTCTATCAGATATCAACATAATACTTTGATGGCTACATACGACATGCTGATACAAATTGCTCAAAAACTTAGTCCATATATCAAGGCTTTCATTCGCTGCTATTGCAAAAACTAATGAAAAAAGGAGCCATTGTCATCGATACCTACCACAATCAACAATCCATACCTACCACAATCAACAACTTTATATCATACTTACCATATACATGTGTTCCATTTATTGATATCACCAGCCAATAATAACAAAAATCATTGACACATGGCTTAAAAGTCCAAAACACATAGTTGAAAACACGTTCATCAACTCCTTTATGTCATTTAAATCACTATTCATTGATAAAACCTGGATTGAAATATTTTATAGCAGCAATGAACCTTGGCAATTCATAAAATGAGGCCTCTCAATTTTCATAGAGTTGTTCAAAATGCATGTTTTTGTCCAAGATACGCCTTTTGCCGACTAATTATTTTACAAAACTTATTAAGAACTGACATTTGGCATTCTTTGATAGGATACCTGTAAAAACTTATTTTTAATAATTATAATTGAAAATATAACTGCTAACTTATATAGTCACATGAACTCGATAAGAAATAGTACCTCGGTGTCTTTTCAACATACGGAACGAGAACAGTTGCAATCATGCCTATATCCAAATTTTAGTGACCTCTGCGATTTGAGTGACCTCTGAGACAATCACTTATATTACAAGTGTGTTTGCCAATGTATTTGTCAATTTCCCACAAGTTATTACTACTATTCTTTGTAGAAAAAAGTTTAAAATAACAACCTTGATCTACATATTTGCAACAAATTTTGAACACATTCTTTTCAGACTTAACAACAAAAAACTCCCTTCCTTGTTTAATATGATAGAGTTTAACTACCCATTGCAATTTTTTTTTTTGACTTAACAACATCTGGCTAGAAAGATAAAAATCATCATTTAAAAAAATTTGCCAGTTCATGCCACACACCTGTAGGGACAAAATCATTTTCATGATTATCTATAAGCACATAGGGTCCTTCTTGAAAATGATTAAGAAATGAAAGTTCATTAGAATAAAAATGGGGTCTATTATTTGATTGTGACATTGATGTCGGCCTTTGCATCTATGTCTGTGAAATTTATTCTTGTTAAGGATAAGGGCTCATGGGACATTGATTTTTGTTCTAAATTGAACCTCACACCATCATCACTCGAAGACGAGTCATAGGGGCATTCATCTCTCTCAACATTATTAGGCGCACTATCATCACTCAGTGACAATTCACCATAATTTGCTTAATCTCCATTTTCAATATCTTCGGAAATGACATGCTCATCTTGCGGTACATTATCCTTGTATTTTATAAAATTAAATATTTTTAATATATGTAAAAAATATAAATAAAAATAATAACAACTATATTTAACCTATTAATAATAGTCGGCAACATTAAGATTCAACGAAAGAGGAATATTTGAAGATGTTCCAGCATTGTCCATTCATTCAAGCTGTGATGGTTGACCATAATTATAATCTTACCCAAAAAAATCATCTTTATTCCTCTCACATAGAGTTAAGCCCTTGAAAAAAATATAAGAAAATATGACATAACAAAAAAGTAGTAAAAATAAATTAGTTTTGATAATAAAATGAAGTCATGGACATTACCAATCACTTTGATTCAAAGTTTTGTTCAAATCGGATATTGAAGCTTGTGTTAGTACGTTACCCGACATGAAGTATTAAAAAATATTCATGTCGAAAAAATTGCTATGATGAGTTAACCGGGCATCAACAACACTTGTTGGATTCTCAAGTTGTGTATAAACATCTGTTCGTGCAGGAGATTGTGCACGGCTAGGAGTCCTCTCCTTCTTAATATAAACTTAAAGAATATTTATCTTTATTTGTCTGACGTATTTATAAGGAGCCCTCAATAAATCATTCAACGACTCATCGTCACTGATAATCCATTCCCTATAATTTACCAGTCCTTAAGATGAGAAGAAATTTGAATATTGTCCGATTATAAACAAATCATAATCGCCACTTTTAATTTTCATCCTTCTAAAAATTGAATCAACAAATTCTTGATAACCAATTGAAATTGGATACTTGACGTTGCACTTGAGAGAAATACTATTATATATTGTATTACCCTCATGAATAATTTCACTATCCTAAAAAAGTACAACTTTGACATGCATACTTTTATTCTGTAAGACTCAAATAAATAAAAATTTAGCTGAATTACAAAAAAGTTTGAAGATGTTAAGGTGATCAAGATAAAGAATGCTTTATACATATTCTCTTTATATAGAAATTTTAAAGATCGGTTCAAGGAGTTGAACAGTTGATATTGCACATAAAATGTGCAACATTACAAATTTCATATCAATCTGACGGATATGTGAATGTTTGACGGTCGGATGTTACTAAAAGTTATAATGCACAAAAAAAGTGCAACATATCAAAATAATTGATAGTGCACTATCCATTTTTTTATGGACAGTGTACTAAATTGTAGGAAAAGGAAAATAATACACAAAAGAAATGTAATATATCAAAAATAATTGCTAGTGCACTTTTTTAGTGCACTATTCATAAATAAATGGATAATGCACTATTCATAAATAAATGGATAGTGCACTATCCAAAAAAAATGGATAGTGCACTATCCTATTTTAATGGCATCCAAACGGAAAAAAAAAAAAAGGACTTTGTGCACTTATTTTATGCACAAAGCCCATTTCTGTCACTTTTTAAACCAATGACATAGATTAGTATCTTTTTTAATATGTTGTCATACTTAGGTTCCGCACTCCCAGGCACTGGGGAACCCCATTTCCATTCTTTATTCATCGTAGTTTGTACATGTATGTGGGCAAACTACAATTCCAAATTTAATTTTTGATAGTTTGCCCATAAACGGGCTAAGGATGAATAATTTTTTTCATAAAAATAATGATATAATAAATATGGACACTTCATTCTAAAGTAGTAAATATTAGAGTTATAAATTATGTCTAAAAAATAGTCTGAGTATCATATTATAATATTTTAGTAGATTTTTTCAGAGAAGTTTTAGAAAATATTTTTGGGTAAAACTGCTTTTGAGGTACTCTTCAAAAATCATATATTTGGGTGGAATGCACATACTAAAATTCATAACCAAATAAAAAGAACAATCTTTTAAACCTGCATATTTCAAAGGCCTTATGAAAAATTTTGTATTTGAAACTTTTAGCTGTAGCACATGGGTCCATTGTCGTGCCTCTTTCTTCCTTATTAAAATTTCAAGTTAGATTCTTATCTCTAAAAATTAGTGACTTGATATGCTATTTATTTTGATTATTTTTTGTATATTTAATTTGTACTGGTAAATTGTAATTGAAAAAATAAAATGTCAATATTTATTGTATCATTATTTTACAAAAATTGTGAATAATTCGCTCATATATGGTTAAACTACTTAAATAATAAATTTGGAAATGTAGTTCGCCCATAAATAGGCAAATTACAAGGAACAAAGAATGGGAATAAGGTTCTCCCATGCATTGGGAAACCCCCTCCACCCTCTCCTCCTCGGCCCCTTCGAAATATTTTTTAAAAAGTTTTAGCACAATTTGAAAAGACAAGCTATTTTTATGTAAATTTCTGATCTTTGGTCCTTATGAATTAACATTTCAAGTTTAGATTTTGTAAAATTTTTCCCAATTACTTTGTATGAAATCTTAGGATTAGGAATGACAAATTCTAAGTTAAATAAATTATGTATGAATGAATATGATCTAATGCTCAATATAGAAGTGCGATGCAAGCACGATATTTTATAGACGATGCAGACTTCTTGGTCAGACCACAATTCAAAAAGAAGATTTTGGTCTTGTCCTCACTATAAGATATTAATTTGGTTAATTAAGTTGAGTTTTAATACTAAATTGAAGTTATTATATTGAGTTTCCTACTACATTCTTTAAGTTTCAGGCCACGAATTATAAATTTCTTTGATGAAGAAACGAATAACGATTTGATAAAATATCAAAACTTATTCTTCCACGATTAGTGAACAAAATTAAGAAGTTGAAAAAAATTATGAAAATCTAAAATGAATTTTGATGAATTTGAAAGTCTTAAGATGCAATATGAATATATCGATATGAATTTAGTTGAGTCTGAAGATTGCACTACTAAAAAAAACAAGAAAACCGACCACATGTGATCGGTTTTCCTGTATTTGCGACCAAAAAACCAATCAAAACGCGTGGTAATTTTTTTAAAATGGACCACGTGTGGTCTGATTATATATATATATATATAT
>NC_061116.1:140655201-140675029 GCF_002878395.1 Capsicum annuum | reverse complement strand
TATGTATATTTAAAATTCAATATGATTTTTTTTTAAATATTTCTTAAACAAAAATAAGTTTTCAAAAGAAACCGACCACAAATAGTTGGTTTTGTATTTAAATTAATTAATTAATTTATAAAAAAACCGACCACATGTGGTTGGTTTTATTATAATTAATTAATTAATTTCAATACTAAATTGATCACTTGTAGTCGGTTTTGTCAAAATTAGTTAATTAATTTAAATTCAAAACCGACCACCAGTGGTCAATTTTTTTATTTAATAATTTTTTTAATAAAATAATTTTAATTAATTATAGTAAACCGATCAAATTTAAAAAATTAACCAAAAAAACCGACCACATGTGGTCGATTTTTCTAGTAATTTTGTAAAAAATATTGAAAATTTTCCAGAAAACTGACCACATGTGCTCGGTTTTTCTGGTAATTTTGTAAAAAAAAAAAATAATAGTATATACCTATGCTACATTCCATTATATAATACAGCCCACCAATCATTTAATATACTATACAATCAACCACCATAAGAATACAACATTAAAAATTATATTATTTACAAAATTTATCGAGGTTCCAAATCCAAATTACAAAACATACAAAAGACTAAAAACTATAACTCATCATCTGCATCCTCTTTCTCAGCCTCACCCATTCTATTATCAATATTTTATTGATATATCCAGCTATAATCAGGTTCCATAAACACAATCAATCACATTCAAGTAATTAGTTCAAGTCACAAAAGTTCACATTTCAGGTGCCTACACTTAAACATTTTCAAGTCACTAATTCACTTCACAAGTTACCAAACTAAACTTAATTTAAAATGAAAAGTTCTCATAAGTACCTACACTTAAACATTTTCAAGTCACTATTTCACTTCTCAACTAACCACACATAACTAAAATCAAAATGCAAGTTCACATTTCAAGTACCTAAATTCAAAACAAAAGTCATTAATTTATAATTCAAGTAACTCCACTTAAACATTTCAAGTCACTAAGTCACTTCACAACTTACCTAACTAAACTAAAATCAAAATGAAAAGTTCACATTTCAAGTACCTACACCTAAACATGTTCAAGTCACTAATTCACTTCACAAGTTACCACACGTAATTCAAAATAAAAGTTCACATTTCAAGTACCTACACTAAAACATTTTCAAGTCACTAATTTACTTCTCAAGTGACGACACTTTACTAAAATCAAAACACAAGTTCACATTTCAAGTACCTAAATTAAAAACAAAAGTCATTAATTCATAATTCAAGTAACTACACTTAAACATTTTAAACCACTAATTCACTTCACAAGTTACCAAACTAAACTAAATTAAATTCAAAATGAAAAGTTCACATTTCAAGTATCTACACTTAAACATTTTAAGTCACTAATTCACTTCACAAGTTACCAAGCCTAACAAAATTCAAAATGAACAATTCACATTTCAAGTACCTACACTTAATCACTTTCAAGTCACTAAGTCACCTCCAAGTTATCAGACTAAACTACATTCAAAATGAAAAATTTACATTTTCAATATTTTCAAGTCACTAAGTCACCTTCCAAGTTACCAAACTAAACTACATTCAATTCAAAAATTCACATTTCAAGTACCTACACTTAATCACTTTCAAGTCACTAAGTCACCTCTCAAGTTACCAAGCGTAACAAAATTCAAATGAAAAATTCACATTTCAAGTACCTACACTTAATCAATTTCAAGTCGCTAAGTCACCTCCCAAGTTACCAAACTAAACTACATTCAAGATGAAAAATTCACATTACAAGTACCTGCACTTAATCACTTTCAAGTCACTAAGTCACCTCACAAGTTACCAAGCTTAATAAAATTCAGAATGAAAATTCACATTTCAAGTACCTACACTTAATCACTTTCAAGTCACTAAGTCATCTCCCAAGTTACCAAACTAAACTACATTCAAAATAAAATATTTACATTTTCAAGTCACTAAGTCACCTCCCAAGTTACCAAACTAAACTACATTCAATACAAAAATTCACATTTCAAGTACTTACACTTAATCACTTTCAAGTCACTAAGTCACCTCCCAAGTTACCAAGCTTAACAAAATGAAAAATGAAAAATTCACATTTCAAGTACCTACACTTCAACATTTTCAAGTCACTAAGTCACCTCCCAAGTACCAAACTAAACTACATTCAATACAAAAATTCACATTTCAACTACCTACACTTAATCACTTTCAAGTAACTAAGTCACCCACAAGTTACCAAGCTTACCAAAATTCAAAATGAAAAATTCACATTTTAAGTACCTACACTTAACCACTTTCAAGTCACTAAGTCACCTCCCAAGCTACCAAACTAAACTACATTCAAAATGAAAAATTTACATTTTCAACATTTTCAAGTCACTAAGTCACCTCCCAAGTTACCAAGCTTTACAAAATTCAAAATAAAAAATTGACATTTCAAGTACCTACACTTCAACATTTTAATGTCATTAAGTCACCTCCCGAGTTACCAAATTAAACTACATTCAAAATGAAAAATTCACATTTTCAACATTTTTAAGTCACTAAGTCACCTCCCAAGTTACCAAACTAAACTACATTCAATACAAAAATTTATATTTCAAGTACCTACACTTAATCATTTTCAAGTCACTAAGTCACCTCCCAAGTTACCAAACTAAACTGCATTCAAAATGAAAAATTCACATTTTCAACATTTTCAAGTCACTAAGTCACCTCCCAAGTTACCAAGCTTGACAAAATTCAAAATGAAAAATTGACATTTCAAGTACCTACACTTCAACATTTTCAAGTCACTAAGTCACCTTCCAAGTTACCAAACTAAACTGCATTCAAAACAAAATTCAAAATAAAAGTTCATTTTCTAGTAACTTCACTTAATCACTTTCAAGTAACATATTCATTTATAGTATAAGGCAAACAATTGAACAAGTGTAATAAAACAAATAAGTAGAGCTGTTGCATGTCCCTCTCACACCATATAATCATCACAAAATTTTTATGACTTTCAAAGCCTTCTACAACGAACAATACCACCCTAAGACAACATTTAAAAACTTCATTATAAGAAAATTGAGAGAAATCAACTTACCTTTGCTTGACCTAAGTTAAAGAGAAAGAGACAAGCGGTCACTAAAAATAGCAACGTAATCCTTTTTCCAAGCTTTAATCACTATTGGAAACAAAATTCCGGGGATATTAATGTATTTATTTTTTATTTTTTAATAGCAAAAAGTGCAAACTTTCACAAAATCCACTAGGTTTAAAATCAATAGTGAGAAGTGAAGCTCACACTTCTTACCTAAAGTTTAATACTGCTGACTGTAAATAGATTGAAGTAATTATTATAACCAAGTGCAATTTTAATTATAAATATGACAGAGAGTGTTTGAACAGAGAACATCTTTTGATAATGTCAATTGTTAGTTCTTATCAAACATATACTTACATTTGTGAACGAAGAGTGTCGTCGTTGCTGAGCTATCGACGAGATTTGTGAGCTGATGTGTCATCGCCGCTGAGATGAGCTGAGGTTGTCGGCGAGATTTGTGGGCTATTGCATCGTCGTCGCTGAGACGAGCTGAGGCTGTTGGTGAGATGCTATTAGCGAGATGCTATCACTGGTGAGGGTCGGTGAGCTGTTGTTGTGAGTGCAAGTGAAGTGAAATTTCTCAATTGAGATACTAGGTCAAAGGGGTCAAAGGGAAAAGGGGTAATTAGGATAGGTCGAGTCGGGTCATTATTGGGTATTACAAAAATTTTGAGAATTATAGATTATCATGCGAAAAATGATCTGGTCAATTTTTATTATAAAATTAAAATTTTAATAAATTATATAATATTTATAATAACATCCAAATAATTTAATGCAATGTATATATAAATTAGATAATTAGTTATTTTATCATCACATTAATAGGAGTAGTATATTTTCTCGATCGTATAATAATATGAATGTATTTCGTAAATTAAGATGAATTTTTGGTTAATTATCTTTTAAATATGATATTATATTCCTCATAATACAATGTGCTAATTAGATAAATTATTCGTTAATTAGCTTATGTTATTACAACTTCAACAATATACCTTTGTCTACATTGACACAAGTAGTATATTTTCTCAATAAGATGATATCAATGTATTATTCAAAATATTTTGATATATAGATTCAGTTATCTAGCTTTTGATTATTGCGTACGTCACTACATGAGATGTACGTATATATACATATATTCGATTGGCTATCAACTTTTAAATACGTGCTATATAAATCACATACACGATTTTATTACCCCATAATAATACAATGTATTTCACATATACTCGGATCAATTATCAGTTAGTTTATCTTGTGTTATTATACTTTCAATAGTATACTATTACCTCGATTGATCGATCATATGATATCAGCGTATTCAATATATGTTGTTGGAAATCTCGTTGATTATTCTTTTCAATCATATGGCTACATTGTGCTACTTTTGTTTGACTCTTGCGCATGATCTTGGTTCATGTTTTCCGAAGTAACCTTAATAGTTTTATCACTCTCTTTTAAAACATATATTAATTTTTTTATCCCTTCTCTTTGCATGAACTCGCTTGGGAGTCCAATCGGACTCTTTTCCCTTGCATTACTCAATGGGCCATTAAGGCCCACTGTCTAGAAGACTTTGAAAACCGGTTACATAGAGCATGATTATAAGGAGTCGAAAGAAGACGAATGGGTTAAAGTCTATCTTTGAAGCAGTAAAAGAGACTTGAAAGACTCATTTTAGTTATTTACTTATTCATTGTTGCCTTTATTTATTTATTTGTTCATTTAGTTACATATTTATTCATTCATTTGGGCCTCGAAGCCAAAGTTGTAAATTTAATACAGGTGGAGCAGATTTTGGGTCAACGGGCCTAAAAAAATAGTTTAAGATAGGTTATGGGCCGAAAGCTCAACTAGATTAGGACAGGGTTTATCGATTTGAGCCCGATAGCCTAAGTCCCTTTATTTCTCTCTTTTCCTTTTTTTCTTTATACTTATTTGCTTTATGTTTTTGCGAATCTAGTTAAATTCCTGTCTAAGTCGCTAAAAAACTAATTTTCCAAAAATTTCAAAATATTCCTTAATCAATTTGTTTTTCAACAAATCAATTATTTTTTTGGAGTTAATCAAAAGATGTTTTCAAACAGTCCGGATAACCGCAAGTTGGTGGACGTTTTAGGTGCCTAACACCTTCTTAAAACGTTAATAGGAACCGTTTATTCAGAATCTCTAAACTAAAATGATTTTCTTGTTTTGAATTGTCTAAGTATTTTATAAAGGTTTCTTAATTCCTCTTCAAAATTAAGTGGCGACTATAAAAATTCAAATAATTTCTGCAAAACAGAAATGACGACTCTGCTGGGGATATTTAGCTAGGTTCTAACCAAATGTTTGATTTCGTCTTTTGATTAACTGTTTATGTGTTTATATGTTTTGATTTTGTGGTATTTAATTATTGCATCTCATAGCATATTCCTACATTATTCTATAAACTGTTTTGGGGTTTCATGGATGTCCCGACCCCTGTTGTTCAATTCCAAATAAAGTGTTGGAAATACGATGGTTTATTAGCACGTGAGTCGTCTAAGGTTGTTCGTATTTTCAAACCCAAGTCATCCGCTTGGGAACCTGTATTCAAACCTATTCTAGACACTTAGGATAGAGCAAAACCAAAACCCTATTTTAGGCATGAGCTTAAGATGACCCAATACCTGAGGGGGGTATTGGGCCCATTAGAAAACTTGTCCTGTGTCTATTGACCCCGAGTCAATTATAGACGAATCATAGTTATGTGTTGAAGAAATATATGCTTGTTTAATCCAATCCATTATCTTTTGGGAGGTCTGGATAAGACTTGCTTTACTTACTTTCATATAAGGATGCCTCAATCGTATACCGATTGACAAAGGAATTGAAATAAGCCAAGCAAGAAATGGATTGATTTAGTTAGTTGCATGGCTTCTATGGCACAGTTATATGACAATTGCTTGATCATTAATAGATGTCGCTGATAACGAGGAGTGGATAAAGCTAAGAGGGCGAAGGCCGATAGAAGAATCATTTAGGAATTAAGATTTTCTATCCCCTGCGTGGGACATCATTCCTTTTTTCATGTTATTTCCCTTTCCCTAAAGGTTGTATCCCTTTTGTACGACTTTTGTAGGCACTTATGTCATTTGTGTATATCTATGGAATTGGGGGATAATGGATTGGCTTTAAAAAGGGCATATATTTTCTTCAAAGATCATTAGTCCTAAACCGTTGGCTCAAAAGGGTCACCCCAGTTAGGATACGCGCTATTATAATGTTTAGGTGATATAACTGCCTTATGTGTTATGTGTACGTGGTTATTTCTTGTCAAATATTTCTTGTCAAATATCTTGCATTAATTATCACATATGAAAACTAACATATCTATCTTTGAGTTATTTTGCTTTACAGATAATACAAAACTAATCTGTGTTGAAATAAGCTGGCAGAATATCCTTACTTCACCCGGTCAAAAGCGCATAAAATCTCATCCTCTAACCATAATTCAAAAATATCTGGAAACGATGAAGAAAATATATTGACCATCAGGGACAATATAATAGTGGAACAAAGTGAGATGATTGCTGAACTCGGGAGAAAATTGGAAATGCTTCAGGAAGAGATGAATCGTACTCGAAACTTGGCTAACCTGGCTATCACTGTCAATGCTCCCGCTCCAGGAGGTTACGTGAATCCACTCCAGACCCCTCCTCTCAGTACGCCTATTCTCGGGGACCATCCAAGTAACATATTGTCCGTCTCTACTCCTCCACTTGTCCAAAACACCAATCGTGAAAATAACCTAGATGCTTACCATCCATAAAATCCATCCCTAACTCCACAAAACCCATCTTTAAATCTACAAAATTCGCTCCCAAATCCACAGAATCCACCCCCAAATCTACCAAATCCACTAAATCTATCTCCGAACCCACAAATATTTCCGAATCCGCAAAATCCTTCTCAGATACCACCAAACTACTCCCAAATTCCACAAAACTTTCCCAATTTCAAAAATATCCTCTCTACCTACCAACCAACCTCCTCTCATTCTCAAAATCAAGCTACCATTCCAAATCCTCCTCATGTCATCGTATCCCCTAACATCTACAATTCATTTTCTAATCCCGAGATAGACCATTACAAGGAGAAGGAAAAAGAGTGGAGGAACGAACATGAAATTAAGTTGTTGGCTATGAATGAAGAGATTATGAGGATCAAAGAATCTCATGGGATGAGGGACAATGATGGCCTATATTATGATAATTTATGTGTTCACCCTGGAGTAGATCTACCAGAAGGATACAAGGTCCCTAAATTTGAAGTGATCGATGGTACTGGAAATCCAATGGCCTATCTGAGAAGGTATTGTTATCAAATGGTGGGCATAGGAAAAAATGAGGCATTATTAATGCGTCTGTTCCGTCGAAGCTTAAGCGGCGAAGCCTTAGATTGGTTCACGTCTCAAGAACTGAAAAATGTACTAGTTGGAGGGCATTGGCTAAAGGTTTCCTTGATAAGTTTACATTTAACATTGAAATATTCCTTGATCGGTACTCACTGGGTCGGATCAAATAGAAGAATGATGAGTGCTTCCGAGACTATGCCTTCCATTAGAGAAAAAAAGCTGCCAAAGTACAACCTCCCATGTCCGAGGAAGAGATGGTGTCTGTGTTCTCTCATGATTAAGAGAGAGAATATTATACTAGAATAGTATCTGCTGTCAGGGCAACTTTCGCAAATTTGGTGAAAATTGAGGAATCGCTAGAAGAAAGCATTCGAACAAGAAAGATTGTCAAAACCCCAACATCGTTTGGGACTTCTATGTTCTCAAAGAAGTCAAAGGAGGATGTAGGTGCAGTCTCTGCTGATTTTGTTGCTAAATTGAAGAAGAAATTCGAACCTAGGAATATTCTTTCCTCACCATCGTTACCAAGTTTTCAGCCTATATTCTATGCCCAACCCCAATATTAAGCCCCACTTCTAAATATTTTGCCCCAGTATCAAGTTCCGTAGTCAAATTATCAGTCTCACGTTCAAGCTACTCTTTCGAACAATCAAAGAAATGTCCAAGAGTCTCCAAACTATCATCAAGTACCTCCTCCTGCTAATCAAAATCAGTATAACCCCCCACATATAAACCCCGAAAAGAAGCCTCCTAGAAAATTCACTCCATTGGCTGAAAGTCGTACCCAACTCTTCAGAATATTGATGAAAGATGGTTATTTATAGCCTATTCCACCAAAGCCTACCAATCTTAATTCCCAATTCTCTCAGGCCGATCAATTCTGTGCTTATCATTCGGGACCACCCGAGCATGATACCAAAGATTGCATCAATCTAAAACACAAGATCCAAGACTTGATCGACCAGAAGATCATCACTCTTCAGGAACCGACACCAAATGTTACCAATAATCCATTGCCTAATCACAAGAGAGCTACAGTTAGCTAACCAAAATAACAAGCGAATGGGTATTTGGCAAGACTATTACTAACGTGGATCCGCAAAATTCCAAAAAGACAAAAAGAATAGAAAAGAATTTAGAAGGAATTATTGATCCCATTATGGTGCCGAAAAAATATTTAGGTGTGGAATAGGGTACCAACCAAGAAAGAAAGATTATATTGAAGATAATTTCAAAGATGAGTCCATCCAAACCGTCACCACTCTTGCACCAATCATTTCTCATGCGTTAGATGTCAAATGATGATGGTCTTGGGGATGGGATAGGAAATTTGTTCGAGGAATGCAATTCTGTACCAGAAGATTTCCCAAAGTCCAGTGGGGTGAAGAAGGTTGCACCAGGAGAGGCTTTATAAAATTGGACTTCCATTCTGCTTCTAATTTGTCGCTCTTCGGAGTAGATGAAATGACAATTACTAATGGTTTTAAAAATCAGTGATGATACGAAGGAGGCCCCGTGATCCACTCTTTTATGTCTTAAATTTTTGTTTTGTGTTTTACCGCTTTAATAAAGGCATGGGATCACATTTGAACCGGTCATGGGCCATAGTTTTATTTATTTTCCAAAAAACCTCTCTTTATTTAAGAAGTTATTTTTTAAATATTATTATATTATCATCTTTTATTATCTTGTTATAATCTAACATATTTTGTTTTAGTAGAAATAATTTAAAAACCTGCCAATATTATATCATAAAAATGGTTAGACGAACGAAGCAAAGAGAATGATGATGAATGGAAAGAAGGTGATGAGGAGCAGTTAATGAAGGATATAGAGAAATTTGAAAAGCGAAAGAAGACCAACTTGGAGGAGCCCTAATCCTACCTGAGATGAATGGTCAAGAGTGGACCAAACCAATCAATTCTGATGCAGTAAAGATATACTATGTTTGAAAGATGTTTTAACTTTTATCTCCTTTGTTTGTAATCGCCTTTATGATAGTATTTGTTTTATGATATGTAATTGACTAGAATCCTTTCCTTTTATGTACGAACTAGGTTTGACCTGAATTTCCAAGAAAGGGATACATAGGCAGCCTATGTCGGCTTTGGTCAACACCCTTAGGACAATTTATCCGTTTCTTTCAAATATGAACTACGTGATGACCTGAATTCCCAAAAAAGGGATACTTAGGCGGCCTATGTTGGGTTTGGTCAACCCATTAAATTTTATAAATATCACTAGCGTAGTCCTAAACTATGTTTGACCTAATTCCTGCTTCAGCGGGATACGTAGGCCCCCCAACGGCTCGGTTATATAGCCCTAGGAAAAGGAAACTAGGGCAGAATTTTTAAGAAGGAATCTCGAAAATTCACAAGAGGAAAATAATATTCCAAAAACAAAGAGAACAAAGACTAACAAAGACTTTGGATCCTCACGAGATGATACCATCTTAAACAACTGGGCAGAAATTTTGAGGAAGGCCTCAAAATTTCCACCGAACACTAGAATATATTTCAAATTCCCCAGCACCAGAGGTCAAATTCAAACTTTTGAAGTCACTAGCTGCGACAAACTCTAGGTAGACTCAATCATAGGCTATGACAGAACTGTTTGAAGAACCCTCTAACAATGATGATGAGTTTTGGAAATCCTCCATCGAATATAGTCTAAACCAAGAGAAAGACATTTGTTGAGCTAGTACATGACATGATTGGTCGATATTTTCTAAAGTTTTTACAAAAACTTTCGAAACTATTTTCTAAAATTAAGACTACTTTCAAAAATCTATACAAATCTTTTATTTAGTACTTGCCTAAACATCAATTAGGACAGAGAGTTAGGGGTAGAAGTCCCAACATAACGGAGTACCTGAAAGATGGCGAGAAGCAAATCAAGGATCGAAAGAGGTCAACACAGTGTAGTTTTACTCAAAACTAATCATTTTTCTATGGATACAGGGATCAATACACAAAAATGAAAGTCTCTTTCAAAAACTCCCCAAGCAAGTTAGGAGCCATACCAGAGCATATAATGCTTAAGAACGGTATTTGAGTAATCCCCAAACAAGGGTTTTGACCCTATTTACTTGCATCCGGTGGATTTGCTATTTAATCATTTCCTAAAAAACAGATTGATAGAAGAATAAGCCATTCAAATTATGATGCTCAGTATTTATCATTAAACTATCATAAAGCTTGATTTTGGTCGCCAGTGAGAGCAACATTGTGTCTACTAATTTTTTTCCTTGAGTACGGTACATGTAGAAAGCAAGATGCAGACAAACAAACTCAGGTGAAACTGTTTTCAAATCACCATAAAAACTATTGCATATCACTGCTAAGAGGGCCATCTCATATCATTACCAAGAGGGCTCTTTTATATCAATGTCAAGAGGGCTATTTTATATCATTTCCAAGAGGGGTATTTAGATCATCGCCGAGAGGGCCATTTCATATCATTGCCAAGAGGGCTATTCATATCATCACCGAGAAGGCCATTTCATATCATTGCCAAGAGGGCCATTTTATATCATTGCCAAAAGGGCCATTTTATGCCATTGCCAAGAGGGCTATTTCATATCATCGCCAAGAGGGCCATTTCATGCCATTGCCAAGAGGGCCATTCATGCCATTGCGAGAGGGCCATTCATATCATTGCCAAGAGGTCCATTCATGCCATTGCTGGGAGGTTCATTCAATATTTGTTGATATGCGAGACATAAATGCTGGCGTTGAGGATAATATCATCATTCAATATCTGTTGACATGCGAGACACAAACATTGGCATCGAGGATATCATCATCATTCAATATCTGTTGACACGCGAGACATAAATGCTGACATCGAGGATATCATCAGCATTTAATAAATGATCATATTATTACATCAAAAGCACATGATTTAAAAGGATATCTTTAAGTTGCTATCTAAAAGCGAATGACATATGACACTTCCTAGAAATTAACAATCTAAAGGTCATCTATAAGTCATATTATTTAAAATAGGATAGTGTGCAAGATTACCTATGAGTTGATAGCCTGTAGGTCAGTCATAATCCACATCAACATCCTAATCAAATAGTATGCAAGATTACCCAAAAATTGATAGTCCGAAGGTTATCCGTAAGTCACAACTAAATCCTTATCGGAGAATATGCAAGATTATCAAATTGATAATGTCCAAGAGTTCTCTATAACCCGCGTCTTATCTAAGATCGATTATGTGTAGGATTACCAAAAGATTAGCAATTTGAGACATATCTAAGCCATATTGTATCCAAGGTCGGATGATATGCAGGAACACCGTAGAGTTAATGATTGGAAGAATATCTGTAAGTCCTCTCTTATCCAATGTCAGATAATATGCAGGATCACCTAAAAACTAGCAATTCAAAGGATATCTGTAAGTTGGCTCGTATCCAACATCAAATAATGTGCAAGATTATCCAAAGATTGACAACTTAAGGAAATCTATAAGTCGTATTGGTACAAAAGATGCGTAAGACTTACCTGAGATCATATGCAAAGAATTATCATACCATATACAACTAGAATTATATGTGACCAAAAAGGTTACCACATCAGTACAAGATTACACGGTTGCAAGGACCATTCTGCATAAAGTGTCGTCGGTGTCCAAGAGAGACATCCCACTTTGAAAACATATTCAACTGACAAACGAGATAAGTATACATCAACCAAGAAGGTTGTTGTGTCTATTATTGTGAGTTATTTTCCTTTCAAATAGGTGTATGAAAGGAATGACTTTGCTTTTCAAGCAACAACTCACGCAAAGATATGGTAAAGACTATATACCTCTTTCGTGAATTATGTTTAGCACTAACACTTTTTGTTTGAAGAATTGTCGAAAGAATTTGAGAGGATGAAAATCTCAAATCAAAACCACAGGTGCAGATGACTTCAAATGGGACACAACATAATGTGGAACTCTTTCTTAGCAACAAAACTGAATATAGTTTAGAGAGGTACGTCAAACTCTCTAGACGCGAGCTAAAGGATGATCACCACCACCATATTACCACACCCCAATTAGAATGTATGTGGGTATTTTGGGATATTCTAGTTTTAAATTCACCTTTAGGATATTTCTAAACTCATATCGAGGGTAACCTTCTCTTTCTTTCAAATTCGGGTGATAACACACTTAGAGTTTTGGAAATTATGTCCAGGTAAGTTCTTGCCTATGGGTGTGAAGGATCCCACATTCATGGTTAAGAGGTTACAAGCCTTTTTTTTGCAACTCGATCAACTTGTCACTCATTTCGAGCCAAAGATAGTATGAAATAAAAGACTATCTTTTCTACCAATTGAGTCAAACTACAGGCCGTCTGATTCCCTGAGTCTCAGGGATATGTAGGCCAAAATCTTTGTTGAAAACTCGACTGAATTCCAACTTCTCCCCAAATCCCTTTATTCTCCAATTTCTCAATTTTATTAAAAACTCTAATATCGAGATAACTTGTGATTTTTTTTTAAAATAGTGCTTTAAATAGAGCTTTACGAACTACAAGGGACCTGAATTCTCATGTAACCTGAGATATGTAGGAAACCTGACACCACGGTCCGGCCATAACTTTATGAAACTCATACGAAAGCCAATGTTTTTAGACTCGAATTTGTTGTTGGACAAAAATTAGGAATGTCAACCTCTCTTTGCTCAGGGTTACTTGCATACAGCCTACCCAAAGATATGGGGCAGTTGTTGACACCTAATTTTTTCCCTCTATGACTAAATTTAATCCCGAGTTTCTTCGGTTTTTAATAAAATTGAAACATTTATTTCATCTGAATAAAAAGATTTTCAAAATATGTATTTTGATAAATTTGTCATTTTAAGTAGCGATTATATATTATCGTAGTCAGTTATACAAAATTTTATAATGTTGCTACTTAAATATCTATTTTTACAAAATATCGGATTTTAAACAAGGCTTATCTTGAAAATAAAGTCCAAAGATTAAAATCTTGATTTAAATATAATCAAAATAATTTATTTGGATATATAATTTTTTGATTTTATTAAAATCGAGAAACTCAAGATTAAATGAGGTATTAATTCATTTCTAATCTTAATTCAATTCGGCCAATCTATCAGATTTGGCCATATAAGAAATCGAATTGGCTACAATTACGATGCAATTGTCCAATTGATTTTCAAATTGGCCAAAACTTAAATAAATTGGCCAAATCCAATTAAATAACCCCAACCCCAATTTTAAAACCATATTTAAACCAACAACACACCAGCCCAGTCCAAATCAATTACAACCCGACCCAACACCAATATTCATTATCTTCTTCTCAACGACGTCACTCAACAGATGAAAAAAACACAGTAGTAAATACGTACAACTCCAAATGAACCAGCGTACAACTCCTTACCGGCTCTAATCTGTCCAACGCAAAACCCGACCCACGATCCATTTTCAACCGACAATAACACATAAGCCTTTCCCCCACTTTTGTTTTCTAAAAAAATTGGTCGAACCTTCTAGAGGATGTTGAGGTGTCCTTCCCCAACGTCCAAATTCCATAAATTTTGGAATAACTATACGAATTCATACATATTTGGTTAAATTTCATTGGTTCTTGGGAGAATGATCGATTCCCTAAATTTCTATTGGCCGATCTTTTCAAATTTGTTCAAAAATTTCCAAAATTCATATAATTTGTTGGTGGAAAATGCTATATTGAGTTCAAATTTTGAATTCCCCCCTTTTGGAAAAATACCAAAATGATCCTCGTTCGAACCCCTAAATAAACCCTAGTTTATTCTCTATAAAAGGGGGTTTTTAGGAGCACTGTTAGGGGGGTCAGAAATTCTTGGGTTCAAAAAATTTGGGTTTAGGAAAACTGAGAGGGAGAAAATTTTGGTTGAGAAAAAAAGGGTTTTGGGAAAGATCATTTTTGTTCGGGAAAGATTTTAGGAAGCAGCAGTCAGTTTAGTCAAAAATATACGTAGCGACATCAAGTTTTTCGGTGGTGGTGGAGTACGACGTCATCTCATAGTCCTAGTTTGCTGCTCCCAAATAGGTAATATCCCACTCTGTTTAAGCTCTCGATTACTTTTGCTTCATCTCAACTTTCTGTAGTTGTGAGTAAATTCTCAATAACACTGTATGCTGGGTTGTCCATTGTAGAGGCCTTCAAGGCTATAGGTTTCTTTGAGTGAAGCAAGTGTTGGACTATTGTTATATTGGGTTAATGCTGGTTTTAAGTTGATTAATGGGCGATGTCTGTTATCTCTGCCTCGACGTCGATTTTGTCATTTACGATTGATTTTGTTGGCTACTGCTTGTGTTTTGAATGCTAGTTTCGTAGATAAAGTTTCATAGTTTGATTTTGTTTTGTTAGTTTCGGGCCAATGGTATCTTGTTATGACTGATTTCGTAGCTAAAAGTTTCATATTTTAATAGTTTGAGCTGATAGTATGTTGTTATAACTGATTGCATAGTTTAAAGTTGCATGCTTTAATAGTTTTTGGGTTATTGGTGTCCTGTTGTAGTTGATCTTATGTAAAAGTTTTATGTTATAATAGTTTTTGGGCCGATGGTATCCTGTTATAGTTGATTCTATGTAAAGTTTTGTGCTTTGAATTTGTTTCATAGTTTCGGGCTGCTAGTATCTTGTTATACCTGATTTCATAATTAAAGTTTCGTGCTTTGAATTTGTTTAGTTAGTTCAGGGCTGATGGTATCTCGTTCATGGTTAGTATTTGATGTTGTTTTGTTTGTCGTCACCATCTTGATGTTGTCAAGCTTATAGCGTCGTTAATGGGATCTCCTTTTGAGTTCTTTGGCTTTTTAAATACCGAAGGACGATGAGGATACGTTCAATAGTGAGCCATAAAGTCTCATGACTCCTCGAGGACCATCCCGATAATTAAAAACTCATTTTTAAGTTCGTCGGAAAGAGGACGAGGATAGAAATAATACCCCTCCTCCCATTATTTTGTTCTTAGCCTACATATCTTGCTCTTTCTTTTGAGGCTCTAGAAATGTATTATTTTTTTGGAAAATATCAAACATGTGAGAAGATTCGGTCTTATTTGATATATTTAATGTCAAAAATCAATGTAATTTATATTAAGGGTTGATCTCACGGTCTAAAACTCTCAAAGTTTTGCAAGACCATGTTTCGCTAAAATGGAAGCAATGGCCTATTTTCATGACCCATTACTTTGGTTTTTTAACTATTTCAGTAGTGTTTAAAACCAAATACGGATCGCTGCAAGTCATGGATTTTGGTTTCAATCTAATTGCTTTGAGTTTGATTGTTGATTTCTTATTCTGGATTTGTATATTGCTGGTTGTGGATGGTATGTTTAGGCCTTGTATAATGGTATATTTAATAGTGGATTCTATTTTAATCTTTTTTCTTTCTTTGCAAGTTTGAGTACTTAGTGTTTCTTTACACCCTTATCTGAATCAACATTTTTTATTATTATTAATTGAGAGCATGGAAAGTATTTTAATAATTTTGACCTTTGCACTACTTCTGTTATAAGTTGTTCGTACACCGTAGTATTTGATTAAACATAGAGAAAATGTTGTTGGAAATCTCGTTGATTATTCTTTTCAACCATATGGCTACATTGTGCTACTTTTGTTTGACTCTTGCGCATGGGCTTGTTTCATGTTTTCCGAAGTAACCTTAATAGTTTTATCTTTCTCTTTTAGAACATATATTAATTCTTTTATCCCTTCTCTTTGCATGAACTCGCTTGGGAGTCCAATCGGACTCTTTTCCTTGCATTACGCAATGGGCCATTGAGGCTCACTTTCTAGAAGACTTTGAAAACCGGTTACATAGCGCATGGATATAAGGAGTCAAAAGAAGACGAATGGGTTAAAGTCTATCTTTGAAGCATCAAAAGAGACTTGAAAGACTCATTTTATTTATTTCCTTATTCATTATTGCCTTTATTTATTTATTTATTTATTTATATCTTTGTTCATTTAGTTACTTATTTATTCATTCATTTGGGCCTCGAAGCCAAAGTTGTAAATTTAATACAGGTGGAGCAAATTTTGAGCCAACAGGCCTGAAAAATAGTTTAAAACAGGTTATGGGCCTAAAGCCCAACTAGATTAGGACAGGGTTTATCGATTTTAGCCCGATAGCCTAAGTCCCTTTATTTCTCCCTTCCCCCTTTTTCTTTATATTTATTTACTTTATGTTTTTGCGAATCTAGTTAAACCCCTAACTAAGTCGCTAAAAAATTGATTTTGCAAAACTTTCAAAATATTCCTTAATCAATTTCTTTTTCAACAAATCATTCTTTTTTTGGAGTTAATCAAAAGATGTTTCAAATATTCCGGATAACCGCAATTAGCGGACGTTTTAGGTGCCTAACACCTTCCTAAAATGTTAATAGGAACCACTTATTCAGAATCTTTAAACTAAAACGATTTTCCTATTTTGAATCGTCTAAGTATTTTATAAAGGTTTCTTAATTTCTTTTCAAAATTAAGTGGCGACTCTAAAAAGTCAAAAAATTTCCGCAATACACCTATTAACACTCAACAAAATAAAATTTGTTCACATGCATAACTAGGGATAACCAATTAGTATATCAAAGGCAATTACTACAATAATTGAAGCAGAAAGAATAAAGGTAGAACTGACAATGATTTTGGCCAATGTTTCATCGGAAAAGTTGCTCCGACCAGATCTGGAATAGAGACGGGACTTAAGGACAACGCAACAGTGGTGGTCGCCGGCTGCATGTCTATTGTGTCATAGCAGTGGCAATGGTGAGGTCTTGCTTTTGTTAATAGTACTTCACCGGTCATCACCTCCGGTGAAGCAACAATGATTGGAGGAGGCGTTGATTAGAGGTGCGGTGGTCGTTGGACGCATAGTGGTGTGGTTCATTGGAGCGGAGGAGGAAGAGAGGAAGGAGAGTGAAGGGCGACGGTTGCATGGCTGAAAAGTTGGAGCAATGGAAAAAAGAAAGAGACCCACCGGCGGCGGCTCGCCGGTGGTGAGGCGAAACAGTAGACAGATGAAGCTTGGATGGCGGCAGCGACGGGAGTTCATCGGTGGTCACGATGGACTGATGGAGTAGAGAGAAAATGTGGAGGAGAGGCGACTAATTTTGTTCAAAAATAAGATTAGGGTTGAGTTTTGTTGTTTAAAAGGAAAGAAATAGGAATATTTAATCTCAGTCGTTGGATCAACTTTGATCAACGACTGAAATTAAAAATTATAAAATAGGGTCGAAATTGATATGAATGGCTAGAATTGACATAAAAATGTGGCCAAAAATTAAATAATTTGAGAAAAATGAAATCAAATTAGGGAGCAATTTAATAAATAGAAGAATAATAATAACAATAATAATAGTAATAATAATAATAATAATAATAATAATAATAATAAATATTTATAAATTATGAGAATGAATATCTACGAAGATAATTTAATAAATATCAAAAATATTATATTTAAATTAATAAATTATATAAGAAATATGATAAAAAATATGTCTTAAAATCAAGATGTGATACGTCAATATTTATTTAATACCAAAATAATACGTAAAAATATTAATACTTTAAATTTAATAATTTTTGTATGATAGTAGCCTAAGAGGAGCATCGGAAGGGAAAAATTGGGTGTCAATAATATATATACCTCGTAATACAGCATGTTAATCAGATAAATTATCGATTAATTGTCTTACGTTATTACAACTTTAACAATATATGTGTGTCTACATTGACACAATTAGTATATTTATTTTCTCAATACTATGATATTAACGTATTATTCAATATATTTTAATATATAGATTCAGTTATCTAGCTTTCGATTACTGTATACGTGACTACACGAGATATACGTATATATACATATATTCAATTGACTATCATCTTTCAAATACGTACTATATACAACACATACACTATTTTACTACCCCATAATAACATACAACATATTTCACATATACTTAGATGAATTATCGATTAGTTTATCTTATGTCATTAATATACCTTCACTACATAATATGTATATATACTATATATATATATACCTATAAACACACACACATATACACACTATCTACTATATCAAGTTCTAAATATGTACCATATATATCACATACGTACACGAGTATATTATCCAATAATATAATGCGACGTATTTCATATACATACTTTGATGAGTTATCGATTAATTTGATTATCTTACATTAATATAACTTTAATGTACAGTATATTATTACTTTTATCATTTTAAATCAAGTTTGGATAGATTCTACTAGTTTTTGACTACATCATTCATCGATCGATCACTACATCATATATATATATCAACTCTCGAATATGTACTTTATACATCACATCCACAAGTACATTACCTCATAATAGAAAACATTAATTATATTCTGATGAATTATCAATTATATATGTACGTTACATTATTAAAACTGCAATAGTAGCATAATATCTTTTTTTTGGTTAACAAACATTGCATTAAAGTAAAATAAGAGAAAGTTCAGCCCGATTGTTAATCAGGATTTAACACCAAATAGGTTGCAATTCCGCGTGGGAATGCTCATTATTAGTTCTGATTAGTCTATCAAAATAAGTTCCCGCGATGTCTGCCCAAACTGCATTTCGGGCACACATGGGTGGAACTTCAAAAATCAGTCTTCCTAGTTGGATGTCAGAACTTGCTCCCAATTTTGCCATTGCATCCACTACCCTGTTCTGCTCTCTATAATAGTGGAGCACTTGTGGGTTGCCTAATCTTCTTAGTTTTGCCCTGCAATCATCAACAATGTCATCACACATTAAGTTACCATTTGATAACATATGGATAACTTCTAAAGAATCAATATTAATTTCAATAGGAATGAGATTAGAATCTTCAATGAGTTGTAGACCCTCCTGGAAAGCCAGCAGATCCACATGATTGTTGTGGTGAAGTGGAACCCTTTAGAAAAACCCCTTACCTAGCCCCTAGTACTATTTCTCATCACTCCCCCTATACCCTCCCTCTTCGGGATTCCCAAACAAGATCCATCAGTGTTGAGCTTATAAAAATTCTCCAAGAGGGATTCCACTTAATGTTTATGCGGTGGTAAGATTTCTTAGGCCTACAATTCGAAGCAAGGTGAAGGAATTCCACAGCTTCTCCGTAGGTTAGGTGGAAAGAGGGTTTCTCTCTTTTCTTGTCAAAGACATTTCTGTTCCTATTCTTCCAAATACCTCAAAGGCTAAAGATAAGAATGGTGTGCCAATTTAGGATATGGTCGTAATTGACATGCTTGAGGAAGGACCAGGTTTTATGCCAATT
>NC_061116.1:140478326-140652201 GCF_002878395.1 Capsicum annuum | reverse complement strand
TGGTCGTAATTGACATGCTTGAGGAAGGACCAGGTTTTATGCCAATTATTAGGCATAAGGCTCTCAGTTTTTAGTTGATGATGCTTGTTCCCTTTTTGGAAAATATTTGACCAGAAGTCTTTAGTCATGGGGAAGTTGAAGAAGATATGAGGGATATCCTCTGTGTGGTAGTTGCAGAGAGTGAAAATCCGAGAGATTGCGATGCCTCTCTTAGAGAGAGGGAAAGATGTGGGAAGCCTCATTACCTCAATTGTATGAAATAGACGTATTTATTATACAAAGATTATGTTTAACGTCATTTAACGTATATACAAAGAAAAATATTTATTTTATATATTGAAACATAAGTAAAAGATAAAGATTATAATTAACATAATTTATTTATTTTATTTGATATATTTCTTAGTATAATTTTTTTACAAAATCTAAGTTTGATTGATTTTTATTATTATTATATTGATTATCGATTACGTGTGATCAGTGTAATTTCAAAAAAATTATATATTTGATTTTACATATGATTATTTTTAATAAAAACTGACCACAAGTGGTCTCTTTTCTAAAATATTTCAATTTTTAATAAAAAAGCGACCATAAGTGATCAGTTTTTTAGAATTATTTTCTTTTTTATTTTTTAATTCCAAAATCGATCACTTGTGGTTGCTTTTATAAAATATTTTAAATTTAATTTTTAAAATAAAATCGACCAGAAGTGGTCACTTTTAAAAAATACTTCTTAATTACATTTTAAAAATAAAACTGACCACAAGTGGTCGGTTTTTTAAAATTATTTTCTTTTTAATTCCAAAACCGACTACTTGTGGTCGCTTTTATAAAATATTTTAAATTTAATTTTTAAAATAGAACCGACCACAAGTGGATGCTTTTTTAAAATACTTTTTAATTATATAAAATTATTTTATTTTTTATTTTTTTTAATTCCAAAACCGACCACTTGTGGTCGCTTTTATAAAATATTTTAAATTTGATTTTTAAAATAAAACCGACCACGATTGGTAGCTTTTTAAATATACTTTTTAATTATATTTTTTAAATAAAACTGACCACAATTGGTTGAGTTTTTAAAATTATTTTTTTTAATTTTTTTTAATTCTAAAACTGACCATTTGAGGTCGTTTTTATAAAATATTTTAAATTTAATTTTTAAAATAAATTCGACCACATGTGGTCGCTTTTTAAAAATACTTTTTAATAATACTTTTTAAATAAAACCGACGACAAGTGCTCGGTTTCTTAAAATTATTATTATTTTTTTAATTTCAAGACCGACCACAAGTTTTTTATTTTTTTAAAAAATAAATAAATAATAATTAATTGAAAAATTATTGAAATGATTATTTTAAAATTTTAAAATTTTAAAATATAAAAGCGACCACAAGTTGTGGTCGGTTTTTTGTGGTTGGAAAAATTGTTTTTTCTAGTAGTGTTGAAAGTAGAAAAAAATTAAGAAAATGTATTTGGACGAGCTTAAAAGTGCTAAGATTCTATATGAAGATCTTAACATCAATCCAGTGGAGCTTGAAAATTCAATAGAGAAGGGTGATTTGAAAGAGAATGATATGAAGAAAAAGAAAAGAAAAACAACTTTGTGTACGTTCAACAGAAAATTCAGTTGGTGTATTTTTGTTTGTGTAGCTATTGTGTATTTCAGTAGCCTAATCCAAGTGGGTAACCAGAAGAAAGGTCAAATAGAATTGCCATAATAGTCGAATATTGTTGTAGTATATATTTAATATTTTATAATAGAACTTCATTGATCTCGAATAGGCTAAGTTGGATATGTTTTATTGGTATAACAGTTGGGGATGTAATGGAACTTCATTTTAAAGTGCAATAGAATTTCATTTTGGTACTTTAGTGAAACTTTATTTGGATTCAAGCTGATATCGTCGTTGTACTTGTTTTGTTCTTACCCTTGGCAACTACCATCTTGTTTGTCATTTTTTAGAGATACGTCTTTTAGCAATCAACATAGTAAATTGTGCACTAAAGGTTCAACCGAAACACGCCAAGCAACTTATGGAGTTTGAATGAATTGAAGAAAGAGAAAAATAGGAAATAACCAAGATTTCTCTTTTCAAAGTGGGGTGTTAGGGCTTCATGTTGTATAAGTAAAAGCTTTACAAGCATGTAGTTAAATAGCAACAAATTAAATATGAAGAAAGCTGATCTTAATATGTTAAGACCTATAAAAATAAATAAGGAAACTAAATATATCCTGCTTGTGGCGTAAATGACTCCAGTTTTGGTGGATAAGAAAGAAAAAAGTAATTGAAAAGAATGCTTTGCAGCCATTTCTTTTAGAGCTGTCAATACGGATCGGCTCAACTCATCCGGGTTAGCCCACATGGGCTTTGAGTTTGACGAATCAGGTCGGGCCGGCTCATCAAAATGATAGGCTAAAAAATTACCAAGCCCACACCATTATTCTGTGGGCTGCAGGCCTCACGGGCCAGTCCACTTTTTAAAAATTACTATTTTATTATTTAATTTTAGAATGTTAATAAATATAAATATTATCAAATAATATTACATAGTGTTAATACTTGTTAATCAAATCTCCATCACCTTAAAAAATATTTTTAATAGCGAAATTAAATAACTTTTGATATGATATCCTTCGAACCAAATAAAAATACTAATAAGCAATCTAAATAGTTGCTTGTATTTGACTTACGGACCGACCCACGGGCTAGCCCAACTCACATTGCCCAAGCCCCACTGGCCACGAACTTATACGGGCCGGGCTAAAAAGCCCTGTTTTTTAATGGGTTGTAAGAACTGAAGCCTAACTTCATCAAATTACAGGTCGGGTCGGGTTGGCCCAAAGAGCCTGGCGCTGACGGCTCTAATTTCTTTGTAGACAACCCATATCTGTAATACCTATATGCTAAATAAAGTCCACATAATTTTAAAAATAATGGCAGTTTCATACGATAAAAATCATCCAAAATATTAGTTTCCAATATCCAAAACAGAAGATAGAAAACAAAGCTCCAATATCCAAATGAGAACATAGAAAATAAAGCTCCAATATTCAAAATATTAGTTTCCAAGCTAATGGTAGGTTTATGCAAACAAAAAAAATAGCGTTATATCAGTACTATAATTTCCACGGTTCTCGAGATTGTGCAAAAATGATATTTGGACTTGGGTTGCTTGAAATACTAGGCCTTGATTGATTCCTAATCTCTTGAAATCTTCTTGTTGTGATTGATTGTTATCCTTTCCACTTCGATCCACTAGTTGGTTTGAAACCAATATCATTTGATCTTACTATTCTCCTGCTTGGTATCCCAGACTACAAAAAATAACTGAATAAGTTCAACATACATACTTAAAGTAAGAGAATAGAAGCTATGATTGCAAAAACACTTGCATCAAAGACTGTAAAGCCATTTTCAGCTTGAAACACACCTATATCGGCCTTTCATGGCCTTTTATATGGGGTTCTCACACCTTTTACCCTTCCTCTAGTAGCAACATATGCACTGGGTACATCAGATGAATTAGGTATAGAATGTGAAAATCAACTTTCAAGTGAATTATAAATTTCGTTCCCCCTTTCTTTTGTAGCATCAGCAGCAACAAAAGTTTTAGCAGATGCATTAGGCATTGTATTAGGTGCAGAAAATGAAAATCAACCACCAAGTAAATTATGAGTTGAAGTAAAGGAAAATGCAGCAGCATTAGAAAGGTTAGCAACAGATGTAAGTGCAACAACATTAGATGCAACAATTGTTTTCTTTGACTTTCCTCTTCCTCTTTTTTCAGTAGGTTCGCCTTCTTTACTTGCTTGTTTCCTAAAAAAATATTTCAGTGATTTGATTGAATTTTAATAAGACTTTATTCAAATTGATATATTACTTTTGACCATCCTCTTCCTTTTACTAAACCTAATGGTTTTGCAGCACTTGCTGATGAACCAACACTAAAACTACCACTATTTGAACACCCTATTTTGTTGTGATACTTACCTTTGAATGTGCTACATGTCGTGACAAGTCTAGTTTAAGACATTTTATCAAACATTTTAGTTTCAGTTTTCTCTTTTCTTCTAACTTTTCGTGGCATGTCGACAAACGGTTGACTAATGGTAGTGCAACAACAGAATTAGTAGATTCGGGCCATGTTGGCATATTATTGACTGGTTGAAGGAAATAAGAATAAGTTATCAAGTATGTATTTTTCATGCGGTTGCTATCAATGTAATTGATTGATTCATACTTCTTATGAATATTGAAGTTAAGCATGTGGGCATGGTATCCCCTTTAGCATTCAAGATCTACAACTATAAATCCTCTTTCTTAGACATTGCATGTTGATGATTAGCTTCATTGGAATTTCAATCTTGTTTCTTATAACACCCTGGGTTTGATCCTTTCCTAGAATTCTGGTCTCTAGACCCAACACGACTCATGGGTACGAGCCGTATGTTGGGGTACAGATGGTAAGGTCCAGTCGTATGCTAATCAGAGTTGGTTGGTGGGACGGATTTGGTTACTGGAATGGATACAACTCAGGGGTACGAGTTGTATTGGTGGTTACGGATCGCTTGATTCCTTAACGTAATCTTAGACTTGGTTTCTTGGGTTGGATCTGAGTACGGGTGGCTCACTGTGAGCCGCGAGACGTAAGCCCGGGTATGAGTCGTACCATGGACTCATATGGTGCAAGTGTTTGAATCTTCTTTGAGCTTAAATCTGCTCGGAGTACGGATGAAGGATACAGATCGTCTGTTGTCAATACGACTTGGTTGGATAATTCATATGCTGGACAGTGTTGGATACAAAGGTTGAGGCCAGGATACAAGTGGAGGATACCAATCGTATTGGAGGGTATGACTTGTGTGGGTCAATCGTACCCCTGTGATTGGATTTTGGTGCAACTTAAGTAGGGGTATTCTGGACGTTTTTCCACTTATCCTAATAAGTCCCCACGACTGCTAACCTACTTGAGAGGTTATTTACCCTATTATTCCATTCATTAACACTTAGAAACTTTTCTAAAATACTCTATAATTCTCTCAAGAGCTTTTAGGCAAAGGAAGCTATGGTTTTAACTAAAGAATCAATTTGGGGCTTGTCTTGGTGACTTCTTTCTGTTATCATCTTGGTTTAAGGCATGTTCTCTTCCCTCATTGTTAATTCTAACTAAAGGCATGATTTTTATGAATGTTTTTATGATTTCATTGATTGTATAATTTTGATTTTCAAATATGATTTGAAGGTTTTGATATTAAATGGTTGGTTATGTTTCCTATGGTTTAATCATGCTTTTATATACATTAATGGTGGTTTTGGATAATTGAATTTCATGGGATGGTTCAATGGTAATTGGAGTTATTTTTAGTGATATTATGCCCCCAATGTGTTTGACAAAATGCTTATAAAGATATGTTCATTGCATTGACTACTTTTAATGGAACTCTTGCTTGTTTTAAAACTTGGTAAAGGGATAATGCATGGTTTAAAAGGCTTGGAATGGTAAATGGATAATGGTTATGCTTTAGGGGCACATGGAATCCCCCAAGTGGTTTAATATGGTAAATGGAAGGGCACTTGAAAGTCCTCTTAAAACTTTACATGGTTGGCTATGGATAGTATTTGTAAGTAAGGATTGGTATGATGATACCAATATTAATGGCCTTGGTTAATAAATGGATAATGGTTTGTTATTTACAAATTGGTTTTAATTGGGAAATAATGGCGGGATGTGTAGCAAAGCCATGAAAGGTGGAGGTACCGATGGGACCAAAATTGGAAACTCATATTTATCGATATAAGGTTGGTCTTGGTGATTGTGTGCATGATGTCACACTATATTTGAGGGATGTACTAGTCATCCTAAGGTTTTATTTCCTGGTCATGCGGCTATACGCACTGGGGCCCTTTCAGCAGGGGGAGCTGAATCCATATAGCCCGTGGGTGATTTAGGACGGTAAAGCTGCACAGCCTAGGCAAAGGTTTTAAAGGTATGCTAAAATCGGTCCCTTTTCTCAGCATATTTATATATTTATATATGTATGTATGATTGTGTTCATATGGATAGTTTTAATTGGTTTTATAACTGGCATTATTGTATCCTTACCCCGAGATCATACTAGCGGTCATTTGCTAACCCCGTCTACTGGCGATTGTATACCCATGCTTTGCAGATACAAGCCATTCTACTCCTCCTACATAATGATTGACTTGGGGACCAACATTTGGACTAAAGTGGTGAGCTTCCATCCTTTTGGAAGGCTCCATTTTATGTTATGAATATTTTTAGACATTTTAGTTTATTTTTTATTTTTGTTTTTTCGCTATGGTGGGGGCATGTCCCAATCTAATTTCATTACTCTTTTGGTTAGAGGCTTTGTGGTACTTCTATGGGTTGGAATGGGCGGGATCGATACAAGTGCCAACCTTAGAATTGGTATTGGTATTGAGGCTGGCATCATCGGACATAATTTCTCACTGTTCCATCATATTTCATTTTGGGACTAATTATAGTATGTTTTGGAACATTCTTGGTTATGGCCTGGTTTATGGATCGTGTTTATGGGATGGTTGGACTTAGTTTGGTCGATTACAGTTTTGATCTATTCCCAAAGTCTTCATGTGAGCTGTTACACTTACTTGTTACATGCTCAAAATTCAGCCAACTCAGGGTAGGCAGTTGGATGTTGGGTTGGGTAATGGGGGTCGTCTCTAGTTCTGGTTATACTTGGGACGCCCATTACGACAAGGCCCCAAGGAGGGTCGTGCCAAGTTGGTATCAGAGCCTAGGTTCATGGTCAATTATGAGTCCACAAATCCTTATTGAGTAGTCTCTTTTAGGGGTGTGTAGCACGCCATACTCATAAGAGAGAGGCTACAAGAAATTTAGGAATGTTTCACTTTCTTGGTATTCTATTTTTAAGCTTGGAGTCTCACTCCTGGAATCTTCTATAATCCTTGTTTGTTCATCTTTCAGATTATGCCTCGTAGATCTAGAACATAAGAAAATTATTCTATACCATCTGGGGGGTAATACTGAAGGGGTGCATCCTACTTCTGGGGTTCATATTTGATCTCACAGTCCTATCCTTGATATTTTTGGAGTTCCATCAGTTTCGACTAGTCCTCCTCAAGTAAATGTGACTAATGTGAAATTCTATTAGTCTAATCATATTATTGCTCATATAGTTGATGCTCAGGATGAGTGGGGTGCGACTGGTGCTTTGTCTATTGAGGCCACAAAGGTTGTCCAATTTATAAAAATGAGTCCTATCACTTTTTTTGGAGTGAAGGTGGAGGAGGATCCACAAGGATTCCTAGATGAAATGGAAAAAATATTTTGAGTGATGCAGGCTACCAATATGGAGGGGGTAAACTTTGCAACTTATTATCTCAAAGATATTGCATATCAGTGGTATGAAGAGTGGGATAGGGATAGGGGTGATGTGGAAGAATCAGTCTTGTGGGATACTTTTTCTAAGGCCTTCTTAGATCGTTTCTTTCCCCAAAAGTTGAGGGAAGCAAAGATGGAAGATTTTGTGAACCTCAGGTAGGGAAGAATGTCTATCAAGAAATATGCCTTGAGGTTTCATCAATTGTTAAAGTATGCTTTTGATTTAGTGGCTGACATGCAGAAAAACATGAGAAAGTTCACTTCTAGTTGGGATTTGATTTTGGAGAGCAAGACTGCCTTGCTAATTAAAGATATTGCCATATCTAGGTTGACTGTTCATATGCAGCAGGTAGAGAATGAAAAGAGAAAGCAGGCGGAATTTGGGGATAGACAGGGTAAAAAGAGTATGTTTTCTGACCAGGGAGGTGCTCAGTCTCAGGGTAGTAGGGATGGTGGCAAATGTTAGAAAAAGAAATGAGGGAGTTATGGTTCCTACTCTTCTGCAAGTGCTCCTTACCAGTCGGGTGACAGGCGTTATCATGGTGGTGAAAACTTTTGAGTGTAGGGTGCTCAGTCTCAGGCAAGCAGAGGTCAGTTAGTTTCTTCATACCCTCTTATCGGTTCTCTAGTCATCCTCATCGGGGTTATTGTGATGAAGGAAGGGACAAATGCTTCAAGTATGGCCAGGTGGGCCATCAGCTCAGAGATTGTCCGGTTAATAAGGTTTCTACGGAGGCGAATAAAATTCCTATGGCTTCATCTTCTGCTCCTACACCTGGTGGTATTGCATCTGCTTCTATTACTGATCATAGTTCTACTATTAGTCGAAACAAGTTGTATGCTTTGCCGTCTCGACAGGAATCCAAGGCATCACCTGATGTCATTACTGATACATTATAGATTTTCTCTCATGACTTATATTATTTGCTAGATTTGGGGTCCACCCTCTTCTATGTGACTCCTTATGTGGCTATATCTTTTGGTTTTGATCTGAAAGTTATTCTGAATCTTTTTTCTATTTTTACCCTAGTAGGGGACTCGGTTATTACTAAGAGAGTTGATAGGGGGTGTGCGGTATCTTCTAGTGGTAAGAAGACCTTGGTAGATCTGTTTAAGTTGGATATGGTAGATTTTGATGTCATTCTATGTATGGATTGGCTATACTCTTATTACGCATCCTTGGATTGTCAGACTCGTAAGGTTATCTTTAGGTTCCCTGGTGAACCGGTTATAGAGTGGGAGGGTGTTTCTTTAGCTCTTAGGGGAGGTTTATTTGTTATCTTAGTTCTCAGAGGTTAATCTCCAAAGCTTGTCTTTATGACATGGTCTGGATTAAAGATTCTAACAAGGAAGGTCCTTCTTTCCAGTCAGTTTCAGTGGTTAATGAGTTTCTAGAGGCCTTTCCAGATGATCTTTTTGGTGTTCCTCCAGCTAGGGAAATAGAGTTTGATATTGATCTAATTTTGGACACTCGTCCAATTTCTATTCCTCCATATAGAATGGCTCCATCTGAGTTAAGGAAACTCAAGGAGTAACTTAAGAATCTTATGGATAAGGGGTTTATTTGTCATAGTGTATCTCCTTGGGGTGCATCGGTGTTTTTTGTGTGCTAGAAGTATGGTTCCCTTCGGATATGCATTGACTAGTTGAACAAATTAATGGTCAAGAACAAGTATGCTCTTCCAAGGATAGATGGTCTGTTTGACCAGTTGCAAGGTGCCAGTTCTTTTCTAAGATAGATCTTCGGTCTGGGTACCATCAGCTAAAGATTAGGGAGGTGGATATCCCTAAGATGACTTTTCATACTCGGTATAGGCACTTTGAGTTTTTGGTAATGTCATTTGGGTTGACTAATGCTCCGACGGCATTTATGGATCTAATGAACAGGGTTTATTTATTAGTATTTGGATCTTTTTGTTATTGTGTTCATTAATGATATTCTGATTTATTCAAAGAGCAAGGTGGATTATGTTAATCACCTTCATATGGTGTTGCAGACCTTAAGAGAACAACAGTTATGTGCCAAATTCTTTAAGTGTGAGTTTTGATTGAATGCTATAACTTTATTAGGTCACACTATTTCTAGTGAGGGGATCATGGTGGGTTCGCAGAAAGTTTTTGTGGCGAAGAGGTGGCCTAGACCCACGACTCCATCCGACATTCGGAGATTCTTGGGTTTAGCTGGGTATTATAGGTGGTTTGTGGAAAGCTTGTCATTGATAGCTGTTTCTTTGACTAAGTTAACTCAGAAGAAGGTCAAGTTTTCTTGGTCAGATGTTTGTGAAGGGATTTTTGAGAAGTTGAAGGATAAATTGACTTTGGCTCTAATTCTGACCTTGCTAGAAGGCAATGATGGGTTCGAGGTTTATTGCGATTCATCTTAGTAGGTCTTTGTTGTGTGTTGATGAAGCATGGGAAGGTGATTGGCTATGCTTTTAGATAGTTGAAGGTACATAAGAAAAATTATCCTATTTATGATTTGGAGCTGTTGACGATTGAGTTTGCTTTGAAAATATGGTGGCATTATTTGTATGGTGTTCACGTGGATATCTTTTCTCATCATAAGAGTCTACAATATGTATTCACCCAGAAAGAGCTTAATCTTAGATAGAGAAGATAGCTTGAGCTTCTCAAGAATTATGATATGAGTCTTCACTATTACCTAGGTAAGGCTAATGTGGTTGTTGATGCTCTTAGCAGGTTATCCATGGGGAGTTTGGCTCATGTAGAGGAAGGAAAGTGGGAATTAGTGAGGGATATTCACTGCTTAGCTAATCTTGGAGTTTTCCTCTTGGATTCCAAGGATGGTGGTGTGATGGTGCAAGAGATGGTTCGATCATTTCTTAGTGTGAAGATTAAGGAGAAGCAAGTGCTAGATCCTATCTTAATGAAAATCAAGAGTGACGTTGGTGGGCAAAATGTAATGGTGTTTGAGATCAGTGGTGATGGTACTTTACGGTACCAAGGAGGGTTGTGTATTCTTGATGTCGACAGGTTGCGATAGAAGATTTTGGTTGAGGCATATGAGTTGCTCTATGTTGTTCATCCCAGCTCAAATATTATGTGTCATGATCTCAATGAGATCTATTGGTGGAATGGCATAAAGAAGGATGTGGCTGATTTCGTGTCCAAGTGCGTAGTGTGTAAACAAGTTAAGGTTGAGGACATAAGTTCAAGAGGGTTATATTAAGAAATTAATTTGCCTGAATGGAAGTGAAAAGTGATCAATATGGACTTCATTATCGGTGTTCCTCGATCTCAAAATTAATATGATTTGATTTGGATCATCGTGGATAGGATGACTAAGTTTACCCACTTTTTGCCAGTGGGGACTACCTTTCTTGATAGAGGATTATGCTAAGCTATATCTTCAGGAGATTGTAAAGCTGTATAAGGTGCCTATTTGATCATTTCTGATCGTGGCACGTAATTTATGTCTCACTTTTGGCGGTTTTTACATAAAGGGTTGGGGACTAAGGTGAGTCTGAGTACTGCTTTCCATCCATAAATAGATGGGCAAGCGGAGAGAACTATTTAGACATTGGAGGATATTCTTTGGGCCTGTGTGATTAATTATGGTAGCAATTGGGTTAAGCATCTACCTTTGGTGGAGTTTTCTTACAACAATAACTATCATTCTAGTATTGGTATGGTCCTTTTTGAGGCGTTATATAGTAGGAGGTATAGATCTCCAATTGGTTGGTTTGAGCTTGGTGAGGCAGACATGTTTGGTCCTGATTTGGAATACCAAGCTACAGAGAAGGTGAAGGTGATTCGGGATAGGCTTAAGACTGCCAAAAGTCCTATGTAGATGTTAGGTATAGAGACTTGGAATTAGAGGTTGGGGATAAAGATTTCCTTAAGGTATCTCCCATGAAGGGAGTAATGCGGTTTGGAAAGAAGGGAAAGCTCAGTCATCGGTATGTAGGTCCTTATGAGATTTTGCAAAGAGTTGGTAATATTTCTTATGAGCTGGATTTGTCTTCTAGCTTGAGCTTGATTCATCCCATCTTTCATATTTCCATGATGTGGAAGTACATTGGTGATCCTTATTCGGTTGTTCCTTTGGAAGGATTGGGTCTCAGAGATTCTCTGTCTTATGAAGAGGTCTCGATTGAGATCTTGGATAGGCAGGTTCATCGGTTGCAGACCAAAGATATGGCTTCGGTTAAGGTTCTTTGGCAGAACCATAAGGTGGAAGAAGCTACATGGGAAGCGTTGGAGGACATAAAGTCCAAATATCTGCATTTTTTTTGCTCCTGGGATTTGTACAGAAGGAATGTGTCTTAACACATCTTTATTTTATGAGTTTCTTAAAGGAAAGAATAATATCTTTGCCTCTTTGTTTTCAAACTTTGTTAAAGATTGGGAATATATTTGATAATGCAAATGACTCGTGCGTGTGGTTATCCCTACCTTGTCTATCATTCGGGGAAGATTGTTCCTAGTAGGGGAGACTATAATGCCCTGTGTTTTGACCCTTAAAAAATTTCCTGGAATTCTAGTGTCTGGACCTAATACGACTCATGGGTACAAGCCATATATTGGGGTACAGATAGTAAGGTCCAGTCATTTGTTGACTAGTGTTGGTTGGTGGGACGAATTTGGTTACTGAAATGGATACGACTTAGGGGTATGAGTCGTATTGGTGATTATGGATTATTTGGTTCCTTAACTTAATCTTAGACTTAGTTAGTTGGGTTGGATTTGAGTACGAGTGGCTCACCATGAGCCATAAGCTAGGGTACGAGTTGTACCATGGACTCATACGGTGGACAGTGTCTGAATCTTCTTTGAGCTTAAATCTGCCAGGGGTATGGATAAAGGGTACGGATCATATGTTGTTAATATGACTTGGTTGGATGAGTCATATACTGGACGGTGTTGGATCCAAGGGTTAAGGCTAGGATATAAGTGGAGGATACCAATCGTATTGGAGGGTACGATACATGTGGGTCAGTCGTACCCTGTGACGGGATTTTGGTGCAACTTAAGTGGGGGGGGGGGGGGATTCTGGATATTTCTCCACTTATTCTAATAAGGCCCCACGACTTTTAACCTACCTGGGAGGTTATTTACCCTATTATACCATTCATTAACACTTAGAAACTTTTTAAAAACACTCTATAATTCTCTTAAGAGCTTTTACGCTAGAAAAGTTAGGGTTTTAACTAAATGATCAATTTGGGGCTTGTCTTGGTGATTTCTTTCTTTCATCATCTTGGTTTAAAGCATGTTCTCTTCCCTCATTGTTAATTCTAACTAAATTCATAGTTTTTATGAATATTTTCATGATTTCATTGATTGTATGATTTTGGTTTTCAAATATGATTTGAGAGTTTTGTTATTAAATAGTTAGTTATGGTTTCCCATGGTTTTAATCATGCTTTTATATGCATTAATGGTGGTTTTGGATAATTGGATTGCGTGGGAATGGTTCAATGGTAATTGGAATTGGTTTTGGTGATATTATGCCCCTAATGTGTTTGACAAAATGCTTATAAAGATATGTTCATTGGATTGACTACTTTTAATGGAACTCTTGCTTGTTTTACAACTTGGTAAAAGAATTATGCATGGTTTAAATGGCTTGGAATAATAAATGGCTAATGTTTATGCTTTAGGGGAACATGGAATCCCCCAAGTGATTTAATATGGTAAATGGAAGGACACTTGGAAGTCCCCTTAAACCTCTACATGGTTGGCTATGGATAATATTTGCAAGTAAGGATTGGTATGGTGATACCAATATTAATGGACTTGGTTAATAAATGGATAATGGTTAATAAATGGATAATGGTTTGGTTATTTAGAAATTGGTTTTAATTTGGCAATAATGGCAAGATATGTACCAAAGCCGTGGAAGGTGGAGGTCCTGGGGGGACCAAAACTGGAAACTCATATTTGTCGATATGAGGTTGGTCTTAGTGACCATGTGCATGATGTCACACTATATTTGGGGGATGTACTAGTGATCCCGAGGTTTTCTTTCCTGGTCGTGCGGCTACACGCACTCGTCCCTTTCAGCAGGGGGAGGTGAACCCATATAGCCCGTGGGTGGTTTAGGATGGCCAAGCTACACAACCCAGGCAAAGGTTTTAAAGGCTTGCTAAACCCGGTCCCTTTTCCTAGCATGGTTATATATATATATGTGTGTATGTATGGTTGTGTGCTTATAGATGGTTTTACTTGGTTTTATAAATGACTTTATTTTTTCCTTACCCTGTGATCATGCTCGCGGTCACTTGATAACCCCATCTACTGGCGGTTGTATACCTACGCTATACAGGAACTAACCATTATACTCCTCTTACATACTGATTGACTTGGGGATCAGTATTTGGATTTATATGGTGAGCTTCCATCCTTTTAGAAGGCTCCATTTTATATTATAGATATTTTTAGACATTTTGGTTTATTATGGATATTATTTTTTTGCTATGGTTGGAGGCATTTCCTCACCGGATTTCATTACTCTTTTTGTTAGAGGCTTTGTGGTATTTCTATGGGTTGGAATGGGCAGGATCAGTATAGGTGTCAGCCTTAACATTTGTATTGGTATTGAGGCTGGCATCATCGGACATAATTTCTCACTAATCCATCATATTTTATTTTGGGATGAATTATATTATGTTTTGGAACATCCTTGGTTATCGCCTGGTTTATGGCCCGTGTTTTGGTATGGTTTGGTATGGTTGGATTGTTGGTATTGGATGGTTGGACTCAGTTGGGTCAGCCGTGGTTGTGATCTATTCCCTGAGTCTTCATATGAGCTGTTACATGCTCGAAATTCAGCCAACTCTGGGCAGGCGACTGGAGGTTGGGTTGGGTAACGGGGGTGGTCTCCGGTCCTGGTAGGACTTAGGACACCCATTATGATAAGTCCCTAGGGTGGGTCATGTCATTTATCCATTAATATCAATGGTGCATTTCATTGACCTTTTAATATTGTCCTCCAATGTCTTAAGTTTCATTGAAGAAAAGTTACTGAACCATGTATCTACAAATTTTCTTAACTTATCAATTCTAGTCATGACTTTGATTTTTGTATCTTCAAGCATGTTAATAATGGTCTTATGCCTCTCTAATAGGATCAAAGAATTAAAACTCTCAGATGTGTTATTATCTATTACATCACATTTGACATCCAAATCAAATACAACTTGCACTAAAACTCATTATCATAGTAGAATAGATCATCCACTATGTTTTTTTTCCTTAGCGAGTCATCCACTCTATTATCAAGCATGGACAATACTTTCAAAATAATCTTCTCCTTTCAAATCCTCTCCAATACTTTGACTAGTTTACTAGAATATGTCTAGCATACTTCCTCTATTTACAGGTTGGTATAAGCTCACGTATTGTTGCAAATAATCCATGTAATAAATAGAGTGGGTTAGTATCATTACATGAAAAAACATGAAGCGCTATTGAAAAAACTAAAAAATGTACCTTTTCCATATTTATTATCAAAGTGAAACTTGTGTCATCTTCTAATTCAAGTCTTCCTTCAGCAAAGTCAAAAATTATGTTCAGATACTTTGGCTCTCATACTCCACTACTGTCTAAGCAAGTGAAAGCATTTGGTTATTGTCATCCTTACCCATAACTAGTAATTCCCCCCTACTTACTCCTTCAAGAAACAACTATCTAAACCTATACATTTTCCACTCCCCAAGAATGCTTTCTTTATAATATAACCACTCATAATTTGCTCCAATACATTAGCTATTGGTCTCCTGGCTATGGTATTGCCACCATACACTTTGGATATCTTTACGATTAACTTTTACAACTTGAAAACTCTTATATTTGATTCTTCAATTATGTTATCTTCAAATGCATTGGCCAAGAATTTAAATTACATAAGTAATTTCTAGGGACCCTTTCATAATTACGTATTGGATTATAAGTTCTTATAGTAAAATTATTACTTTTAGATTCAAGACTTGCATACAAAAGTCATGGAGAATTATCTTTGCACTTCACCCTAACTCTAATTGGCTCATTTACATACTTTCTCAAGCAACCTTATTCTGAAGTACATACTTAGTTACTTCTCATCTAGGCTATTTCACACTCTCAAAACTCATTTTTATAAAAGTGGGATCAAAACTTACACTCTTTGTAGAAGATCTCCTTATTTATAGCTTTACACTCCCTTATTTCCATCTTCAGGCCAACATTCATCTTCAGCAATTTCAACGCTATAAGTATCAAAACTTGAATAATATGGTTAATCACCCATAATATTTCTTCAATACTTTTTTTCTTATCTCAATCTCATCAAGTTCTAGATTTGGTCCAACTGCACTATATGATATATCTTCAGTTAGTAGGAACTCTCTTCTTTATTTTCCTTCTCTAAAAAAACTTGCATTCATCCCCGAGTTCTATATTCTCCTCATGTAAATCACTACCATAGTTTCGACATCTTCCCCAAATAAGTCATTATTCTTAGATTCAAAACCATCTTCAATTGATTCATCAGATCCCATTTTAGGAAAGCCATCTTCAGATAAAGCTGGATCTACTTGAAAAGCTATTAAAATAGAACCCACGGTGTTGAAACTACATTTGCACCATTAAACATTCTCACCAGCTTCATTATCTCTAATATTTTGACTAGCACTTTTATTAATCACCCCAACTTCTTTAGTAAAAGTTAAACTAGACTCCCCCTTAATCATATGCCCATATACTTCCAACATAGCTCTATTTCTCAAACACTGAGCAATTTCTAAAAGAGACCTACCATTAGAAATATCTCTTATAATGCCACTATTATATACTTGAATACTAAATGTGTAATTTGTCATATCCTAGTTCTTTAATATAGTCCCTCGTCTAAGAATAAGATATTGTGTCCACATTAATATTCACATATTCACTCATTGAGCCACTATCATAATTCAAAACCTGAGGTAATGATGGTATTTACCGTGGTTCAGCCTTGATAAGCAAGCCAATCACCCAAAAAGAAAAGAAGTATGAGATAATAAAGGAAATAAGACAAATGATACTCCTAGAATGAAGTCAATACAAATCTACATAATAATAATATAAAACAAAAGGTATCATAAACTCCCAAGACTAATGTCACAAATGTAAGAGAATCTAAGTACAACATCCAAAACTGAAATACAAAATCTAATTCTAACCCAAAATAAAGACAACATAAAGTATAGGATGAGATCTAAAATCTGCCCTAAACTCTGGAGTGTACCAGTACCTTGGCTCTAATCAACTCCACCCAAAACTCAATAGCCATACGTAGTACTCGAACTGGGCTTTGCACTAAAAGAGCACAGTAGGGGTGAGTTAGGTATTATAGGCTAACTGAGAAAAGTACAAAATGATATAACTAAAGAAAATACTATGAGCAAGCAACCCATAAGAAGAAAAATTCCCAAATGGTATTTCACGCCATCTCCACTAACAGTTCTAAGATACATATAAACATTAAAAGAGATAGGCATACATAAACATATATATAAAATCTAACTACACATCAAGTAACACGTAAAACAACACATGATATGCAAATGCAATGAATGATGAAGTGAATAGTTGAAAGTCACCGCATAACTTTCTGTATACACCTATCAAGCCTCAATACTCACAAAATAGGACGGGGTTCACAACCCGTATACTATATCAAAGTTCCAACCAATCATATTCTCATAACTCAATCTACCCAACAAACACATCCCTCAGTCTAGGTATTTTTTTTAAAAGTGTCTCATTTCTTTCAAAAATCAATGTTCCTCAATGGTACCTATATCTCATGATTGTGTATGTATGCAATGCGGATATAGTTCTCATGATTGAATTTGTATGAATATTTTAAATCCATTCAATAAGTATATAACTGAGCCTAGAAATTAACTCAATAATGTTAATATTTTATGATATCAGTTCTAGCTGGGCACCATTGAAATAAATATACATGTAAGACATCATTAATATCATGTCAAACTATAACACAGGAATTTCTATCATGATAAGGCCAAACAATGCTCAAAAAGGCCTATAATTAATTCAAGCCCCCACTCGAGTATCACATTAAGGATAAATGCATTCAAATACATAAATAAGGCCAATGATGTCAAATAAATCCCTCACACAGTGCAATAATTAATATCACAAGTCAACAACAATATAAAATAAGCCCCCACTCAGGCATCGCGCATTATATAGTAACTCAAAGAATAATTCCCATAGTTTATTTTCCCCACCCCATAGCATGATTTTACTTATTTATTTACTACTCAATCCAGTTTAAAGAAAGTTAAGCCACGACCTACCTCAAAGCAACGAAATTCAGTCCTGAAAACCTTCAACACATAGCCTTCCCCTTTTTAACAGTCTTAAAATTAACTAAAACATACAAATATAACATATACTTGTTAAAAGAAAGCTACGGATACCCATATTGACTATTTTAAAACCAAATTCAAAATGGGTTTAAAAAATGAGTTTGAAAATAAAAGGGGTAAAAATGAAATTTTCCTTCAAAAAAACATTTCCCAAGATATTAGAAGTCTACAATTGAAAATCCATAGGAATATGAGTTAAAAATAAGGTCCAAATAGTAGAAACCCATTTTAAAGCTTTTCCACAAAAATTCTCAAGATCCGATTTTGAAACTAAGATTAAAGAGTGCTTTGATTATATATGTCAATGTAAGGTAATGAAAATAAGGTTTTGGATCTTACCCAAGCTCAAATGATGATGAAAATCCTAAAAGCACACAAACCTGAAGATCAAGGTAAAAAAATAGTGAAAATCACAAATAGAAGTATATGTATAACAATGGCCACTAAAGCACCTACCACTTAAGTGAAGCCTTGTCGCTAAAGTGGATAGCTCTTAAGTGGTCTTGGGCTGTTGAACTAGCTACGACTTAAGTGGAACTTGGAAGCTTAAGCGGCTGCACCAGATATCAACATATCACCAACTTTCCCAACTTTGTAAAGTTGTTGAACAACCCCTTAGAATTTATTCGGAATCTTGTGAACGTAAACAAACTATGATACCGAGATATTTTTTATGTTCCAACTCAATGGCAATGTTGGATTCTCAAAAAAGGATTATTTTCAATAAATTAGCACTTCAGGATCCTTTTAAGAAAAATTTTACTAGTTTTTCAAATGGAGGGTCGAAATATAAAATAAAGATTTTAGACCTGAACCAACCTAGCTACTAACCCAAATTCAATATTCTGGATCTAAGAAATTGTCCAAATAGCCATCTGACACTCAGTACATGAAATGTTGACCAAAGTTAATTATAGGACTTTTAAAGCCCCTAAAAACCTCAAGCTCTCCCAAAAACCTCCCAAAGGCATTAGGAACCGTTCCAACTATCCCCAAAACCCAAAATTAACATGTAGTGACTACAGTGAAGGAAAAAATTGTTAATCACATAAAAATTTAAATTACACACATAAGATCATTACCACATCCATAATAAGACTTTAGTTCGTCCTCGAACTAAAAGGAAAGGAAATATTGATAAAGAGTTGATGGTAACTGTAATACCCCAGGTTCTGGACACTAAAATTTCTAGGTTTTTGCCAGTACTATTGTGAATACGACTTAGGTTATGAGTGATAACGACTCATCATGAGTCATAAAATGGGAATCATAGTCTCACCAATGAGTGGCTCAAGTGGTGGTCCCTTAGTAACAAATCCATGGCACGAGTTGTTAGGTCAGGTCATGATTCATAATGAGTGACTCGTGACCATAATAGTGGAGGGCCAGGATTTAGGCCCTCAGGTAATGACTCGTGGTCAGACCTCACAAGTCGTTAACTGAGTTGTAGAGACTGGGCTCAATTTTCTGCACGTTTTAAGTGGGGTTATTTTGTTCTTTTCCTCCCATCCAACTATTATCCCACAACTTAAAAAACCTCAAATAGCATCCTTTCCAATCAGTTAAAAAATAAAATTCACTCCTCTTCTCTCCTCTTAAACTCTCTAAAGTAAGAGAAAGTTAGGGTTTTCAAGGGATTGAACATCTAGCCTCTAATTCATAATTTCTCTCTAAGTTCTTTGGTATTCAGGCATGTCTCTCTTTCCTAAACTTGTGTTTTTCACTATGGCATAAATTAGTTTAATATTCATATGGTTTCGTTGTTGGGTTTGAAATTTTGGGTTGAGGAATTTTGTATGGTAATCACTTAAATTATTTTCCCATGGTTTAAATGCATTAATTATTTTTTAATCAATTGTTTTGGGGCTGAATTAGTTCAAATGACATAGTTTGGAATGGGGATATAGGTTTCCCTAAATTGATGAATTATTTTCTTAAAATTTACATGAACTTCAATCCACTTTGTGCATTGGTTTTAAATGTAAATACATTGCATGTTTTTACTTGTATTCATTTTACTATTGCATTGCACTTAAGGATAATTAGATAAAATGGTTTGAAAGGCCTTGGTGACCATGGTTTTGGATTAAAATGGAACTTGGGAGCCTAATGATTAATGGATTGGTTATGGTACAATGGAAATTAGCTTACAAGCATAATTTGTTTAATGATACCAAATGGTAAATGCCTTAATATGAGACTCTTTGATTTATGGTTGGGATTATGTGAAAAGTGACTTTAATTTAGGTTAAAGGGAGTTATGTAGCTCACCATGAAGGTAAAGGTCCCGAGGGATCTATTACTGGAAACCATGCTTGCCGATGTAGGGGTATATATGACCATGAACTTGGTTCACACATTATATTTTTGGTATGGCTAGAGTATTCATGTTTTTAGCCCTCCTTTGAATTTTCTCGATTCATGTTGCTAACACGTACTGGGTCCCTGTCAGTAAGGAGAGCTAAACCTATATAGTCCGTGGGTGACCTTAAAACTGATAAAGCTACATAGTCTAGGTTAATGGTTTAAGTCTCTCAAGTTCATGACCCTTTACCCTATCCTGACATCTTATATATAATTACATGTGAATGTTTGTATATGGTTTGACTGATTTTGGACATGGAATTATTTTATCACTTTTCTTAAGTTACATGTTAGTGCTTATCCCACTGACTGCCCTAGGACTCTACATCATTTAATTATGTAGGGTCCGAAGACTTTTTCGTTACCCTTGTACAGCGTTAGGTGGTGCGACTGTCTGTTGAGTTGTTGTGAAGTTGTGAGCCTTCATTTTTTGAAAAGCTTTGCCATTTCCTTAGTTTCTTTTCATATTTTGGAAATTGAAGAGTTTCATTATCATGGTTGGGGGCATGTCCCGACCTAATTTGGTATTCTGGTTTTACGATTTTGTGGACAAGTATGAGGTTATTTGGTCACTGTGTTTGACTCGTATTCTCCCTTGGTTTAATATATATATCATTATTTGGTTTTTTTTACTGTTGCTTTAATCTTTATTGCGCTTTGGTATTTAGGCTCAGGGGTGGTCTCTGGCTCACTGTGGGCTTGAGATACTCGTCATGACTAGGCCCTGGTTTGGATCATGACAATCTTGGTATCAGAGAATAGTTCAGGGTTATTGGGTATCCATAAAGCTATGTCAAGTAAAGTACTTTTTATGGGTGTGTAGAGTGCCACACTTATAAAGAGGAGGCTACGAGGAATTTCAAAAAATTTTCCTTTCTTGTCTTCTATTTTGGGGCTCTAGAGTCTATTGGTTATAAAAATTCTCTAAATACTGTCTTACTCATATTTCAGATCATGCCTCCCCAAATATATGACTATCGTAGAAACTCTATTAGACCCTCTATCCTACTTGAGGAAAATATGAAGAGGACTCGCCCTGTTAATAGAGTGCAGACCCAGTCTAGAGTCCCTGCTTCTGAATTTTCTTCCCCACGCTGAGTTTTATCGATCCCAACTAATCCTCCTCAAGCTTCTTGAGCTAGTGGTGCTTATGATCAACCGCCTCAGGGAGATATTTCTAATGTGTAATTATGTTAGTATATTCATATGCTTTCTCAGTTAGTGGTATTACAATCTCATCAATCTGATCATAGTTGTTCTGTTGCTCATTCACCTAAGGTCACTCGGGTTAGCCAGTTCATGAGGTTAAATCCCCTAACCGTTATAGGCTCTGAGGTTGAGAAGGATTCTCGAGGATTTATTAATGATATGGATAATATTTTTAAGGTAATGCATGCTAATAATGTAGGGGGTATAGAGTTTGTTGCTTATTAGTAGAAAGATATAGCATATCAGTGGGATGAGAAGTGGGAATAGTCGAGAGGTAATAATGCTGAGCCATCAGTATAGGATGCATTTTGGGGTTTCTTTTTTGATCACTTCTTTCCTCAGAGTTGAGGGAAGCTAAGGCAGAAGAGTTTGTTAATCTGAAGCAGGGTAAGATGAGTGTGAAGGAATATGCTCTAAAATTTTAGCAGTTGTCTCGTTATGCTCCAGAGTTGGTGTCTAGCACAAGATCTAAGATGATAAGGTTTGCTTCGGACTTGTCCCGTGACTTGGTATTAGAGTGTAAGGTTATGATATTGAACAATAATATGTATATCTCTAGGTTTGTGGTTTATATACAACACGTGGAGGATGAAAAGAAGAATAGGTGGAGATTGAAAAGAGGTAAAATAAGAAGTTTAGATACTCAAAATAGGATGCACATCAACAATGCAGTGGAAGAGATGGTAGACAATAGACCAAGAAGAACTATGGCGAAGTTCTAATTTATATTCGACATCTAGTGCTCTTTATCCTAAGTCATCTGGTGATCGTAGTTTTTAGGCTAGCAGTGGTCCTAAGGCACAGAGTGCCTAGTCTTAGACTAGTGAAGCTCAGTCAACCCTGTCTTATCCTTGTAGATTTTGCAAACAGCTTCACCATGGTTATTATGAGAAGGGGAGAAAGCGGTGCTTTAATTGTGTTTATCTTGGTTATATACAGCTAGATTGTCTTTCAGCTAGAGTTACCGCTAGGTCTAATAAGGTTCCGGTCGCCACTTCTTCAACTCCAGCCCCTAAGAGTGCTACTTCAGGTAGTGACACTTCACAAAATTTTCTCTATGCACTTGCTACTCATCAGGAGTCAGAGCAAATCTAGATAATATTACTGGTATGTTACAATTCTTCTATCATAATATTTCCTGTTTGCTTGGTCCGAATTCTACCCTTTTCTATATGACTCCTTATGTGGTTGTACACTTTGGTTTTGGTCCTAAAAATATTTTTGTCCTCTTTTTTCTATCTACTCCAATAAGTGAGTATTATTGGTAGAAAGATCTATCAAGATTGTGTGGTCTCTATCTTTTATAGGGAGACACTGGTGGATTTGATAGAATTAGATATGGTGAATTTCGATGTTATCTTGGGGATGGATTGAATTCATTCGTGCTATGCTTCTCTAGATTGTAAGAATCAAAAGGTCAGTTTTTACTTTCTTAATAAGCAGGTATTAGAATGGGAGGGAAGTTCCTTAGTACCCAAAGAGCAATTTATTCCATATCTTATGGCTTATAAATTGATTTCTAAGGGGTGCTTGAATTATCTAGTTCGGTTAAGGATTCTAAATCTGAGGGTCCCTCTTTACAATCTATCCTTGTGGTTAATGAATTTCCTAAAGTTTTGCCCAATGCTTTGCCTGGAATTCCTCCCAATATGAAAATAGAATTTGGAATTGATATTCTATCGGATACCCGTCCTGTTTCTATCCTTGTAGAATGGATCTAGCTTAATTAAAGAAGCTTAAGGAGATTAAAGAATATTCTTGTAAGGGTTTTATTCATTCTTGTGTTTCTCTATAGGGTGCTCCCGTATTTTTTGTGCGAAAGAAAGATGGGTCTCTTCGGATGTGTATAGATTACCGTCAGTTAAATAAGGTTACAATAAAGAATAAGTACTTTCTTCTTAGAATTGATGATCTTTTTTATTAGCTTTAGGGTGCTAGGCGTTTCTCTAAAATTAATCTTCGTTCGAGCTATCATCAATTGAAAATTCAGGAGATTGATATTCCTAAGACTACTTTTCAAACTCGATATGGCCATTATGAGTTTTTGGTTATGTTATTTGGGTTAACTAATGCTCCAACCGCTTTCATGGATCTTATGAATCAGTTGTTTAGGTAGTTTTTGGATTTATTTGTCATGGTTTTCATTGATGACATCTTGGTGTATTCTAAGAGTGAGGAGGATTATGCTAATCACCTCCGAGTTGTGTTGTAGACTCTTAAGGACCAAAAATTATATGCAAATTTTTCTACGTATGAATTTTGGCTAAGTGTTGTGACCTTTCTTGGACATGTTGTTTCAAGTGAAGGGATTATAGTAGATCCCAGAAGGTTGAGGTAGTTAAGAAATGGCCTAGACTCATAACTCCAACCAATATTAGGATCTTTTTAGGCTTGGCTGGGTATTATAGAAGGTTCATAGAGAGTTTCTTTTCTATTGCTTCTCTATTAATGAAGTTAACTTAAAAGTAGGTTAAGCTCTTATAGTCCGATGCTTGTAAGGGTGGTTTTGAGAAGTTAAAGAATAAGTTGACTTCTGCACTAGTTTTGACCCTGCCCGAGGGTATTAATGAATTTATGGTATATTTTGATGCGTCTCATGTGGGATTGGGCTGTGTTTTGATGCATAATGGTAAGGTTGTCGCATGTGCTTCTAGATAGCTTAAGGTTCATAAGAGGAATTTTCTAACTCACAATCTAGAGTTGGCGGCTGTGGTTTTTTCTTTGAAGATTTAGCACCATTATCTATATGGGGTGCATGCGGATTTCTATTCAGATCATAAGAGTTTGCAGTATGTGTTTACCCAAAAAGAGTTGAATCTCAACTAGAGGCGGTGGCTCGAGTTACTCAAGGATTATGACATGGGTCTTTACTATCATCTAAGTAAAGCTATTATTATTGCTAATGCTCTTAGAAGGTTGTCTATGGGGAGCTTGTGTTATATTGATGGGGAGAATAGAGGATTGTGAAGGAAATTCATAGATTAGCTGACTTGGGAGTTCGTCTCTTAGACTCTGAGGATAGGGGAGTTATTATTCAAGAAGTGGTGAAATCATCTCTTGGTTTTGAGATAAAAGAGAAATAGGTTTTGGATCCCATACTTATGCAGATTAAGGATGATGTGGGACTGGAAAAGGTTATAGCTTTCGAGATTAGGGGAGATGACATCTTAAGGTATTAAGGAAGATTATGTGTTCCTAATGTCAATGGACCGCGGGAAAGGATTTTGACTGAGGCTCATAAGTCTAGATATGCAGTTCATCCAGGTTTAACTAAAATATACCATTATTTGAAGGAAATCTACACGTGGAATAATATAAAGAGGGATGTGACTAATTTTGTTGCTAAGCGTATGGTTTTCCAGCAAGTTAAGGTGGAACATTTGAGGCCTGGTCGCATATTCCAAGAGATATAGTTGCCCGTGTGGAAGTGAGAGATGATTAACATGGATTTCATTATAGGTCTTCTGTGGTCTCGCAATCAGTTTGATTCTATTTGGGTCATTGTGGATAGGATGACCAAGTTTGCTCACTTCTTTTCTGTAAGGACTAGCTACTCGAGAGAGAATTATGCTATAAGTTATTCATTCAGGAGATTGTAAAGTTATATAGTGCACTGGTGTCCATCATTTTAGACCAAGGTACGCAGTTCTGTTCTCACTTTTGGTGTTTGTTTTAAAAAAGGTTTGGCTACTAAGGTGAATATTAGCACTTCTTTCCACCCTCAAATGGATGGACAAGTGAAGCGGACTATTCAGACTTTGTAGGATATTCTAAGGGCTTGTGTGATTAACTTTAAGGGTAGTTGTGTTAACCATTTGCCTCTCATTGAGTTTGCTTACAACAATAGTTATCACTCTAGCATTGGAATAGGACCTTTTGAGGCTATTTATAGTATAAAGTGTAGGTATCCTATTAGTTGGTTTGAGGTGGGGGAGGCTAGGTTGTTTGGTCCTAACTTGGTTCACCAAGCTATGGAAAAGGTGAAGGTGATTAGAGAAAAACTTAAGACTGCTCAGAGTCGCAAAAAGTCATACGCGGATGTGAGCCAGATAGAGTTGGAGTTTGACGTTAGTGATTGGGTATTCTTAAAGGTTTCTCCTATGAAAATAGTCATGATATTTGGAAAGAAGGGGAAGATCAGTCCCTATTATGTTGGTCCATATCAGATTATGAGAAGAATTAGGAATGTTGCTTATGAGTTAGGCTTGACTGCGAGTTTGGAATCTATTCATCCTATTTTTTATGTGTCTATGTTGAAAAAGTATGTGGGTGATCCTTCCTTGATAGTGTATGTTGAGGATGTTGGGGTTTGGGATTCTTTGTCTTATGAAAAATTTCCAATTGAAATATTATATAGGCAAGTTTGTAGGCTAAGGACTAAGGATATAGATTCGGTAACGGTGCTTTAGAGGAATAAAAAGGTGGGAGAAGATAACTGGGAAGCTGAGGAAGATATGAGAGCCAAGTATCCGATCTTTTGCCAACCTTGGATGAAAAATGTTGAGGTATGATTTACGTTTCCCTTTTGTCGCATTTCAAATTTGTCATTTGATTCTGGTTTCATTCTTTCTTGTATCGTGCTAAGGGTGCCCCTAACTTCTTATTCGAGAATAAATGATCCTAAAGGGAGGAGGGGGGTAATGTAATACCCTAGGTTCTAGACTCATAAATTTCTGGGTTTTTGCCAGTACTGTTGTGACTACAACTTAAGTGATGAGTTATTATCACTTATCACGAGTCATAGAGTGGGACTCATAGTCTCCCCAGTGAGTGTCTTAGGTTGTGGTCCCTTGGTAATGAGTCCATGGCATAAGTCATTAGGTGAGGCCACGAGTCGTAATAAGTGACTCATGAACATAATAGTAGAGGTCCAGGATTTGGGCCCTCAAGTAACGAGTCTAGGTAACGACTCGTGGTTAGACCTCACAAGTCGTTACCTGAGTCATTACGACTAGGCCCGATTTTTTTGCACATTTTAAGTGGGGTTATTTTGGTGTTTTCCCCCAACCAACTATTATCCCATGAATTAAAACACCTCAAATAGCCTTTTTTCATCAGTTACCAAAATAAAATTCACTTCTCTCTTCTTAAACTCCCTAAAGCAAGAGAAAGCTAGGGTTTTCAAGGGATTAAAAATCTAGGCTCTAATTCATCATTTCTCTCCAAGTTCTTTGGTGTTTAGGAATGTCTCTCTTCCCTAAACTTGTGTTTTACATTATGGCATGAATTGGTTTAATATTTATATGGTTTCGTTGCTGGGTTTGAAATTTTAGGTTGAGCGATTTTGTATGGTAATTACTTGAATTGTTTTCCCATGGCTTAAATGCATTAATCATGTTTTAATGAATTGTTTTGGGGCTGAATTGGGGCAATATGGCATGGTTTGGAAAGGGTAATATGGGTTTCCCCAATTTTGTTGAATTGTTGGCTTAAAAATTACATTAACCTCAACCCACTTTGTTAATTGGTTTTGAATATGGATACCTTGTATGTTTTTACTTGTCTATCTTTTACTAATGCATTACACTTAAGGATAATCGGATAAAATGATTTTGAAAGGTCTTGGTGTCCATGGTTTTGGATTAAAATAGAACTTGGGAGCCTAATGGTTAACGAATTGATTATGGTATAATGTAAATTAGATTGCAAGCATAATTGCTATGATGATACCAAATGGTAAATGCCTTAATATGAGACTCCTTGGTTTATAGTTGATATTATGTGCAAAGTGACTTTAATTTTGGCTTAAAGGGGGTTGTGTATCTCACCGTTAAGGTGGAGGTCCCGGGGGGACGAATACTGGAAACCACGCTGGCCGGCGTGGGGCTCTATATGACCATGTGCTTGGTTCATACATTATATTTTTGGGATGGCTAGAGTCTTGGTGTCCTTAGCCCTCTTTTGGATTTCCTCAGTTCGTGTGGCTAATATGCACTGGGACCCTTTCAGCAGGAAAAGCTGAAACTATATAGCCCATAAGTGCCCTTAGGACTGATAGAGTTATAGAGTCTCGGTTAATGGTTTAAAACTCTCATGTTCATGACCCTTTACTTTATCCCGACATTTTATATATATGTATATGTGAATGTGTGCACGTGGTTTGACTGATTTTCGATATGACATTAATTTATCACTTTTCTTGAGTTACATGTTAGTGCTTATCCCACTAATCATCCTAAAATGCTACATCATTTCATGATGTAGGGTCCGAAGACTTTTCTGTTACCCCTGTATAGCTTTAGGTGGTGCAATTATTTGTTGAGTTGTTGTGAAGTGGTGAACCTCTATTTTTCGGAAAATTTTGCCATTTCCTTAGTTTCTTTTCATATTTTGGGAATTGAAGAGTTCCATTGTCATGGTTGGGGGCATGTACCGACCTAATTTGTTATTTTGGTTTTAGTGGTTTTGTTGATAAGTTTGAAGTTGTTTGATCATTATGTTTGACTCATATTCTCTTTCTTGGTTTAATATACATATCTTTATTTGGTTTGGTTTTCCTTTCGCTTTGATCTTTATTATGCGCAAGTGTTTAGGCTAAGGGAGTGGTCTCTGGCCCACAGTTGGCTTGAGATATCTATCACTACTAGGCCCTAGTTTGAGTCGTGACAGTAACTTGTTAGACTCGACCTCCCATGTAGCCTCCAAAATAGGATGGTGTATACGCTAAACCTTAATCATATGAATATCTTTGGAACACAACTGTCTAATATTCCTAGCTAAAATGGCCACTAGCTCCTCCACAAAGGTCAACCACTCATTCATTAAACTATGTCCCAGTGAAACACACGAGACTCAATGGTAATATAGCATCGGAGCATAAATACATGAAAAACTAGGCGAACGACTGAAAAATCTAGACGTAAGGTCAACGTATAAGCAACTTTCTTAACTATCCAAAGAATCTCAAAAGGTCCAACATACCTCGGGCAGGCTAAGCTTTACCTATTTTCGAACCTCATCATGCTCTTCATGGGTGAGATACCAAGGAAGACTCGATCACCAATTTCAAACTTCAAAGCTCAAAGTCTACGGTCTACATAACTCTTTAGCCTACTCTAGGCTGTCTGAAGTCTATCCTAAATCACCCAAACCCTGTCTAAAGTCACAAAGTAAGTCCGTACTATTATGCACCATTTTAACACAGGTCAAATTTAGGTACAACATATTAGAAACTAAAATTTTAATTTATTTTAATGAAGCCGCCACCTAATTAGTTCTACGATGAATTAGAACACCTATTTTTACAAGAAAATAAAGACTTCATTTATCTACTCAACTAAGCGATTGTAGGTAGGGATTCTAATTATCCTAAAGGGGAGGGATTAGGCACTCTAAAGGATCCTTTAACTATAGTTAACAAGGCCAAACTTAGGTTAGATAAGGAAATCAAATATTAAATTAATAAAAGATATAGGTAAGGCATTAAAAAAAATATTTGTCTTTTATAAGTTAATATATGCTAATTATTTATAAGAATAAGATTAGAAAACATTAGAAGAACCTCCTCATAAAACATTCTTTTCAAATATTTACCGAAAGTAATCTTTTATAAGACCTCTTAAAAATGATGCAACCTTAGTTTGTCAAAAAAAAAAAAGTTAATTAAAATCATTTCTTTACAAAAGCTTTCAAAAAATGTTCATTATGTTACGAACGTCACTTTTTTTTTTTCATTCTAAAAAATGACTCTTTTGCCTTTTATTTAATCAAATTTTATAAAAATAGGAGTAAATAAGATGGGTAATTACCTACACTAAATGAATCATTCAAAAATAGCTATAAAAATAAAAATAAATATTTTAAATCCATAATGACTTGAGAATTTGTTTTTTTACTAAGAAAAGGCTTATAATTTAAAAATATTTTTTCTTCATTTGAAATCGCAAGAAAAGGTCTCATGAAATAAAAAAAGTACTATCTTTTATTTGAAACTGGTGAGAAAAGGGAGTCTATTTACCATATTCGAAATAATTAATGCCGATTTCTGAGTCTAGCAATGATAAATACGCCTACAACAAAAATCTATATTTTTATTAATTTGATGTTACTAATTAGTTAAAACTAATTTTGATTCTAAGGATAAAGCCATTTTCTATATTAAAGCATTAAAGGGTTCTAACAACTCGACCAACTATTCTAAAAAGTATGTCTTTTTCCAACCAAATTTTAATCTTTTAATGATATAAATTAAATGTCGAAGCCTAGTGATTATGCTAAGTTTAAAATCTAAGAGGTAGAAAGGGAACACTTAAATTTTCTATTCATTTAAAAGAATTAAACAATTTCAAATATACGAAAGCAAACATAAATCCTAAATGATAATGTGGAACATTTTAATAAGAGATAACAACATGTATATACAAAGGGAAATAAAAGCTTAGAGGAGGGAAAAGAGGCACTAGACTGCTAGACAAAATCCGTAATGATCTATCATCGCTTCTGTGATTTGGACAGAGATAGAGTCGATCCTTGAGACCCCAAATGCCCTCCCTTGTGTGGAGCAGTGAATTAGGGATTTTCCTTCGGAGATTTGAACTCAAACGAGAGCAAGAAAAATAAAAAGAAAAAATAGAACGAAGTTAGTGATATTTTTTTCTAATTTTGTAATTACTGATTCTTCTCCGTAATTCTAGATTCTTGAATGATGAATTGGGAGCCCAAAGACTCCTTTTATAGCTGAAATTGAGTGAAGCTTCAAAGGTTGGAAAAAGAAAATCTTGAATTTAAAAATTTAAATTCTTGAGAGTCTTAATTGCATGACATAAGAGAAATAATGGGCTGAATTCTTACCCCATTTTTTATTGATGTGAATGGGGAAAGAGATGGCTTTGGAGGCTTCACTTTCAGACCAATAGAACTAAGGGGATGGCAATCCCAAATCCACTGGTCTTTCATAGTCTTCGCTTTTTTATGACATAGCAGTGGAAGTGAAGTATTTTTAGGATCTAATTTTGGAAGAAAAGTGATGGAGGTGATGTAAAGTTGATGGAAAACAGAGACTCTGGAGACAAGAGTAGAGGTGAAAGGTGAGGATCATCAAAATTACCATTTTTCGATGGTCCATGAACGTCGTTACTTGCAGAGTAAAAAGATAAAATAGAGTTCTGGTTGAGTTCTAACATGAAGAAGAAAGGGAATTTAGGGGTGTGTTGGTCGACCGATTTTGGTTAGGTTAGGGGGGTTTTGGGCTAGGTTTTAGGTTTGTTGGGTTGGGATGGTTTAGTTTTAGGTAAAAAGGGGGGGGGGGGGGGTGGGGGGTTTTAGGTGTTGGGCTGAAATTTAACAGAAAAAAATGGCTAAAATTGACATATAAGTGGATACTGTTTATAAGAAAAATACAATATTTCTTAATTATTTTCACTTAATTAATTTAGTGATGCTTCTTTCGTCCTAATTAATTTTTCCTAATGTACGTATTATATACATATACATATAAATTTTAAATAAACTTAACTATATTTAGAAAATATATTATATCGATAAAATAAAAATTCATTTATAGTTAAAATTAAAAGTTAACATATTAATATTTAATTATTTGATAGTATTTTTATGACATATATAAAAGATTAAAATTGAGAAAGTAAAAGAAAAATAATTATGTTGATTCCAAAATTACTGAAATTATACGAATGATATAAAACGTCATTTTGGTAAAGTATTCAGGACTAAGAAGCATAGAAAAATTAATTATTTAAAAAAGAGAGCCGAAGTTGGGTGTCAACAGTTTGTCCCTTTATGGCCGGAGATGATGTAAGAATCTTTGGACAAAGACATTGACGTAATAGCCAATTTTATCTCGACTATAAGAAATAAATTAAAAAAAATGAGAAGGGCTAAACCGAAAGGGCAGATCTTCTAGGAAAATGAGTAGATTGAACTAGTATGATCGTGGTTATAAATTCGATCGAACCCTGATTTCTGTGTCGCCTACATATCTTAGACTTTACGAGAATCAGGTTGATGTATTTCAAAAGTTGTGTTATGATAAATTTTGAAAGGACCTCAAAATTTTATCCCAGTTTCATATTTGTGATGGCACTGGAATATAAGAACCGATTTGGAAATAGGTTTAGAGTTGCATCAACAATTGTGAAAATTGAGTCGAGTCGATCTCTAAATCATCGACGTTGCTAGGGATGTTTGACATTCTCCTAGCTTGCCCCAGTTCATTGCTAAGAGATAGTTCCACGTTATGCTATGTCTCCTCTTTCTGCATATAAGTTTTGCTTTCTGTCAAGTCTTGATAGAAAATTTAGTAAATAAAGTAAATCGTGAAAAAATTTAAATAAAATTCCCTCAAAAGGATCATAAGACAAATTCATTCATCGGTTCTTTAGATGCGATTAGTTAAGCATGCGGTATTTTTAGAAGTAACAACTTCAAATTATATTCTTGCAAAATTCATCAAACTAAGAAATAGTGCTCAATAAAATACAAATGAGTAATGAATCTTGTTTTTTAAGGAATTCAAAAGATAGCATATAGTGCATATCTAACTAAAATAAATAAATGATAAATATATTGCGAAATGTTCATTCAAAGGCAAGTGATCATAGATATTCAATTGAAGCCAAACATGCATAATGTCTTATTAGAGGGAAGACTAACTCAATTATGTCCTATTTTAGGGTGTACGAACTCAATTTATCTTCAAATTATATGTCTGTAAAGTTCATTAAACTAAAAAGAAGTGCTCAAATGAGAAAGTAAGTTTGATTTTTTTCAAGAAATTTAAAAGATACTATGCAGTGTTTAATTGATTAAGAAAAATTATAATGATAAAACTAAATAGATGATTAAGGCATTGCGATATGCTCAACCAAAGGCAAATAAACATAAATTAATATCTTATTGGAGGGCAGGCTATCTCGAGATGTCCTATTTTAGGGTGTACGACCCAATATATCCTATTTTTAGGATGGATGAACGCAAAATATTCTATTTTAGGGTGGACGAACCCAAAGTATCCTATTTTAGGGTTAACGAACCCAACGTGTCCTATTTTAGGGTGGACGAATTCAAAATGTCCTATTTAGGATGAACAAACTCAATATGTCCTATTTTAGGGTGGACGAACTCAAAGTATCCTATTTTAGGGTAGACGAACCCAAAGTGTATCATAAACTTTCAAATATCAATGCAATGTAGTGAGCTTGGTGCGATTTTCTCGAATAATTTTGAGAAAATTTAAAGGATAGCATGTAGTACTTAACTAATTAATGAAAATATTAATGATAAAAGTAAATAAATGACAAAGGCATTGCGATATGTTTAAGTAACGGAAAGCAAGCATAAATATCTAATTGAAGGCAAACATGCATAAATGGTCTTATTGGAGGAAAAACTAACCCACGATGTCCTATTTTAGGGCGGACGAACTCAACATGTTGTATTTTAGGGTGGACAGAACCAACATGTCTTATTTTAGGGTGGATAGACCTATAGTATCCTATTTTAAGATGAACAAACCCAATGTGTCCTATTTTAGGATGGACAAACCCAATATGTATTGCAAACTAATAAATTTTAATGTAGTACAGAGAGTTTGGTGTTATTTTTCCTAATAACAAACATCCATAAATTAGTAAAAACTCTATGTAGTGCCTTTGCAGTAGTAAAAATTCAAGGTGTAGTGATTTTGTGGTTGCGAACATTAACGGTGCAATGCCACGTTAGTGACTATTCATAATGTGGTACCCATAATTTGGAATTTTTCCTCTTTGGCAAAGTTTATTGTAAAGAAGTTTTCTGCACTCAAAGTGAATTGTAAGTTTTAAAATTTAAATTGCATTAATTTTACATCATTTTGCGTTGCCTTTTTTGTGCTTTGCTAGCATGTGTTATCCTTCAAGAAAAAGTGAAAATCAACATCTGCATTACTTAAAGAAGAAATTGTTAGTCTAAACGAAAATGATTATCTTGCATTGAACATAAAGTTTTGGCTTTGAATTTGCGCTTCTCATAGTTATGGCATTGTTGCAACTTGATGATGCGATGTGGCCCGTGATCTCAAACATCTGCTTTACTAAAAATAGTGATAGGCCATCTGTAAATCTATCCCAATTTCAGTTATGGGGAAAATGATTTTCTTATAATATTATGACCGAATCCAAAATAGTCGCCTATGTATCGAGTTGCTAATGGGAATCAGGTTCAACATAGTTCATAAACAAGTCTGAAAGCTTCTATATGAGAAAAAGAAGAGTAGTACTAAGTTACAAAATAGTAGCTACTCATACAGGAAGAAAAGGGAGAATGTTATTCTCAAATTACAAAATAATAGCTATTAATAAAGAAGGAAAAATAAAAAATATATTCTCAAGTTACAAAATGGTGCGCTTTTGTCAGTTTTCTAGACTTGTTGTCCCCTTTCTCTTCAAATGACTTGGCGTCAATTTCAATGGAACGCCCTTAACAAAATGTGTGTCCTTGTTTGTGACATTATCATTTCTTATTGGAGGCTCTTGCTGCAACTTTTTCTTGTCACTTTCAATCATGCTTTGAATCTTGAATCTTAGTGTTGGAAAATGTTTAGTGTCATATCCTTGAATATTGGAATGATAAGCACAACTTTTGAATAAATCAAAGTTTGGGGATGGATGCTTAGGCTTGGATCCCCTTTTAAGTTGCAGAAGTCCTTTAGTTCTCAATCTCTCAAGTATATTGACTAATGTCACATCCAGAGGAGTGAAGAAGAAAGATTTCATCTCCTTTTGTGGTCGCGAGGTATATTATACTTGTTGAAACATTTGTTTGGAGCTATTATGAAAATTTCTCTAATAAGAAGGCTTGTGATGTGCATTGCCAAAGTCGGAAGAAGCATGGGATTGCAAAAATTAGTGAATTTGATGGTAGTGCAAGTGATGCACAAAAGTTGCATTGCTTACACTATGCAGATTTTTTGATGTCTTTGATTGGACAACTTGTGTTGCTAAGTTTTCTACAAGTCTTCCTTCTTGAATGTCATTTTCTATCTCTTTTCCAATGCGAATTAAATCAAAGAATTTGCGTGCATAAGCTCAAATAACTTATCAAAATATAGGCATTCTTGAATTTGGATGAAGGATGAGATCAATTCTTCTTCAGAAAGTGGAGGATGTATCTTTAAAGATTCTAACCTCCATCGTGTGGCATATACTTGAAAAAAATTCATGTGGCATCTTTTTTACTTTAAGAAAATCGGTCATACGTGGATCGCCTCCGATATTAAACTCATATTCTCTTACAAAGTCACGAGTCATATCTTTCCTTGTGTGCCATTTGCCAAAGTATTGCTTCGTATACCAAGCGAGCGCCAATCCTGATAAACTTTGAATGAATAATCTCATTTGTATGGCTTCATTGTGTCCAATATCTATTAACCTGCTGCAGTAATCCTTTACGTGAGTAACGGGATCTCCTTTCCCACTGAAAATGTTCAATTTTGATAATTTATGCTCTGGTGGAAGCTCAGCATTTGGATGCACACACAAATATTCATACTTTAGACTCTGCACAACTCTTTGTTAAGTGATTTTCTCAAATTGTAGAGTTTTATGCCCAAATTTTGTGCTGAAATAACAGAATCTCATTTTCACATTTTGTATTTTGGCAAACTGCTAGTTGGTCATGCTTATTTTCCTTGGAAGGAAGCACAATTGTGGGAGAATGAATATTTGACATCATAGTGAGATGGAATTTTTTTAGATTGGTGGTATATATTGATAGCATTTTCAGAGAGATTGTATAGGCGGGAGTTGGTTGAGGAGATATGGTTAAATAAATATTTTTGATTGAGCTAAAAGTTGTGTTAGCGATAGGAGGAAGACTAAAAGTACTTGGTAAATTGACCAAAATGTTTCTTCGGGCCACATTATTCTTGCTATCATCATTCTATGCTTGCACTAAACCCATACTAATATTGAATGCTTCAAACTTATCTGCCATTACCTTATTATCCTCGGTGCAAATTCCAATTAAAACGGTGTTCAATGCTAGGCAATCTCTAACTAAAAATGAAACTTTGAACATAAAATGAAGTGTTAGTGCATATGAAATACATATAATAATTAAAAAATTGAGAAAAAGGATTAATACGTAATTAACCTAAGTAAAAGCTCTAAACTAGAAGAGATGGTCTTAGTTGCGGCATGAGTAGATCAAAAGACTTCTTAGCTAGTAAGCTCTAATGCTTGAGATGTAAAAGTAAAGTAACAGACTGATTTGGAGTAGTAATCAGCAAAAAGGCTGAATTATGACGAACACCAAAACTTGGCTCTAGCGTGATCCTTATGATTCTAGTTCTGGCGTATCCCAAAATTTATCCCAATCTTAAAGACAGATCTAATAATGATGCCTCATATTTGTGTGTCAAAAGTTCTTCCCAGATTTCTTCTTCATTACTGGGGGAAAATATATAATAAAGAGACCAAGCATTATGTAGGTTGCCTATGTGTCCTGTATCCGACAGAAAATCAGGTCGAACGTAATTTCAATTACATGCTAAAGGAATATTAAAATCTTATGCTAAATATAACCGAGTCCCTATGTGGGCTGTGAACATATCCACCAAGGAAATCAGGTCAACCATATTTCGACTTACATAAAATAAAATTTAAAAGCGTACAAAGGATTGATCATTAAGTTCACAAAGGTACAAATTGTTCCACAAAAAATGCTACCCACAAATTAATCATACTATGACATACCTCGTAGATGACATATTTAAAAAGAGGTTTCAGTATATTTTAATTGCCATGTTCAAGGAAACCATTGATGGAGTTCTGCTCAGTTCTATTATAAATGCTTGCAAAAATAGCGGAAAAGGATGAGTTTGGTTCTTTTCCTTTTGGATCCTTAGGAAACTCTGTAGATTTCCTTTTCAGCGTACCAACTCATCTAGGAATACTGCTAGAAGATCCATATTTCTTGACAACATCATCAACCAGATCGCCCTAAGAAGACCATTTCCACATATCTTGCTTTACATACCACATCAAAGTTGCACCCGTAAGAGTCCTAACAAAAAGTTTTATCTTCAATTCATTGTCTTGTCCAATATTTCTCACCCAAACTAAATATGTCTTTAGATGGTATATTGGACTACATACCCTGTCATACATCAGAATATCGCAATAATCCATCTCAAAAGGTAAAGAAAGCTCTTTTGTAAAGAAAATTTGATTAGTCTCAATATGAAAATGTCGTTCACCATTTCCTTCACTTTTTCTCATCTCCGTCAAGTTGTTGAATATCTATTTTGGAAATAATGAGTGTATGTTAGATAAAATTTGGGCATTATAATCAAAGTGGTAAATACGGCAGTGCCAAAGGGTGAATATGCTTCTAAGCCTTCAAAGGTGGGAAGTGTGGCAGTACCAAAGGGTGAGTACTCTTCTGAGCCTTCAGTGAATGAATCCTTAAGGTTGACTATCATTTATTTCATGTTGTCCATTTCTTTCTCCATTTGTGACACTTTCGTCTCAAGCTTAGAAACTTTATCTTGATACAACTCTAGTTCTTCGCAGTCAACTCATCCTCTATCGGGTCAATCACAGTAATTTGATCGGCCAAATTTTTCTTGAATTATCTTTGGTGCACAACTTAAGTCAAGCTTTGGAAGAAAAATGAAACACCCGGTAAGCATTGAATAGTTATATGAAAGGCTAAGAGTAGAGCATTTTAGAAATGTGATTAAAAAGAACCTAACTGATCAAATCCTATAAGGGATATAAGCTCAAGATAATATTTGATAAGGAAATAGACCGTACGAAGATTAAAGTTTGATATGACAAAGGAATGTGAATGACTCAAAATTCTAATTTAACATTGTTGGATTAAGAAAAATTATCAAGGACGATGAAAATTTAACTAATAAAATTTTTCTCGATTTACATGGTAAAGTTTGAATTTAAAATGAATGCAGAAAGATCAATCCCAATAATCTCAAGTTAGGAACGACACAAGCATTTTGAATGAGTGAACTTTAAGGAAATATCAAACTTGAGTCGTCGCTCTAAAATAATTTTACAGAGAAAATTGAACAAATAAAGTCAAGTGCAGTTTGACAATTTGTGTAAATAAATTTTGACATCTACCAATTTAAGAAGCACCAAATGGTCTGAAGGCCAATAAAAGGATGGAAGAATTTAAGAGCGTGAGTAAAACTTTCATGACGTATATCGATACTAAATAGATACTACAAAATATGAAATTAACAGGATATATAGTCTATCAATACAAACAGAAGATTACACTCATAAATAAAGAACTTGGAAGAGCTTGAAAAGGTAGAAAATCTAATAGTTTGAGTTTAGCATGAGTCTGGTAAAATTTAGAATGAATAATTTATGAAAATTAGATAGAAAAAATATTTGCAAAGAATTATGCCCCACGTTAACAGAGTAGAAGGAAATTTTTAACAAAATGCGGACACAAGTATTGGAAAACTCGAGGAAGAATTTAAAATAATAACGAATTAAACTCATTGAAATTTTAAAGAAAGAATGTGAACCCTATAGAAGATTCGTCAAATGAAAATAGAAGAAAACTTTAATTGAAATACTAAGAATTCAACGGGCTTAAGATAATTTCCTAAATGGTGTTCTCGAATCATTAAAATTCATTAACAGCAGAAGTGTTACAATAACAAAATTTTAAAGAAATGTCATGATATAAAATATGAAAAATGTAATAAATAATAAAGAGATATATAAATGCAAATGTAATTTTCTTTTCTGAAAATAAGGACAAAACAAAGATGAAGTTAGAAAATAAATTTCACGTCAAATTATATTGCAAATAAATACATGTAGACCAAGTATCATGTAAGCAAACAAATTTACAGAACAATAACACAAATATGTCACATAATATGTTTTAATATGCTGGTGATTCCTTTATGTTAGAGGTAGACCTAAGCATCAAATATTAATTGAGATTCCGATAAACTGACCCTAGCTTTAATTAATGTCATTACTCGAGTTTAGAGTTAGAATTTTTCAAACTCAATTTGGTCAAATTTTGACTTGGATCAATTTATCATTATCTCTGCACATAATATGAGGGTCGTCATTGGTCGTAAACCCATTTGATATAAGGGCATTTTTTAAATTTGTGTAATGACACCATGGGTCAAACCACCTATGGCTCATGCATGCATGACCTATATCAAGGGAAGCTCTAGCTTAAGTTTTTCTAAGATTTGGGTAGATACGAATTTGGATTTTCTATATGAGAAGGCACGTAGTCCCACAGTAGTAAAACTCTCACTTATCCCACGTATGCGCCTACTCTCTAAAGTACGGTGATTTGAAAGAATTTTGAGAAAGTACAATGTACAATCTGGGTGTACAATGTGTGTGAGTCTTAATTTTTCAAAGTGGAGGAAATATAGGCAGAATGTCAATTTGTATAAAGCGGTAAACAAATAAGCAATTTATACAAAATAATAGCAAATAAAAAATTTATGCCAAACAAACTTGATAAATCAAGACTGTTAGGGTGAAACAAATAATAATATATAAAAAAAAAACTTAATTATTAACCTAAGTTTGGTATGTTAAGAACCTAATAGTCCCTAGTGAAGTCGCCAAGCTGTTATACCACATTTTAACACGGGTCAAATCGAGGTACAACATATTTCAAAATTCTACTTAATTTTAAGAAACCTGCCACCTAATTAGTTCTACGGTGAATTAGGACACCTATTATAAACTAAGTGATTAAAAGAAAATAAAGACTTCATTTTAGGTCTACTCGACTAAGAGATTCTAGATAAGGGGTCTAATTATCCAAAAGAGAAGGGGTTACGCACCCTAAAGGATCCGCTAACTACGATTAACCGACCAAACTTAGGTTAGATAAGGAAATCAAATATAAAATTAAGAAAAGATATAGGAAAGGCATTAAAAAGTATTTGTCTTTTATAAGTTAATATAAGCTATATTTATAAGAATAAGATTAGAAAACTTTAGAAGAACCTCGTCATAAAACATTCTTTTTAGATATTTACCAAAAATAATCTTTTATAAGACCTCTTAAAAATGATGCAACCTTATTTTGTCAAAAAAAAAAGTTATTTAAAATCATTTCTTTACAAAAGCTTTCAAAAAAAGTTAATTATGTTAAGAACTTCACATTTTTTTTCATTCTAAAAAATGACTCTTTCACTTTTTTTAATCAAATTTTCTAAAAATATGAGTTAATAAGATGGTTAATTACCTAGATTAAATGAATCATTATAAAATAGATATAAGAATAAAAATAAATATTTTAATCCATAATGACTTGAGAATTATTTATTTTTATTAAGAAAAGGCTTATATTTTAAAAAATATATTTCATCAATTGAAATCTTAAGAAAAGGCCTCATGGAATCAAAAAGTACTATCTTTTATTTGAAAATTATGAGAAAAGGGAGTTTTTACCATATTCAAAATAATTGAAGCCGATTTTCGAGTCTAGCGATGATAAATTCGCCTACCGTAAAATCTATATTTTTATTAATGTGATGTTACTAATTAGTTAAAACTAATTTTGATTCTAAAGATAAAACCATTATTTTGTATTAAAGCATTAAAGAGTTCTAACAACTCGACCAACTATTCTAAAAGGTATGTCTTTTACCTATCAAATTTTAGCCTTTTAGCAATATAAATTAAATGTTGAAGCCTAATGATTATGCTAAGTTTAAAATCTAAGAGTTAGAAAGGGGACATTAAATTTGCTACTCATTTAAAAGAATTAAACAATTTCAAATACACAAAATCAAACACAAATCTTAAATGATAAGGTGGAATATTTTAGTAAGAGATAACAATATGTATATACAAAGGGAAATAAAAGCTTAGAGATGGGTTAAAGAGGCACTAGATTGCTGGACGAAACATGTAATAATCTATTATCACTTCTATGATTTGTACAGAGATGGAGTCAAGCCGTGAGACCCCAAACATGCTTCCTTGTGTGGAACAGTGTACTTGGGCTTCCCCGTCGAAGATTCGAACTCAAACTCGAACGAGAGTAAGAAAAATAAAAATAAAAAGTAAAACGAATTTACTGATGTTTTTTGCTAATTTTTTAATTGCTGATTCTTCTTCATAATTCCTAATTCTTGAATGATAAATTGGGAGCCCAGAGTCTCCTTTTATAGCTTAAGTTGAGGGAGGCTTCAATCATTTGAAAAGAAAATCTTGAATTTAAAAATTTTAATTCTTGAGAGTCTCAATTGCAGGACATAAAAGAATAAAAGGTTGAATTCTTATCCCTTTTCAGATTGATGTGAATGCAGAAAGAGAAGGCTTTGAAGGCTTCACTTTCATACCAATGGAACTAAGGGGATAACAATACCAAATCTAGTGATTTTTCATACTTTTCACATTTTTATGACATAGCAGCGGAGGTGGAGTATTTTTGGGGTCTGATTTTGGAAGAAAAGTGATGGAGGTGATGTAAAGTTGATGGAAAACAAAGACTTTGGAGACAAGAGCATAGGGAAAGGTAAGGACAGTTGAAATTGCCATTTTTCGATGGTTCAAGAGCATCACTACTTGCAGAGTAAAAAGATTAAAGAAAATTCTAGTTGAGTTCTTACATGAAGAAGAAGGGGAATTTAGGAGTGTGTTGGTCGGCTGATTTTGGTTAGATTAGGGAGGTTTGGGGCTGGATTTTAGGTTTGTTGGGTTGGGCTGGTTTAGTTTTAGGTAAAAAAAAGGGGGTTTGGGTTGGTTTTAGGTGTTTGGCTGAAATTTAACTGAAAAATGGCCCAAATTGATGCATAAGTCGATAAAGTTTGTAAAAAAATCCAATCTTCCTTAATTGTTTTTACTTAATTAATTTAGTAATGCTTCTTTCGTCCTAACTAATTTTTCCTCATGTACGTATTACATATGTATATATATAAATTTAAATAAACATAACTATATTTAGAAAATATATTATATCGATAAAACAAAAATTCATTTAGAGTTAAAAGTAAAAGTTAACATAATAATATTCAAATATTTGATAATATTTTTATGACATATATATAAGATTAAAAATAAGAAAATAAAAGAAAAATTATTTCGTTTATGCAAAAATTACTTAAATTAATACTAAGGATAGAAAATGTCATTTTGGTAAAGTATTCAGGACTAAGAAGCATAGAAAAATTATTTATATGAAAAGGAAAACTAAAATTGGGTGTCAACAGGTACCACGCGATCTAACCTCTGAAGTCTCAAACCAACCAATAGGAGATCGACAACGCGTGCCATACAACATCTCTAAATATGTCATCCCAATACTCAAATGGTAGCTAATATTATAAGCAAACTCTGCTAAGGCTAAATACTACTCCCACTGGCCTCTAAAGTCCATAACACAATCGCAAAACATATCCTTCAAAATTTAAATAGTCCACTCCACTAACCATCAGTATAGGGTGAAAAATTATGCTAAGGTCAACATGACTATCCAACTTCTCCTGAAACATCCGCCAAAACCTAGAAGTGAACAATAAACCTCTATCTGAAATAATAGACATAGGTATCCCATGAAATAAACTATCTCACGAACATAGAAATGGACTAACCTCTCGGCATTGGTGAAAATATGAATAGGTACGAAATGGGCCGATTTGGTTAATCGATCCATGATGACCCAAATATTGTCAGAACCATGAAAAGTACAAGGCAACGCATTCATGCAGTCCAAAGTGATTTGCTATCACTTCTACTTAGGAATGGGTAATCTTTAAAGCAAAAGACATGGTCTTAGAAGCTCAATCTTCACCTATTGACAACACTAGCAACGAGCTACAGAGTCCTCTACATCCTTCTTCATACCACTGTACCAATAATAGTGTGTCAAATCATGGTACATCTTGGCCACCACCGGATGAATAGGATATCTAGAACAATATGCCTTCTCTAAATCAATATCACCTATCCACCATTACTCGACACACAAATGTGGCCACTAATCCTCAAAACATCATTGGAATAAAGAGATGTCATCTTAGCCTTGCCACTCAACACTTTATCTTGAATCACTCTCAAATTATCATCATCAAATTGGTGAGCTTAAATCTGGTCCATAAAAATCTAACATTAACAAAGGCTAAAATATGTTCGGTGTTGAAATATCAAGCCTAACCATCTAGTAAGCTAAAGATTAGACCTCTGAGGCTAAAGGCCACTCTTGAGTCAAGAGATGAGCTAAAATCGCCATACTAATTGACTTTTGACTTCTGGCTTAAGACATCCGTAACCACATTAACCTTACCTGAATGATAAAGAGTAGTGAGATTATAATCCTTAAGCAACTCTAGCCAACAGTGCTTCCTTATATTAAGATCTCACCGATTGAAGAACTACTGAAGACTATGATGGTTCGATGAAAATTTAGCAAGAAACTCTATACAAGTCATGATGCCAAAACTTTAAAATGAACACTACAACTACTAACTTCAAATCATGGGTAGGATAATTGTTATACCCATTGCATTCAAAGTCACTGTAGAACTTACGACTCATCTCTCAAGTCACCAAGACTCATCACGAGTCATATGATGCAGTCATAACCAAGACAGTGTGAAATGATTAAAGTTTTTGGCCACTTGACGACTTAACCCTAGGAGTCATTACTATATGTTAGAGTCACATAGTGAGGGTCATAAGGTCAGTAGTATTGGTTCTCTAAGTTTTTGTCTAATTTATGAGTGGTTTCTACAAGTCGTGGTGACATGTTATGATTCATAAGATACGACTCGTATCCAGACCAGTGCAAACTCTCTTTGTTTCTACCAAGGTTATGAGTTGTTAGGTTCACTCGTAACCAAATGTTACGAGTCATAAGATGAATCGTGACGACTGACGGTTGAGTTTCTATAAGTTTAATTGAGGGGCCCTTTGGTCTTTTCCTCTCTTAAAACTTCCAACCCATGAATTATAACTTAAGAGAGGCATTATTTTCCTTTATTCACAGTCAATTAACAACATTTCTTATCCTTCTATTCTAAAGAACAACAAGGCTAGGATTTCTTCCACAAAGACATCTCTCAAGTCTCTAAGTTCAGATTCTCTTTAAAAGTCAAGTAAATCCAGGTATGTGGGATTTTGAGCAAGGATAATCTTTCATCCTTGTGCCCCAAAAATTTGATCTGTAAAGTTGAATTACATGTTTTAATTAGGGTTCATACCCAAGTTCTCATATTTTGAAGTATAACATTATCATGTGATTAAAGGATTTAAGTGCATAAGAGTTTTCATATATATATGTTTTGAATTGTAAGATTTCTATTATGATCTGAATTTCATTAGTTTGATTTGAAGTTTTATGAAAAATTTCTATGTAAGTATTGATCATGATATTTTATAATAAGTTCTATAAAAGAAAGTATAAAAGGCAAAGCTTAAGCATAAGCACTGAGTTTACAAGAAACCTAAGTTTTTAAGTTTCAGTTACATGTAATACAGCATGATTAAAGTTCACCTTGATCATTTGATATAAGACTTGAAATCCACACGTGTTCTTTCTAATTACAATTTAAGTACAGAGAAGCATAACTGATTTCCAGTATATAAACCCTTATGCTACATTATGGTGAATTTCTTAAGTATGAGCATCAATATATTTTTGGGAGTAGTATTTAGCACCGAAAAGGGAATGTAGATGAGTGTATACTAAATTCTCAAAAACTACGAGCCACCATAGGTTTAAGTCCCAATATGGATTAAGTTAAGTGATTACTTAAGTTAAGGTCCTATTCTGATGGAAAGGTAAGGATAAGTCTCCCCAACATGGGGAAGACGTTAGACTCCATGATAGCTCACATAGTTTATGTCGATTAGAAGAATCTCCCACAAGAAAGACTAAAAGCAAATATTTTAGAAATTAAGTGTAATGACTCACTAAGTTGACTCAGTCTGCCTTATTACTCATGTTTTATGATCATACAATTTTTAGGTTTATTCAAGTACAAGGTGTGTCCTCTACACTTAACATGCATGGTTTGAAAGTATATATATATATATAAAGTTAGTTTCTATTTTACTTATGCAGTCATACCCATATACTTAGTATATTCCAAAGTACTGACCCGCACATATGCGTCTATATGCTACATTGTCTTATAATGTAGGTTCTACTACTCATTTCTAGCAACACGATCGATCATGGGCATCACTTCCTATATCTTAACATTTAGTGAGTCCTCATAGTACAAGGATCTATCTCATCAGATTCTTAGCCATTAATAAACGTTACTTTAGTTACTTGATTTTAAATTTCATCCAGGTTAGCTGGGGTTTGTCTCAGTGGCTCTCTTGTTAGTAGTAGAGGCTTGTCAGACTACATACCCTTTAGTTTAAAGAGTTTGTTGGTGACTTCAAGGCTTCAAGTTGAGAATAAGATCTTGAGTTGCTTCTTTCAGTATTCATATGTATGTGTTAGTTTACTTTTCATAAGAGTTTCAAATTTATATAGATGTCAAGGGTTAGTTTGGGCCCATTTATTGTCTTAGGCACTATGTGACGTTCAGGGGGTACTCCTAGGTTATTACAAACTAGGTATCAGAGCCTAAGGTTTTAAAGAGTCCTATGGAGTCAGACAAGCCGCGTTACATAGAGTCTTGATCATGAGAGTGAAGAGTACCACATTTATGAGCAAGAGGCTCATGACAAGTTAGGAATCATCCTTTCTTTCATGATCTATCATTCTTGAAGTTGTCATTATCTACTCTAATTTATGCTTTCACATGACAAAATGTGCCTCCTCGCGAGCTGAAATCCACAGAAATGGTGATCAACCACGACTACATGCATACCCTTTAAATGAAAATATCTATCATGTTGAATTTCAAGCTGTCTTTTAAGCGTTGGACCAAGCTGTGAATGATAATATTCAGGGAAACTAACAGGCAGCAGTCCCATTTTAGCAAAATGGTAACTTAGTTTCATTCAATATTCGAGATTTTATGAGGATGAATCCACCTTAGTTCTATATGTCAAATGTGGATAAGGATCCTCAACTCTTTATTGGTGAGGTAAGAAAGATTAGATAGATCATGCATGCTTATTACTAAAGAGGAGAGTGTAGAACTGGCATCTTATTAGTTGAAGGATATTACTTATGATTGGGTCATTATATGGAAGAATAGTAGGGGTGAGAATGCATCTCTTATAAGTTGGCAGGTATTTTAGGGTGCTTTTATAAACAAGTTCTTTCTTCGTGAGAAAAGAGAGGCCAAGGTGGATAAGTTTATGAATCTAAGGCAGGACTCGATGACAGTGAAGGAGTACTACCTTAAGTTCACTCAACTAGCTAAGCATGCCATAGAATTGTTATCTAACTCTAGAGCTCGTATAAGTAAATTTATCACTGGAGTATTGAATTTGGTGGTCAAAAAGTGTCGAACTTCCATGTTGATTGAAGATATGGATACTGCTCGATTTATAATGCATGCGTAATAGATTGAGGTAGAGAATTTGAAAGAAAAAGAGTAGAGGAACAAAAGAGCTAGGACTGGACAGTTTGAGTACAATCAATAAAGGTTCAGAGAGGGAAATTATTCGTAATTTCAAGGCCACTCTTCACTTTCTAAACCATACTCAGCTAGTGCCCCTGTACCTAGGATCAGATAAAAGCAGTGTGGTAATACTTCGAATTCTAAGTCTTAGAACAGTGTGGTTAGGAGGCCCAGTTATCCAACATGTGCAAAGTGTGGTAGGACCCATCCTAGTGAGTGTTTAATAGGCAAAGAGGGTTTCTATGTTTATGGCAAGATGGGCCACATAATCAAGTAATATCCATATGCTAAGCATGGAAGTAGGGATGTTCTTCCTTAGACTCAGGTTACAAATTCAATAGCTCAGCCAGGCAGCCTAATTCCTCCATAGGGTGCATCATTCAGTATCAGTAGCGGTCAGCGCCAGAACCGATTTTATGATTTGGTATCCCATTAGGAGTAAGAGAGTTCACCATATGTTGTCACTGGTATGCTTCGTGCCTTTCACCTTGATGTATATGTGTTGCTATACCCAGGGTCAAATCTCTCTTATGTAGCTCCGCCTATTGTCGTAAATTTTGGGTTAAGCCCTAAAGATCTTCCTAATACTTTCTAAGTCTCTATCCCAGTGGGTGAGTCGATTATCTCTAGGCGAGTCTATAGAAAGTGTCCTATTATTGTTATTCATAAAGTCACACTAGCGGATTTAATATAGCCAGAGATGATACATTTTGACGTCATTCTAGGTAAGGATTGGATCCTTTCATGCTATGCATTTAATAAATTATTGCACCCACGTGGTAAAGTTTCAGTTTCTTAATGAGACAATTTTTGAGTCAGAGGGTAGTTCTGTGTCTCTCAAAGGTCATTTCATCTCTTATCTTAAGGCCAGGAAGTTAATATCAAAAGGGTGTATTTAACATTTAGTTCGAGTCAAGTATATTAAGTATGAAACCCAATAGTTCAATCATTCTGTGTAATTACTGAGTTCCAAGAGGTTTTTTCTAAAGATCTGCCAAGGGTACCTCCAGACAGAGAAATAGAGTTCAGTATTGATCTCCTTCCTGAAACTCAGCCCATCTCTATCCCTCCATATCATATGGGTTTATCCAAACTTAAAGAGTTAAAGGAGCAACTTAAGGATCTCTTATATATGGGTTTCATCAGATCCAGTGTTTCTCCATGAGGTGCTCCAATTTTATTCGTGCATAAGAAAGATGGCACTCTTAGCATACACACAGACTATAGACAGCTAAACAAGGTTACTATCAAGAAAAATTACCTCATTCTTCGAATTGATGATTTGTTCAATCAACTTCAGGGTGCCCGATGGTTTTTCAAGATTAACTATAGGTCAGGGTACCACCAATTTAAAGTTAGTGAGCACGACATTCCAAAGATGGCTTTCTGAATAAGATACGATTATATTGAGTTTGTCGTTATGTCATTTGGACTAACAAATTCTCCTACAGCCTTGATGGACATGATGAACAGGGTCTTCAAGCAGTACTTGGACATGTTTGTCATCATCTTTATAGATGACATACAGGTATATTCTTAGAGTGATGAGGAACATGTGGATCATTTGAGGATAGTGTTGCAAACCCTCAAGGACCATCAACTATATGAAAACTTTAGTAATGTGAATTTTTGTTAGAGTCTGTTACCTTCTTGGGACACATCATTTCAGGGGTTGGTATTCAAGTGGACCCTCAGAAGACTAGTGTAGTGAAGGACTGGCCTAGACCCATCACTCTATCCGACATCAGGAGTTTTTTGGGTTTGTCTAGGTACTATAGAAGATTTGTTGAAGGTTTTTCCTTCATAGTCTCATATAAGACCCCACAAAATTCCAAGCTTTACTCAGTCCGTTAAAGATTAAAAAGAGGTCCCAGACTTAGAAACTTCAGCCAAGTGTTTACACTTAGAATCTCTTTTTTTGCCTTCATAAGTTGGCAATCTTATTTTGTGGCCCATATGACCCTTAAATGTCGATATTTAAGTTGATTCATAATCAGCTATGTCAGTAGGTGTTCCCAGTCTAGTTTCAAATTTTTTGGACCATGTTTAGACTACATTTGAGGTCTCAAAGCTATAGACCTATGCGATCTTAGCATGCCACATTGCCTATCGCGTTGGTTAACATTGTTGCAGGTTGCCATAGTCAAAAGTACTGAGCCTCGATGCGATCATGACATAATGCGTAGGGTATCGCATCGATGCCATCACCGCGTCGGCATCTAGTTTTCCAATCATTAAAATAACCGCGACCCCAGGATTATTTCAGTCTTTTTCCCACTCTTATATAACCCTAAAACACATGATTTAGCCATATTTCACCCAAACTATAGTGGTTCTCTCAATTTCTCTCAAGAACAAGTTTAGGGTTTCCAATTGAAGATCTAAATTCAAGAAAATTCCACCGTCAATCTTCATAAAATCAATAACTAAGGTATGTTAGATGTTGATTCTTAGGATCCTTCCACCCAAGAAGTTCAACAATCCTTTTCTAAATTCAAAGATTATATATTTATGAGTTTTCACGATTCATGTGAATTGAAATTGAAATTCATATTGTTATTGATTTTTAATTCATGTTTTGTTTAAAAAGTTCCAAGCTTTGATCCTAGTATGTGATATTTATGTGATGTTCATGATAAACCCCTTCAAGATGCATGTTGATTGATGTAACCATGTTAATTAGGTGTATTGAATAAAGTATGCTCCCCATAAATTTGATAAAATGCTTATGTGACGAAAATAGAGTCATTATAGCATGTTGACAAGAAATCCCCAATTGTGTATAAGTTAATGCATGGCAAGTGTTTGTTAAAAGGCCTAAGTGAATGAATTATGATATGTTGTATACATTCTTACTCATGTGCATTCCTATTGAATGAATTATGAGATAATAGTATGCACTCCCTATACATTTACATGTTTAAGACTTCTAAGTTCTTGAAGAGATGCCTCATTGATTGTGTTGTGAATGATAGCCTATTGCCATGTTATGTACGAGTTGTCCTGTCTTGTATTATTTATGTTATCGAGTACTAGGGGTATTTATACTCGACCAATTAGCTGCTTTTCTAGAGCCAGTATCAGTTTCATGATAATCGTAATCATGCCATAATTAGTAGTACTCTCAGTCAGTTACAGAACTCAGTAGAACTCAAATAATTACAGAACTTAGGAAATCTAAGTAATCTCAGTATCAGTAGCATTCCAGATTCAGTTCAGTAATCGATTAAGAACTCAGTAATATTCTGTCAATTAATGGAACTCTGAATTTAGTTTAGCTCAGTCAAATAAGTACGATCAGTAACAGTTCAGTCAAGCCTAGTATGAATTAGTAATCAATTTAGCGTCTTCCAGTTGAGAGTAGGATTCAGCACCGAGCGAACCTAGGGATGGGGGCTCACCTGCTAGATAGGACTGAGTTCCCTAGAAGCAATCCCAAAGTTTCAGAACCATGTAGCCAACGTAGACAAGAGATGTCACCCATTAGATAGGACTGACATACACGGGGATCACCCGCTAGTACAGGACTGACTCCATAGTAGTTGTCTTTACCCATGGCGCGGTATTGATACCCTTCCAGCTGGGGTTATAGGTTGGACCCCACTTGTTCAGATTCGGGGCATGTCAGTTATATGACTACCTCCTACAGTCTCAGCTTCAGAATCAGTCTCAATAAAAGAACTCAGCTCAGTAGCATAGATTCAGGACTGTTAGATACAGTCACTCATTAGTATTATCAATGGATTTAGAAATCACCCCATAGATAGGACTGATCTTAGATTTAGTCAAGCAGTATCAGAATCAGTACCAACAAATTTAGAGATCACCCGTTAGATAGGAATAATCTCAAATACAGTCAATTAGTATCAAGTACCATTAAATTTAGAGATCACCCACTAGATAGGACTGATCTCAGATTCAGTTAGTCATCTTCATTATCAGTATAATCAGGGATTACCCACTAGATAAGACTGATCTCAACCTCAGTCAATCAGATATCAGTATCAATAGACTCAGTTATCAGAAATCCAGTTATTAGAATTTTGTATTCAGTGTTCCTACGATTTCAGTAATAGTTTGTGCATTCATGCATGTATCCTCATTCAGTATACTCAGATTATTTAGTCAGTATTATTCATGCATATGAACCTCTATATTTAGCCTTATATCCTCTAGAATACCAGTACATTCCATCGTACTGATGTATACTTTTTTGTGCTATGGTGTTTTATACCATAGGTTCAAAAGCATGAGATCCAGAGCACCCTTAGCAGTTCAGATTTAGACAGCAACAGTAGACGTAGCAGTGAGTCTTTATCATTCAAGGATAATCTTAATTTTATTATTGTACTAGATTCAGTATTTTAGTAGATGGAGTTAGTTATGGACCTGTCCCATCAATTGTACAGTGCAGAAAGTTTAGAGGCTTTTCAAATAGATATATCAGTATCCAGTTTTCAGTTGTATTGTACATATTTGAACCTTATGGCAAGTTTTCCACCAGTTTTCTACATTTTTGCAGTGTATTATTCAGTTTTCAGTTACAAATATCAGTCAAAGGTTAGCTTATTGTCCTTCAAGATTATGAGCATCGTGTAGCATCCGGGGTACCAGACTCGAGGCGTTACACCATACCATTAACTAAGCTAACAAAAAAAATGTAAAGTTTGTATGGTCCGATAAATGTGAGAAGAGTTTCCAAGAATTGAAGGATAGATTGACTTTGACACCAGTGTTAGCTTTAACAAAGGGTTAGATAGTTTCATAGTGTATTGTGTTGATCCCATAGTTGGGTTAGGTTGTGTGTTGATGAAAAATAGGAGAGTAATAGCTTATGCCTACAGGCAACTTAAGGATCACGAAAAGAACTACCTAACTCTTGATTTGGAGTTAGCTGCTATGGTGTTTGCTCTGAAGATTTAAAGAAACTACCTTTATATTGTTCATGTTGATGTTTTCACTGACCACAAAAGTCTTCAGTATGTATTTTCTTAAAGGGAGCTAAATCTTCATCAAATAAGGTGGTTGGAGCAATTGAAAGATTATGACATAAATGTTCTTTATCATCCGGGTAAGGCTAACGTAGTGGTATACGCGCTGAGTAGGTTGTCTATGGATAGTGTGTCTTGTGTGAAAGAAAAAGAATGGGAGTTTGCCAAAGAAGTGCATAGGTTGGTCCATTTGGGAGTATGTTTGCTTGACACAGATGATGGTGTACAGAACGGTTCGTAACCATCTCTGGTAGTGGAAGTAAAGGAGAAGCAGCATAAGGATCCTATAGTTAGCAAAATATTAGAAGTAGTCCAGCAGTAGAAGGTCGAAGTTGTCTCCCAAGGAGGAGATGGTCTACTTTGCTATCAAGGTAGGCTTTATGTTCCTAATATAGATGGGTTAAGGGAAAGGACACTAGCCGAGGCTCATGGTTAGAAGTATTCTATTCATCCTAGTTCTACTAAGATGTACCATGATTTGAAAAAATTCAATGGTGGAATGGTATTAAAAGGGATATAGTCGAGTTTATAACCAGATGCCCCAATTGCCAATAAGTTAAGGCTGACCACTAGAGATCGGATGGTATGCTATGGGAGATCAGTATCCCTACTTTGAAGTGGGAAGTACTAAATATGGATTTCATCATAGGGTTGCCACGTACAAGATGTCAACACGATTCAATCTGGGCCATACTCTATCAAATGACCAAACCAGCTCATTTCCTTCTTGTTAAGACTTCAGATACAGTGGAAAGGTATGCCACTATGTACATTCGTGAGTTATTAAGGATTCATTGGATACCCTTGTCCATCATTTCAGACAAAGACACCCAATTCACTTCCCAATTTTGGCAATTATTTTAGAAAGGCCTTGGAACAAATGTTAAGTTTAGTACTACTTTTCATCCATCGACCGATGGTCAGGCTAAATGTACCGTTCAAATATTGGAAGAAATGTTGAGAGCATGTTTTTTAGACTTTAAAGGAAGTTGGGATAATCATCTACCTTTGATCGAGTTTGCTTATAATAATAGTTACCATGCTAGCATTCAGATGGCTCCATTTGAAGCATTGTATGAACGTAGGTGCAGATCACCCATAGGATGGTTTGAGGCTGGTGAAGCGGTGTTAATAGGGCTAGATTTTGTTCTTAAAGCTATGAAAAAGGTTAGTTGATTCGTGAAAGACTAATGACTGCTAAGAGCCATCAAAAATCATATGTTGATGTTAGGAGGAGAGAGCTCAAGTTTGAAGTGGGTGATTGGGTATTCTTGAAGGTGTCTCCTATGAAAGGAATAATGACATTTGTAAAAAAAAAAAAAGTTGAGTCCCCAATATATTGTCCATATAAGATAGTAAAACGTGTAGAAGAGGTTGCTTACGAATTATACCTTCGCCAGAGTTAGCTACGATCCACCCCATTTTCTATGTTTTCATGCTTAAGAAGTGGATTGGAAATTCATCCTTAATATTTCCCCTAGCGGGTATTGGGTGTCACATCTCTTTTTCGCCCAAAGGATCGAGTCGAAGGGTTTTTTCAATTAAAGTGACAGTATTGAATAGGAATTAATTTAATTTATAGAGTCACCACTTGAAATTGAGTTATGGTGTTCCAAGTCACCTTTTAGAATCCCTAATCAAAAAGAAATGACTCTTTATTTTGGTCTGCGAAAACAGAAGATGGGTAAGGAATTCCGTTGATCGAGGGGAAGGTGTGAGGCACCCCTCGAGTCCCGTGGTTCTAGCACGGTCACTTTATTGACTTATCTTGACTTAAACTATTTTGATAAATTATGTTTGGGCCTAGGCTCGCTCATTTTTAATATCTAAAATTATTTGTTTATGCCTCTTATATTAAATAAATCAATGAAAATTAATTTTAGAAAAATATTTGTCAAGGTGCATTATTACATCCTTGAATTTAAATGTCTCAAAATGACGCGTACTCCGCATTCTTAATTGAGATGTGTATTTAAACGTATCTAAAATTTGCATAATCATTAAAGGCATTTGTTTGTATTTTAGACTTGAAATAATTTTTATTATTTGAAATGCTATTTATCTTAACAGTAAACCTAAATGATAATTTATTCAAAGCAATAAAATAATTAAATAAATAATTACTAAACTCTATTTATGATATATATATATATATATATATATAATATTATATATTAAAACAAATATAAAAATATACAAAATTTCTTATATTATAATAATTTTTATTATTGAACCCCACTATTATCTTTAAATTGATATAATTTCAATTCATATATTATGAGATAAATTTAATACGAAAATTCATGAAAATATAATTCAAACACAAATCACCAAAACAAAGCTAATAACGTGAGTCAAACATACCTACTTTAAACACAGCACAAATAATATTAAATTGGTTAACAGCAAAATTTATTCTTATTTCACTTTTTATAGTAACCATAAAAATAAAATAATTTTCATATACACCCTAATGCTAAACTGATTTTTCAAAACTTCTTCTCTCTCACTTTAACTCTCTCCACCTTCTATTACTACATCCATTCTTCTCAATCATGGTAACTAATCAGCGATGGGAAAAAGGAAGAAAGGGAAGGGGCGCCGCTGACGGGAAAGGGGAAGGAGATATTAACGAGGAGAGGAAGAGAGAGGGACCATGAGGGTGAATCCGCGATGGCTTTTAATGGTGATGTTGGCCGGAGGAGATAGTGATTCCGATGATAGTTTCACTGGCAAAGTACAACAGCATCATGGCGGAAAAGAGGAGGAGATGGCAATAGCAAGGTGGTTCCAGCGATGTGGGGAAGGGGAAGGGTGCGGCGCCAGAAGCAAATTTGAAGGAAGAGAGAGACGCCGGCGATATCCAGTTTTCCGGCGATGGGAGTTGTTTGGTGGACGGATTTATGGGATTAAAACCGGTGAGGTTTCACTGATTTTGGAGAATTTCGATGGGTTGGGTCCATTTTAATCGATGAAGATGACAATTCTGGGGAAAAGTTTGCTGAAAAAGAAAATCTTTGAACAACACCTCTTTTCTCTGATTTCTATTGTTTTTGCCTTTTTGATTCTTCTACCGATTTTCTCTCCACTTTTTATCACAAGAATGTGCATGTATACAATGTATGCATTTTTAATTGTGGTTTATGAATACTGTGTATGGATCTACGAATACTGTGAATGTGCAGAAGTATGTAAATGATATGCATAATGTATTTCTTGCCTAATGGATATCTGTGAATTGTACAAATAATGCAAACAACGAATTCATCATTTTTTTTTAAAACTAAACAATAATTATTAATAATATTTAAACATTCAACATATTTGCATACAAATATATATATTCTGTAACTTGAATGCTAAATAATGTTCAAGACCACTTTATCATTCAATTTCTTATTTTTTACGAAAAGTTTACAATATAAATGGAATATTAAAATAAAACCTGTTAATGTATTGAATCAAAATCCAAACGTCATTTCCTGAAACCTTGATCCCACTTCAACTTTTCTCTTTGTTTTTTTTTCCTCTCAATTTTCTCTCTGGTTTCTGTCTGAGTGATGATGTCCATTTTTTTGTTTTGGGGGTGAGAGAATCTATTAATAGAGGGATTCTTTGGGGGGAACGGTTAAAGTTATCAGATAAGGGGAAAGGTTTGAAATTTAAATTAATTAATTAATTAATAGTTTTTTTTATTTTTCTTTTAAAAAAGGTAATAATAATAGATAAATATAAAAATAAATAATAATAATAATAATAATAATAATAATGATAAATATAATAACAACTAATTAAATTTTATATTTAACAATATATAATAATAATTTATAAATAGATAAATATAAATATAATAAAATAATATTAAAACTACTAATTTATTTATAATAATTTTATCAAAGAATTTTTAAAAAATTTTTGTATTATTATTATTATTATTTAAAAAAATAAAAATAAAAATAAAATAAAATATCTTATAGTTAACTTTATTTAATTATTTATTTTTAACTAAAAATTTATTAAAATAAAAAAATAATATAATTAAATATATATAAAAATATTTAATATTGATAGACAAATTAAAATTTAGGGAGGGTCAAAAATCACGTGTCTACATTTTTGCCCCTCTTAATGTGAAATCTCAAAGAGTTTTCTTACAAAAAAGTAGACAAGATATGATTTTTGTCCCTTCAATTATTCAAAAGGTAAGAATAAAAGGAAAAATATGACCGAGTCCTGGTTTTTGGACATCCTACCTATCCCGGATTATAAGAGAATCAGGTCACGAGTAGTTTAAAAGTAATCTGGTGAGAGAAAGAGTTAAAGCCGAGTGAGATTTTGTCGAGTTATCGGTTAACGACTTCTACTTTTACATTCAACTGACTAATAAAAATAAAAAATGAAAAATACAAGTAAAAATTGCAATCTCTAGAATCTTGATTCAAGCCTTCACGACTTGAATTTGAAAATTCACCCTATTCTTCAGGCGGACTCCTGGACTTGCAACTTCTTCACCCTGTTCTTCAGGCGGGCTCCTGGAATTACTTTTTCTTCACCTTCACCCTGTTCTTCAGGGGGGCTCCTGGACTTACAATTTCTTCACCCTGTTCTTCAGGCGGGCTCCTGGACTTCCAATTTCTTCACCCTGTTCTTCAGGCGGGCTCCTGGACTTCCTTTTTCTTCACCCTGTTCTTCAGGCGGGCTCCTGGATTTCCTTTTTCTTCACCCTATTCTTCAGGCGGGCTCCTGGACTTTTTTTTTCTTCACCCTATTCTTCAGGCAGGCTCCTGGACTTTCTTTTTCTTCACCCTGTTCTTCAGGCGGGCTCCTGGACTTTCTTTTTCTTCGCCCTGTTCTTCAGGTGGACTCCTGGACTCAAAGCAAATAGTGAAACAGAAAAATAACATTCCATTCTTCAGGAGGTTCCTGGATATAAAATAAATTCCCATTCTTCAGGAGGATCCTGAGCAAAAATAAATTCTATACAACACACATAAAATTTTTGTCCCAGTTTGTACTGGAAAAATTTATGTGTCACTATATCATAATATCTTGCAAAGAATAAAGTTTACCATGACCGAGATCTAGTATCGGATGTTGTAACCATGCTTCTTGCATTGAAAAAGTGTAAAATCGCATCCTTTATCTGAAAATAATTATTTCATCTATGTTCCAAACAAAGAAAAATTGTGAGTTTTAAAACATGTGGTGGTTGGTTTGTGGCATTTGTCTTTTGAAGTGGCCGCTCTCGCATTTTCCATGCTCAACTCTTTTCCAATCCATGATAATATTCGTTGAATTGTTATACTTCTGAATCAGAAATCTAACTACTGAGATCCTCAACTCAAATCATATTTCTGTTGTATGATGCTTCTGAGTTTAGCTTCCAATACATCCCTGAGATTTTCATGAGTTTAAAATGGTCAAATCACAGTCATCTTGAGTACCTTACTTTTACTTTGAAACATTATCTCTATGCATCGACCCTTTGTCTTGCTTTGTACCCTTAAAGGAGTTGGTAGTGAGTTTGGAGTCTTTTCTCACTCGACCTGACGTGAATTTGACTCAAAAAACAACAAAAAATTTTTATTTGATGACAAGGACACAAAAAATAAAAAGTTAAAACAAAAAGAAAAAGACAATGGGCATCTGTTTTTCAAAACAAAGAGAAAAATTATCTGAATGGGGAAACCAATTCTGGTGATTATGACATGCATTTTGAATCAAACAACCAGATCTACCCACACCAATCATTACAACTTTTGTCCACTTATTGAGCTTGAAATTAAGTCAATCTTGAACTTGTTCCTTCTTAATAACAACCTTTCTTCGGCTAGTGGCACCTCAATGGGTTTTTGCCAACGAGCCTATTTCCTTTTCATTTCTGCCTCAGCTCACAGTCGTCTTATGGTGCCCGAAAGGGTTTTACACTAATAAGACTCTCTCATTTTTATTTTTCATTATTTTTTTAAATAAATACCCAAAATATGAAATATCATGCACTCATAACATGTTTAGCCTTAACATCCTCAAAGATTGATCCGAAGGTCTTTCTTGGTTGTAACTTGGCTTTTGGATAGGGTTAGAAAGAAAGTTCAGCATGAGGCTAAAAAATTTATATAACATTGGGTGAAACATACAACTTTTGAAATCGATTCTTTTAAGAAAATAAATTTTTGCCCCAGTTTCATTTCATTCTGGGTAATTTGAATTTTCTTCGGGTTAGACAGAACCCTGAAGTAGGGCTTCCTACATATCTTGTCATAGTAAGAATCAGGTCAAACGTAGTTCAAGCAACATCATTCTCTTGTTTGATTTTGAATCTTTTTATTATGTTTTTTCAACTCTTTTTTTTTTAATTTTTTGACTTTAATTTGATTCAAAAAGACGGGTACGAAGAAAAATAAAAGCTCAAAGGGGTAAACAAAGGTTGATATATTATTCGGATAGTAGAACAAAATTCCTTCATCATTTCAAATCTTTAAAAATGTAAGTACAAAACATACATAACATAATTGTACATGAATATCATACATAATATCTTTTCACTACATCAGCATTGACCGGGATTTCTTCCATTTTTCCTTCTACATCAGTCAGATATAACGCGCCATTAGGTAATACTTTCTTCACCATGAATGGTCCATGCCAATTAGGAGAAAAATTTCCTTTGTCTTTAATCTAGTAGGGTAGGATGCGTCTTAGTACTAACTGACCAACTTCAAAATATTTGTGATGCACCTTTTTGTTATATGCTTGTGCCATTCTCTTTTGATATAGTTGTCCATGACATACTGATGTTAATCTTTTCTCATCAATCAAGCTTAATTGCTCCAAATAAGCCTTGACCCATTGGTCATCATCAATTTTAGCTTCCACAACTACTCGAAGAGATGGAATATCAATATCTGCAGGTATAATTACTTCAGTTCCATATACTAACAAGTAAGGAGTTGCACCAATTGAAGTCCGAACTGTAGTACGATAACCCAACAAAGAAAAAGGTAACTTTTCATGCCATTGTCGGGAACCTTGCACCATCTTGCGAAGTATTTTCTTTAAATTCTTGTTGGCAGCTTCTACAGCTCCATTTGCCTTTGAACGATAAGGAGTTGAATTCTGATACATAATCTTAACTTGTTGGCACACTTCTTGCGTCAGATGGCTATTGAGATTCATAGCATTATCCGTGATAATTATCTTTGGAATGTCGAACCAACAAATGATGTTAGAGTGAATAAAATCAACCACTACTTTTTGGTCACTAACTTGAAAGTCGTTGCTTTCACCCACTTCATGAAATAATCAATGGCTACCAAGATGAACCTATGTCTATTCGAGTCCTTTGGTTTAATTGGTCCAATTACATCCATTCCCCAAGCCACAAAAGGCCATGTAGCAGTCATTATATGCAACTCAGATGGAGGGGAATGTATTAAGTCTCCATGTACCTGGCATTCATAACATTTACGAACGAAATTGATGGAATCTCACTCCATGGTAAGCCAATAATAACCTGCTCGGAGTACTTTCTTTGCCAAAACATACCCACTCATATGTGGTCCACAAATTCCAGAATGTGCTTCAGTCATTATTTTTGAAGCTTCTTTAGCATCTACACACCTCAGAAGTCCCAAATCAGGAGTCCTCTTATACAAGATTCCTCCACTTAAGAAAAATCCGCTAAACAAACGTCTAATGGTTCTCTTTTGATTACATCAGCATGTATAGGATATTTTTCAGTCTGAATATATTCTTTGATATCATAGAACCACGGCTCCCCATCAAGTTCTTCTTCAACCACATTGCAATATGCATGTTGATCATGAATCTGTTTATGCAAAGGGTCAATATAAGTTTTATAGGGATGTTGAAGCATAAAAAATAAGGTCTCCAAAGCATCAGCAATCTTATTATAAGCTCTGGGAATGTGTTTGAACTTCACTAATACAAATCGTTGACAAAGATCTTGCTAACAACTTCTATATGGTAGGATTTTCGAATCACGAGTCTCCCAATCTCCTTGGATTTGGTGGACTAATAAATCTGAATCTCCTAATACCAACAATTCTTGGACCCCCATGTCAATGTCTAATCTCAATCCCAGGATGCAAGCTTCATATTCTACCATATTATTGGTACAGTAGAATCGAAGTTGGGTTGTTATAGGATAATATTGTCCTGATTCATAAATAAGAACCACTCCTATCCCCCTCCTTTTATATTAGCAGCTTCATCAAAGAACAACTTCCAGCCTGAATGGCAATCGTCAGAAACAAACTCATCAACATACAATACCTCTTCATCTGGAAAATAAGTATTCAATGGCTCATACTTCTCATCAATAGGATTTTTAGCTAAATGATCCACCAAGGCTTGAGCTTTTATTACAGTTCGTGTCACATAAACAATATCAAACTCTGTGAGCAACATCTGCCATTTCGCGAGTCTGCCTGTGGGTATAGGCTTCTGAAAAATATACTTTAAAAGATCCATACGAGAGATGAGGTAAGTAGTATAAGATGACAAGTAATGTTTCAGCTTTTGGGCTACCCAAGTTAAGGCGCATCATGTCTTCTCAAGAAGAGTGTACTTAGCCTCATAAGTGGTAAACTTTTTGCTAAGATAGTAGATGGCTTGTACTTTTCTTCCCGTGACATCATGTTGACCCAATACGCAACCAAAAGAATTATCTAAAATATATATATACAATATCAAGGGTCTGCCTGGCTCTGGAGGAACCAAAATAGGCGGATTCGACCAGTGTCTCTTAATTCTGTCAAATGCCTCTTGACATTCTTCAGTCCATTCAACTTTAACATTCTTTTTCAACAACTTAAATTTTGGCTCGCAGGTTGTCATAAGCTAAGCAATGAATCTACTGATATAATTCAACCTTCCAAGTAAACTCACACCTCCATTTTATTTTTTGGTGGAGGTAAATCTTGGATAGCTTTTATTTTTGAAGGATCTAACTCAATACCACGTCGACTGACTATAAAACCCAAAAGTTTTCCTGACGAAACTCTAAATACACATTTTGCTGGGTTAAGTTTGAGATCATACCTTCGAAGCCTTTCAAAGAATTTTCTCAGATCTTTGACATGGTCGGCCTACTCTCTTGACTTAATAATCACGTCATCCACATAAACTTCAAACTCTTTGTGCATCATGTCATGAAACATTATGGCCATTGCCCTCATATAAGTTGCCCCAGTATTCTTTAGTCCGAAAGGCATGACTCGATAACAATATGTCCCTCATGGAGTAATAAATGATATCTTTTCTGCATCTTCTAGATCCATAATGATCTGGTAGATCATGTTTAGCACAATTATCCAACAAAATATGGATATTGGAAAGTGGAAAATTATCTTTCGGATTTGCTTTATTTAGATTACGATAATCAACACACATCCGAACTTTGCCATCCTTCTTTGGAACAAGGATAGTATTTGCTAACCAAGTAAGATATTGGGCCACTCGAATGACTTTAGCCTTGAGTTGCTTCATGATTTCCTCTTTTATCTTTACACTAATGTCACTTTTGAGCTTTCTTAGCTTTTGCTTGATAGGAGGGAAAACAGGATCAATTGGCAACTTGTGAACTACCAAATTAGTGCTCAAACCGGGCATATCATCATAAGACCATGCGAAGATGTCTTTATACTCATACAAAGCTTCAATTATAGCTTTCTTTTGTTGTGGTTGAACATGTACACTTATCTTAGTCTCCCTAATATTTTCATGATCTCCTAAATTGATCTCCTCAATTTCTTCCAAATTGGGATTTGTCTTATTCTCAAACTGTTTGAAATCCTTCATCGTATTCAACTTCTTTATTCATTATTTCATAATTAGATTAGGTTTTTAAATCTGGTTGACAATTCTTCATTCATGTCATATTATTAGAATCGGCATAGAAAGAACTGTATGATAGAAGAATAAATAAATAAACATCAGACCCAAAATAAAACAAAAGAAGACTGGACTTTATTAAAAACAAAGCTAGAAAGAGTTTTAACCTAAAATACCAAGGTAAAGGACTGAATTACAATCCCCAAATTATTCAAATTACAGAAAGAAAAACAAGCTACTAAGATTGTAAGAAAAACAAACAAACTACCAAGACTCTTTCATAATAGGGAGAGGAGTGGCCTCCCAATTGTTAAGTTGGACATCAGGGCCGACAAACTGCACATCTGCATTATTGGTACCTTCTCAGATTTTAACCATATCAACTTCAATGAACATATTTTGAAAAAGGTCAATCAACTATGTACCATCATTATTTATTGATTCTGCAGCAGGTAACTTGGAGGATCCGACATCCCTGAATTTGATAAAAGACTCGTGAAGTGGCGGTATCAGCTTGGTAAGTGACCATGACTCTTTATTACGCTTTTTAGCCTTTTTTATATCTTCAGTAGTAGGCTCGTATCCCAAACCAAGGTTTACCGGATGAACTATGCCTTGCAAAAATATCCCTAGAACCTTTCCTGGTTCAAAACCATGCTTCAACATTTCATTCACTACCATAACAGATACAGAGGACAATTGTGATCTTGCGATGAGATTTCTCTCGAGGATATGCTCAACAGCCACTACCTCAGAAGCTTGATGAATTAACACATTAGCAGTATCTGCTTCGATGGAAGAAACAGAGTAGTCTTTATACATGGATAAGTCTCTTTCACCATGAACAACTATCTCTTGCCAGCCACATTCGAATTTAACCATTTGATGCAACGTTGATGCAACTGCTTTAGCCCTATGAATCCATGGCCTTCCCAATAACATATTATATAGAGCATCAATGTTCAGCACTTGAAAATCCATAGCAAAATCCACAGGCCCGATTGTCAATATGAGTTCTATTTCACCAAGGGCATCAGTTTTTTATCCGTCAAAACCCTTGACGTATACATTGTTAGGTCGAATTCTCTCCACATTAACATTCAACTTTTGCAAAGTTGACATAGGACAAATGTTAGCGCCTGATCCTCCATCAATTAACACTCGAGTGACGATGAAATTGTTATATTTCTCAAAAATATACAGACCTTTGTTATGCTCAGTACCTTCCATAGGCAATTCATCGTCTGAGAAAGTAATTTTATTTGCTTCAAGGATTCTTCCAACAACTTTTTCCAGCTGATTCACTCTAATCTCATTGGGAACACATGCTTCGCTAAGAATCTTCATTATAGCCTTGCGGTGTTCCTCTAAATGTATTAATAAAGACAACAAAGAAATTTATGTTGGTATCTTCTTCAACTATTCCACGACAGAATATTCTAGCAATTTTATTTTCTTTAAGAATTCTTCAGCTTCTTCATCAGTGACAAGCTTCTTAATTATTATTCGTTCTTCACCGCCTTGTTTATTCTTTCTTAACTCTAATGGAGCATAACATCTTCCAGATCGAGTTAATCCCCTTACTTTATGTATATCTTCATTCACTTATTTCCCCTTGTGCATCACCATAACGCGATCATAATTCCAAGTGATAGCCTTGGTATCAACCATAGGCAGTTGTGACACTTGTTTAATAACAATAGGAGCTATGGGAGCTCCTTTTATGATTAAAAGAGGCTTATTGGATCTTTTGGGAATAATGAGTTTTGGCTTTATTTGACTTGACCAATATTTTCTGAAATCTCTTTCCCTATTACCAAGGGAGCATTCGATGATTCGGGTTTTGCTATCACCACCTCCATTTCTGTAGGCTTTTCCTTTGTTAAATCCACAGCATTTGCTAGTTTTTCCGAATCAGTTTTAATTTTAATAACCAGCTTAAAGAACATCATAGCATCTTCACCAATGAGTATCACTTCGAGCATGTTTGTTTCATTATGATCTGGCAGTGGATTTTGATTGATATTTGGAGCGTCTAGACTTTCTACCATAATCTGTTGGGTATTAATCAACTCTTGAATGGATCTTTTCAGATACCAACATTTCTTTGTGTAGTGCCCTGGGGCATCAGAACAATATTCACATCTTCTAGAATAGTTTAATAAGAGTTGATCAATACCCAATAGATTGGGTTTTGAACACTCATTTTTCTCAACCTATGAAATAAACTGGTGTAAGATATTCCAATAGGAGTAAAATTATCTTTTACCATGTTATCCCTTTTCAATTCTGCTCTAGGCCAAAAATTAGACCTCGAAGGGCCTCTTTGAACTTGTGGGGCCATTGGATGATTTTGGATTGTTGGTGCACGCCATTGTGGGTAAAAAAGAGCCCGAGCATATGGTTGTGCGTTGTAAATAGGATATTGGGGAGATGGAACTAAATATAATGGATTCTGTGTGTATAGTTGACGTACACCTCTCTAATTTTATCGTGGACCTGTCACAACAATTGCTAAATCCTCTTTTCTTTTCTTTCCCCGGAAACTTCCTGCACTTTGAATTGCCTGTGTTCTACCATCTCTCCAACTTTGATAACTTCAGCAAATGTGATTCCAAAAGTAGAGAGCAAATGATGGAAATAATCAGGTTTTTATGCTTGCAAGAAAATATCAATCATTTCAGATTCTTTTATCGATGGTCTAACTCTTGAAGCCTGTTCTCTCCATCTGACGGCATACTCTCGAAAACTTTCGGTCATTTTTTTTCTCATGCTGGAAAGCGTAGTGCGATCTGGCACTATCTCAATGTATATTGAAATTATTGAACAAAATCTCGAGCTATGTCATCCCATACGTGCCAACGGGAAATGTCTTGATCAATGAACCATTCAGAAGCTATCCCTGTAAGGCTTTCTCCAAAGTAAGCCATCAATAATTCTTCTTTTCCTCCTGCTCCCCTTAATTGATTGCAAAACTTTTTCAAATGAGCTACAGGATCATAGTGTCCTTCATATTTTTCAAATTTTGGCATTTTGAACCCTATCAGCAAATGGACATCAGGAAACATACATAAATCCTTATATGAAACACTTTTTGGTCCACCTAATCCTTGCATATTTCTCATACTCTGCTCTAGACTTCTAACTTTTCTAGCCCTCTCCTCCTATTTCTCATTCTTAGAAATCTTCTCAATCACGATAGGAGTATCGCGTTGATGAACATGATAATATAGATTTTGAGATTTGAAAGTCATTTAAGGAGGATACAACGTATCATGACTTGGTTTACCCGTATTATTCGGTACTGTCGGTTAAGTACTCGCAGTAGCTGGTGCTACAGAAGTAAAAAATGGGTTATTTATGACAGATGGATTCAATGGGTGCATGGTAGAAGTACCAGTAACTCCAGTCATATTAGCAAATGGGCCAAACCTGGTGGGTAAAATGGATCGATAGTTTGAGCTGGATCAGAATTTGGATCATTCAAAGTCGAAAGTCCAGGATTGAAGAAGGAAGAGCTTGTCCATCTCTGTCATCTGTTGTTTCAATGATTTTATTTCTTCCATTGATGCTACTTCCTGCGAAATCAACAGATTCTGCTCTTCTTTACTATCAGATCTTATACCCTCTTTGCGGGTCATTCTTCTTTTACCCTTGTATCTGGTGTTATACGAATGTGATGCCAGTTTAAACCACAAACCAACCACCAATTACTTTATCTTTTTGTTACCAAGTAGCAAACGGGTGAGTGTTATATATTTGACACATTATAATGCCATGTTATATGTCATGTTTCTATATGTATTTCCCAACCTATCATGGAAGACTTTATGTTTCATCCCGACTTTTCTAGGCATATAATTTTTCAAAAGTTATGATTGAACCCTTTGGAGGGTTGCCTACGTGTCATTCCAGGACATGAATCAGATCTTGCATAGTTCGGAAGGAATTTAGCAAATTTTTTTTATTGAAGAAAATATTTAAAGTAAGTGAAGTAAAACATAAGTAATATATAGAGAAATAAATATTCGACTTCATTACTTTCTATTATATAAATACAACAAAATAACTGACCCAACTCCTAAAATAAAACCTACTAACTAACATCTGAAAACTAAAAGACATAACATCTAAACAAAAAGTTTTAAAATAGAAAAAATAAAAACTATGACAAAGAAAACAACTATCTATTCAAGGAGACTTTGGCTTAATATGTCCTCCCAAGCTCAAGTATATGTCTTCCAATGAAGTAATGAGATGTTGTGCGAAAGCTGGTACTTGTGCGAAAAAGTCATCACGCTTCAACTGCTGAAAATCCAAACCCATTCTGGAAGTATCATGTGCTACACGGCGTACCTTTCCTTGAAGAGAACTGAAGGCCTGATTCCATTCGTGGTCCTGTCGATCTAGGAAATCAACCATCTCTCTTGCACGTTGTTCACGAGTAGAAGCAACCTCCAACTGTTCTCGCAATATTCCTCTTTCACGGATCCACTGAGATCTCTCTCAATCAAATTCTTCTTGTATATTCTTTTCAAATTCTTGCAGTTAGTTATTATAGGTGAGATACGGCAAGTTCTGTAAAGTGTGACCCTCTAGTGGTAGCAAGCTTGATTTTTCCCCGAAGTGCAACCTCAATATCTGCTGACTTAGCTTTCTCTTCAGCAAATTCCCTTTGTTGTTCATCTATTTTTGCCCTGGCATGCTCTAATTCTTCTCAAATCTTGGTTGGCCTTATGATGTTCTCACATGGCTCTCTCAATTCCTATCTTGATTGCAGCTTCCTGATCTATAGGTCCCCTAACTGATCTTTCTGGTCTGACTGGCGGACTCGACTGTTCTTCAAACCATTCATGGTAATCTGGGTGCACTTCTCCTTTCTCACGCTCTATGACCATTTTTCAATCCCCATAATATGGAAACCCTCCCAAATCTGCTGGGCCAAATCTTCTGGAAGTGGAATCTCTGGTCTAACCTCAAATACAAACTCAGTCATGTTTTCCGTTATGGGAATTATTTGATGCCTGCCTAGCTGACGTAGAACCCTCAATAGAACATACGGTTGAACACCTCTAATACCCATTAATAACAAGAACGGATGAATGATAGAACTATGTATGACTTGTCTCCAAGGGAACCAATGGAGATTCCAAGTGATTTTATCTGCTGTCAAAGAACGAAAAAGCTTAACCCAATCTCCAATTTCTTTTGGACATTTATATTTCTCCATTCTTTCCTCATAATTGTTGATACAATTAAATCTCTCGGGATCAAACCTTGTAATTGTAGGACGTTGATAAAGATGCTCCACAATCCACATTTGTAAGAAGATATTACATCCCTCAAAAAAACTCTTTCCCTTCTGACAAACAGTAAGAGCACGGTAAATATCGGCTAGGATCATTGGTACCATAGTGTAATCTTTCTTAATCAGTATTTGTACCACTCCCTCTAGACGAATATTAATTTTTTCTTCTCTGCTTGGGAAGACCATAGTGCCTAAAAAGGCTACCATGAATGCAAATCGTCTGTGAGTTTTCGAAGCCTCAAAACTCCCCTTATTACAAAGTTGTTTACCGTACTTTTGAAACCCCTCTTGCTTTACATATGTGTCATACAAAAACTGCAATGAAATCCAACCTTTTTTCATTAATTTTTCTTTTGTATTCCGTATGTTCATAAGCTTGCAAAATCTGTTTATCGAAATAAGTCTTGGGGCTATAAGTTTCTTCCGATGCATATCCCCATATCCAACATAGCCCGCTATCTCCTCTAAAGTCGGTGTCAACTCAAAATCTAAAAAGTGGAATACATTATTTCTCGGGTCCTAGAAATTCAGTAATGCAACAATCACTTCCCTATTAGTGTTGATTCTCATGATACTCGTCAAAAAACCCAAATAGTTATGTATCTCGCCATAATCAAATGTATCCATTGCATTCCACCATAATCAAAGCTGCAGAGGGATTTCATCAACAACCTGAAGTGGTACACTCACATCCCTCTTTCTTTTTTGATGTTTTTCATGAACCGAAGGAGACATTTTATACCTATTGATAAGGACGTGAGATTAATAAATGTCTAGACTTAGGCAAAACTTAATTTATTAATTTTGAAAGAATTTAATCTTGACTCGTGAAACCTAATGCGACCATTAGTGGGACTTAGTTGTAAAGAACAATTTTATCAAAGTGAGAGAAATATGACTGATAATATTTTTAGGAAAATCATTTATTTAAATTGACTCTTTTAAAAATTTTGCAGTAACAGACCTCTAGACAAATTTAAACTATATGTTTGAAGACAATACTCCTAAATATACTTAAAAGAACAAAAATAAAATAAAATGACTTAGAAATAAAGAAAAAGAAGAATGGTTGTTTTATGCATGAAATTGTATAAAAATTTCAGCCTCACGACCCCTAAAGGTTCTAGACTGTTAAAATATATGTTTACATATTTTATTACTTTGAAAAAATTCAGCTCACGACCCCGAAAGGTTCAGGCTATTATGATTTTTATGTTAAAATTAATTTTGAAAATAAGAATGAAAAGTAAAATAAATATAATAATATTCATGAAAAAAATCATTTTTCTTATTATTTTTATTATTTTTCTAAAAATATCCTTCGATAAATCTGTGAATAAATATATTATTATTATTTTTCAAACAAATGGTCGTATCCTGGGTAGGACATCCTACGTATCTCACAAAAAGTGAGAATCAGACCCTCATAGTTCATGAAGATGGTAAAAACTATGTTTTATATTTAAAAAAAAAATTTAAATAAAATTTTTCTTTCAAAAATGATTAACTAAATTTGAGAATAAATTAATCTCTTGCATTTTAAAATTGCCTAAAGCCTGTCAACAAATAAATAGCCTTCCAAGAAAATGTCAAAGATCACGTAGGATGCACATGTTGGTTTTTATAAATTAGGTCACCTATCCTAGACAGACCCGGCCCCTGTGCCGAGTTCCGCTAAGTCAAATGCATAAGATGCAAATAAAGCGGTACCTAATAGGGATAACCAGATTCTGAGTTTTCAGTTATTCTAAGTTTGTGCCTAATAGGGATAGGTGTCTAGACTGGCTTACCCGATCGAACACTCGAGCCGAGGAGGGACAACTTGGTTGGTAGCAAGGCAACATCGCCTTCATTTTCGATCCAAACCCCCCCTAATATGTGTGACTATATCCTTCACCAGGTGTCTTGACACTTCGGCTATCTCAAAAAGAAGGTGGAATGCATATGTTGCATTCTCTCTATCCTATTTCAGAGACTCAGAGGGGGTATACGATAGAAGACAATATATAATACAATTCAAATAATATCAAAGCAGTAAATGAGCGACAAGTAGCACATAAGGCCAACAAACACAATATCAACAATAATTAAAGCAAATAAGTCAACATAAAAATTTCGAGTTCTTATTGTTCCCCAGCAGAGTCGCCAGAGATGTCACATCCCTGTTTTGCCCGAAGAATCGAGTCGAAGGGTTTTTCCAATTAAAGTGACGGTATTGAATAGGGATTAATTTAATTTATAGAGTCGCCACTTGAAATTGAGTTATGGTGTTCTAAGTCACCTTTTTGAATCCCTAATCAAAAGGAAATGACTCTTTATTTTGGTCTGCAAAAACAGAAGATGGGTAAGGAATTCTGTTGACCGAGGGGAAGGTGTGAGGCACCCCTCGAGTCCCGTGGTTCTAGCATGGTCACTTTATTGACTTATCTTGACTTAAACTATTTTGATAAATTATGTTTGGGCCTATGCTCGCTCATTTTTAATATCTAAAATTATCTGTTTATGCCTCTTATATTAAATAAATCAATGAATTAATTTTAGAAATATATTTGTCAAGGTGCATTATTGCATCCTTGAATTTAAATGTCTCAAAAATATGCATACTCCGCATTCTTAATTGAGACGTGTATTTAAATGTATCTAAAATTTGCATAATCATTAAAGGCATTAGTTTGTATTTTAGACTTGAAATAATTTTTATTATTTGAAATGCTATTTATCTTAACAGTAAACCTAAATGATAATTTATTCAAAGAAATAAAATATTTAAATAAATAATTACTAAACTCTATTTATGATAAATATATATATATATATATATATATATATAATATTATATATTAAAACTAATATAAAATTATACAAAATTTCTTATATTAGAATAATTTTTATTATTGAACCCCACTATTATCTTTAAATTGATATAATTTCAATTCATATATTAAGAGACAAATTTAATATGAAAATTCATGAAAATATAATTCAAACACAAATTTCCAAAACAAAGCTAATAACGTGAGTGAAACATACCTACTTTAAACACAATACAAATAATATTAAATTGGTTAACAGCAAAATTTATTCTTATTTCACTTTTTATAGTAATTATAAAAATAAAATAATTTTCATATACACCTTAATGCTAATACTGATTTTTCAAAACTTCTTCTATCTCACTTTAACTCTCTCCACCTTCTATTACTACATCCACACTTCTCATCTATGGTAACTAATCAGCGATGGAATAAGGGAAGAAAGGGAAGGGGTGTCGCTGACAGGAAAGAGGAAAGAGAGATCAGCGAGGAAAGGAAGAGAGAGAGACGACGGGGGTAAAGCCGCGATGGTTTTTAATGGTGATGTTGGCCGGAGGAGATGGTGATTACGGCGACGGTTTCACCGGCAAAGTACAACAGCGTCATGGCGAAAAAGGTGAGGGGATGGCAATGGCAAGATGGTTCCAGCAATGTGGGAAAAGGGAAGAGTGCGGCGCCGAAAGCAGGTTTGAAGGAAGAGAGAGACGCCGACGATATCCAATTTTCCGGCGATGAGGGATTGTTTGGTGGACGGATTTATGGGATTGAAACCAGTGAGGTTTCACTAATTTTGGAGAATTTCGATGGGTTGGGTCTATTTTAATCGACGAAGATGACAATTCTGGCGAAAAGTTTGCTAAAAAAGAAAAGCTTTGAACAACACCTCTTTTCTCTGATTTCTACTGTTTTTGCCTTTATTATTCTTCTACCGATTTTCTCTCCGCTTTTTTTCACAAGAATGTGCATGTATACAATATATGTATTTTTAATTATGGTTTATGAATACTGTGTATGGATCTATGAATACTGTGAATGTGCAGAAGTATGTAAATGGTATGCATAATGTATTTCTTGCCTAGTGGATATCTATGAATTGTACAAATAATGCAAACAGCGAATTCATCATTATTTTTTAAACTAAACCAATATTATTAATAATATTTAAACATTCAACATATTTGCATACAAATATATATATTCTGTAACTTGAATGCTAAATAATGTTCAAGACCACTTTATCATTCAATTTCTTCTTTTTTACAAAAAATTTACAATATAAATAGAATATTAAAATAGAACCTGTTAATGTATTGAATCGAAATCCAAACATCGTTTCCTGAAACCTTTATCCCACTTCAACTTTTCTCTTTGTTTTTCTTTTTTTTCCTCTCAATTTTCTCTCTGGTTTTTGTCTGAGTGATGATGTCTATTTTTTTGTTCTGAGGGTGAGAAAGTTTATTAATAGAGGGATACTTTGGGGGGAACGGTTCAGGTTATCAGATAAGGGGGAAGGTTTGAAATTTAAATTAATTAATTAATTAATTAATAGTTTTTTTTATTTTTCTTTTAAATAAAAGGTAATAATAATAGATAAATATAAAAATAAATAAATAATAATAATAATAAATATAATAACAACTAATTAAATTTTATATTTAACAAAATATAATAATAATTTATAAATAGATGAATATAAATATAATAAAATAATATTAAAACTACTAATTTATTTATAAAAATTTTATCAAAGAATTTTTCTTTTTAAATTTTTGTATTATTATTATTATTATTTTAAAAAAAATAAAAATAAAAATAAAAATAAAATAAACTATCTCAAAGTTAACTTTATTTAATTATTTATTTTTAACTAAAAATTTATTAAAATAAAAAAATAAGAATCAAAATAATATATGATTAAATATATATATAAATATTTAATATTGATAGACAAATTAAAATCTAGGGAGGTTCAAAAATCACGTGTCTATATTGGGTTCAAAGATATCTTGTTGTGTGAAGAGATTCCCGTCGAGATACTTGATAGGCAAGTCCGAAGACTAAGGAATAAGGATGTAGCGTCAGTAAAGGTTTTTTAGAGGAACCAGTTGGTTGAAGGGGACACTTGGGAAGCTGAAGTAGACATGATGGAAAAGCACCCTCATCTCTTTTCTCCTAATTCATTTCCTGTCGAAGGTAAATCATTATTCCAGTAAATTCTTTCTCTTTAAGTCTGTTCAAGTATTTTTATATCACAACTTGTGTTCGTGGGTCTTGAAATCCTAGTGATGAGTTATAAGCGTGATGGTAATATCAGGGTGGAGGAGTTAATTTTGTTAAAAAAATTCTCTATCCGAGTTGAGTCTCATTTGAGGATGAATGTTTTCAAGGGGGAGATATTTTTATACCTCGTGTGGTCAAAGTCACTGTAGAACTTACGACTCATCCCTCAAGTCGTCAAGACTCATCACGAGTTGATGCAGTCGTAACCAAGACAATGTGAAATTATTGAAGTTTTTGGTCACTTGATGACTCGACCCTAGGAGTCGTTACTAGATGTTACGAGTTGTATAGTGAGGGTCGTAAGGTAAGTAGTGTTGATTCTCTAAGTTTCTATCCAAGTTACGAGTGGTTCCTATAAGTCATGGAGATATGTTACGAGTCGTAAGGTATGACTCATATCCAAACCAGTGCATACTTTCTTTGTTTCTGCCAAGGCTACGAGTTGTTAGCTCCACTCGTAACCAGATGTTATGAGTCGTAAGATAACTCATGACAACTGACAATCGAGTTTCTATAAGTTCAATTGAGGGGCCCTTTGGTCTTTTCCCCTCTTAAAACTTCCAACCCACGGCTTATAACTTAATAGAGGCGCTATTTTCCTTTATTCTCAGTCAATTAACAACACTTCTTCTTCTTCCATTCTAAAGAACAACAAGGCTAGGGTTTCTTCCACAAGGACATCTCTCAAGTCTCTAAGTTCAGATTCTCTTTAAAAGTCAAGTAAATCCAGGTATGTGGGGTTTTAAGCAAGGAGAATCTTTCATCCTTGTGCCTGAAAATTTTGATCTTTAAAGTTGAATTTACATGTTTTAATTAGGGTTCATAGCTAAGTTCTCATCTTTTAAAGTATATCATTGTCATGTGATTGAAGGATTTAACTGCAGAAGAGTTTTCATATATTTATGTTTTGAATTGCAAGATTTCTATTATGATCTAAATTTCATTAGTTTGATTAAAGATCTCTATGTAAGTATTGATCATGATATTTTGTCATAATTTCTATGAAAGAAAGTATAAAAGGAAGGCTTAAAGATAAACATTGAGTTTACAAGAAACCTAAGTTTTTAAGTTTCAGTTACATGTACTACAACATGATTAAAGTTCAGCTTGATCATTTGATATAAGATAAGGCTTGAATTCCACAAGTGTTCTTTCTAATTATGATTTAAGTAAAAAGAAACATAATTGGTTTCCAGTCTATAAACCCTTATGCTATTTTAAAGTGGATTTCTTAAGTATAAGCATAGATATATTTTTCGGAGTAGTATTTAGCACCAAGAAGGGAATGTGGATGAGCGTATCCTAAAGTCTTGAAAACTATGAGCCACTGTAGGTTTAAGTACCAATATGGGTTAAGTTTAGTAATCACTTAAGTTAAGGTCCTATTCTGATGGAAAGGGTAGGACAGCTCTCCCCAACGTGGGTAAGACGTTGAACTCCATGATAGCTCACATGGTTTATGTCTGTTAGAAGAATCTCCCATAAGAAAGACTAAAATCAAATATTTTAGAAACTAAATGTAATGACTCACTAAGTTTATTGAGTATGCCTTATTACTCATGTTTTATGGTCATAAAGTTTTCAGGTTTATTCAAGCCCAAGGTGAGTCCTCTACGCTTAACATGTATGGTTTTATAGTATATATATGTATAAAATCAGTTTCGGTTTTACTTATGCATTCACTCCCATATACTCAGTATATTCCAAAGTACTAACCCACACATATGTCTATGTGCTACATTGTCTTATAATGTAGGTTTTGGTACTCATTTCCAGCAGCACAATTGATCACGGGCATCACTTCCTGCATCTCGGAATTTGGTGAGTCCTCATAGTCTGAGGATCCATGTCATCAAATTAGCCATTGATGAAAGTTACTTTAGTTACTTGATTTCAGATTTCATCCGGGTGAGCTGGGGTCTATCCTAGTAGCTCTCTAGTTAGTAGTAGAGGCTTGTCAGATTACATACCTTTTAGTTTAAAGAGTTCGTTGGTGACTTTAACACTTCAATTTAAGAATAAGATCTTAAGTTAATTCCTTTCGTATCATATGTATGTGTTAGATCACTTTTCATAAGAGTTTCAGAATTATATTGATGTTAAGGGTTAGCTTGGGGCTATTTGTAGTCCTAGGCACCATGTGACGTCTAGGGGGTACTCTTAGGTCATTAAGTAATTCTTCTCATAAGGCTTCAAATGACGAGAGGCATAAGTAATCACCTTACCCTCTTGTATCAACACCACACCCAAACTAATGGCAGAAGCATCACAAAATACGGTAAAAACCATGTCCTTCTTGGGCAATGTCAAAATAGGAGCCAAAGTCAACAATTCTTTGAGCTATTGGAAGCTCTTCTCACACATATCCGACCATTAAAAAATCACTTTCTTTTAAGTCAACTTGGTCAAAAAAGCTGCAATAGATGTGAAACCTTCTACAAAATATTGACAATAAACCGCTAAACCAATGAAACTCTAAATATCGATAGAAGAAGTATGTCTAGTCCAACCATGAATCACCTCTATCTTGGTCGGATCAACCATAATACCATCTTTGGTTACTACATGACCCAAGAAAGAGATAGAATCCAACCAAAATTCATACTTGGAGAACTTTACATACAACTCCTCATCATATAACTTATGAAGTACAATTATCCAATGTCTCAAATGATCGGCCTCATTCTTGGTATAAACCAAGATGTCATTTATAAATACAATCATAAAAGAGTCAATATATGATCAAAACACCCAGTTCATCAACTCTATGAATGTTGCATGGGCATTGATCAACCCAAATGACATGACCAAGAACTCATAATGACTATATCGAGTTTAAAAATCCATCTATGAAACATCTGAAGCTCTAATCTTCAAATAACGATACCCGAATCTCAAATTAATCTTTGAAAACACAAAATCAAGTTGAACCTTATTAAATAGATCATCGCTGCAAGGAAGAGAATACCTACTCTTAATTGTCGCTTTATTCAACTGCCTATAATCAATACACATATGCATTGAAGCGTAATTTCTCTTCACTAATAAGATAGGAGCACTCTAAGGAGATAAAATAGGTCTAATAAACCCCTTAACAAATCCTCCAACAACTCTTTCAATTCTTTCAACTCAATCGAGGTCATCCTATGGGGAGGGATTAAAATGGGCTTGGCGCCTAGGTCTATTTTAATGGCAAAGTCAATATCATAATTCGGAGGCATACCAGGTAAACCTATAGGAAACACATCCATAAACTCGTAAACAACCCAAATAGAATCCATAGAAAGTGGTGGACAACACTAGTATCAACAACATAAGCCAAATAAGACAAACACCCTCTCTTTATCATGCGACGAGCACGTATAAAAGATATAACTCCCTTTGGACCCAAATTAAGAGTACCCTTCCATGGTAACCTTGGCATACATGGTGTAGCTAAGGTTACGGTCTTGGCATAATAATCTAAAATAGCATGATAAGGAGCTAACCAATCCATACCCAAAATAACATCAAAATCAACCATATCTAGGATAATCAAGTCTACCCAAGTCTCACACCCTACAAAGGTAACCACATAAGATTAGTACACCCAATCCAATACTAAAGAATCTTTAGGGGAGGGGGTTAGAAACATAAAGAGGCGTAATAAGGGAATCACATGAAACATCAAAACCAAAAGCAAAATATGTAGACACATAGGAGAATGTAGACCCAGGGTCAAATAACATGAAAGAAGGTTTGTCATAAACTAGGATGAGACTTGTAATAACTACATCAGAAGCCTTTGCCTCAGATCTCCCAAGTATAGCATAATACTAACCATAGCTTTGTATGTATATGGATGGTTTTACTTGATTTTATAAAAGGTATTATTTTATTAATATCCTGAGTTCATTCTAGTGTTCAGCTGCTAACCATCTTCGGGCGGTTGTATACCCAAGTTCAACAGCTATTCTACTCCTCCTACATAGTGATTGAATCAGGGATAACTATTAGACTAAAGTGGTGAGCTCTTATCTTTCTGAAAGGCTCCATTTCATGTTATGGATATTTTTAGACATTGTGATTTATTTTTGGATAATAGTTTTAGCTCTGGTTGGGGGCATGTCCCAACCAAATATTTTTACTCTTTTGGTTTGAGGCTTTGTGGTACTACTATGGGTTAGAATGAGCGGGGTCGATATTGGTGTCAGCCTTAGCATTGGTATTGGTATTGGTATTATTATTAGTATTGGTATTGATATTGGTATTGGTATTGGGGCTGATACTGATTGACGATATTATCGGTTGTTCCATCTTTTTTCATTTGGGATTAATCATATTATGTTTTGGATCTTATTTTTGTTATGTCGTGGTTTATCGCCATTGGTTTAGAATTCAGCCAACTAAAGATATGTTAATAGTGGTTGGGTTGGGTATCAGTGGGTGGTCCTCAGTCCAGGATAGACTTGGGATGTCCATTACGACAAGGGCCCCAGTCGGGTCAAGTCAAGTTGGTATCAAAGATTTAGGTTCATGGTCAATTGAGAGTCTACAAAGCCATGTTGAGTAGAGTCTTTTTAGGGGTGTGTAGCACACCACACTCATAAGAGAGAGGCTACAAGGAATTTAGGAATGTTTTACTTTTTTGGTATTCTATTTTCAAGCTTGGAGTCTAAGTCCTAGAATTCTTTTCTAATCCTTGGTTGTTCTCTTTTTAGATCATTCCTCGATGATCTGAAAATAATGAAACTCGTTAGTCATATTTGGGGACAATATTGATAGGGTACGTTCTATATCTGGAGTTCGTTTTTTATCTCAAGGTCCTATCCCTGATAGTTTTGGAGTTCCTCCGATTGCTACTAGTCCTCCTCAAGATGAGGTGACTAATGAAAAATTTTCTCAGTCTATTCATACTATTGCTAAATTGGTTGCTGCTCAGGCTGAGCAGGATGCGTCTGGTGGGTTATCTGCTGAGGCCACAAGAGTTGGTTAGTTTATGAAACTGAATTATCCCACTTTTACTGGTGTAAAGGTAGAGGAGGATCCTCATGGTTTTGTGGATGAGATGGAGAAGATATTCAGGGTGATGTAGGCTATTAATATGAAAGGTGTAAACTTTACAGCTTATCAGCTCAAGGATGTTGCATACCAATGGTACGAAGAGTGGGATAAGGATAGAGGTGATGTGGATTAGATATCCTTATGGGATGCCTTCTCTGGTGCTTTTCTAGCAATTTTTTTCCTCAAGAGTTGAGGAAAGCAAAAATGGAGGAGTTTGTGAATCTTAAGTAAGAGAGAATGCCTATCAAGGAATATGCCTTGATATTTAATCAGTTGTCAAGGTATGCTCCTGATTTGGTGGATGACATGAGAGTGAGAATGATAAAGTTTGCTTCTGGGGTTGAATTAGGATTTGATCTTGGAAAGCAAGACTACCTTGTTGATTAAAGATATGGATATTTCTAGGATGATTGTTCATATGCAGCAGGTAGAAGATGAGAAGAGGAAATAGGTAGAGTTCGAAGATCATCAGGGTAAGAGGAGTAGGTTTTCTGAATAGAGAGGTGCTAAGTCTCAAGATAGTCATGATGGAGGAAAATGGCAGAAAAAGAAGTGGGGGAGTTCTGGATCCTTCTCTACTGCCAGTGCTCCTTAGCTAAAGCAGTCAGGTGACAAGCATCATCAGGGTGGTGATAATTTTTGGGCATCAGGTTCCCAATAGCAGGCGAGTGGCAGTCAGTCAGTTTTTTCATACCCTTCTTGTGTATTCTTTGGTCATCCTCATTGGGGCTATAACGATGGAGAGAGGGACAAATACTTTAAGTATGGCCAGGTAGGCCATCGTCTCAGGAATTGTTTGGTTAATAAGGTTGCTACGGCAACAAATAAGGTACCGATGGTTTCATCTTCTACTCCTGAACTCGGTGGTGCCTTTCTACTTCTATTACTTCTCCTAGTTCTAGTGTTGGTTGGAACAGGATATATGTTTTGGCATCCTAATAGGAATCCGAGGCATCACCTAATGCCGTTACTAGTGCATTATAACTTTTTACTCATGACATGTATTGTCTGCTTGATTCGGGGTCCACTCTTTCTTATGTGACTCCATTTATGGCTGTATGTAATGGTTTTGATACTGAGGTTATTTTAGATCCTTTTTTTATTTCTGCCCTGATAGGTGACTCGGTTATTACTGAGAGATTCTATAGAAGGTGTGTGGTATTTATTGGTGGTAGGTGGACTTTGGTAGATTTGTTTGAACTTAATATAGTGGATTTTTATGTTATTCTGGGGATGGATTGGTTACAATTTTGTTACACATCCTTGGATTGTTGGACCTGTAAGGTTGTGTTAAGGTTCCCTGGTAAACCAATTACAAAGTGGGAGGATGGTTCCCTAGCTCCTAGGGTGGTTTATTTCTTATCTTAGAGCTCACAGGTTAATCTCTAAAGGTTGTCTTAATCACCTGGTCTGAGTTAAATATTCTAACTCAGAAGGTCCTTCTTTACAGTCAGTCATGATGGTAAATGAGTTTCCTGAGGTCTTTTCGAATGATCTTTCTGGAGTTCCTCCGGATAAGGAAATAGAGTTTGGTATTGTAACACCCCATATTTTTGGGCTAGGATTCAAATCATTGTTCCTATGCATAAATACTTGAACCCAATGATTCTATGTCTATATATGTGTGATGATCAATTCTATTGTTTGGAAATATCCTATTATATCAGTCGAGGTCATAAAAATCTCCTAACTCAAAGACGAGTTGAAAACGTTCCTATTGATTAAGTTTTAATGAATGTTTCAGCTTGGGTCAACTTTAAATGACTAATACTCCTTGTACATAATAAATTACATGTCCTACTTTATATCAAATGAAATATCTTTAAATCTTCTTTCTAACGCATTTGTTTTCACCTTAATCCGATATCGGAGCAAAAAGTTATACTCATTTTACTTTGGCATGTTTGTCTATCAACAAAGTGACGACCTAAGTTGATAGGCCATCGCCTAAGTGACGACCTATCAGCCAAGTCATCACCCCAAACCAGTGATCCATTATTTTCAGCTTCCAAGTGACGACCTGAGTTGATAGTCCATCACCTAAGCGATGACCTATCAACCCAAGTAGTCACCCTTAACCCGAAACTCACAAAAACAGCTTTCAAGTGATGACCTGAGTTGATAGTCCATCACCTAAGTGATGACCTATCAGCCCAAGTCATCACCCAAGACCAGAAACTCATGAAATCAATTTTCAAGTGATGACCTAAGTTGATAGGCCATCACCTAAGTGATGACCTATCAGCCCAAGTCGATACCCAAGACCAGCAACTCGTAAAGTCAGCTTCTGAGTGACGACTTGGTGTGATAGGTCATCACTTGGTTGATGACTTATCAACCAAGGTCATCACCCTTAAAATTCATCAATTCTCATTAAGATTTGGAGGGGTATTTTGGTCTTTTTCCACACCTCCCATGACTTAAATCATCAAAAATACATACTTAGCCATTATAAACAAGTTTTAAAACTACTCTTAATCCTCTCCACTCTCAAGAACAAGAAAATTAGGGTTTCCTCTCAAGATCATCTCCCAAGAACAGATTCAAGCTTTTCTTCAAGAGAACCAATAAATTATAATTCCCAATCCAAGAACATTTAAGAAAAGTCAATTCTCTTTCAAGATCAAAGCCTTAAGGTATATTAGGTGTTCATCCTTGGGTTTTTGTTTAACCCTTGGAGTTCAAGAACCCTTTTTAAAAATACAAGTTTTCAGATTCATGATTTACATGTTTGAATTAAATTGTGTTCATGTATCTATTGTTATATGGGTTTCAATTCAAGATTTACCCCATGTTTCATGTAAACCAATTAGCATGTATGTTGAATTAGATGAATTCTTATGTTAAAATCCTTGAGATTTGCAAGTTAAATATGGTAGCCATGATGTTTATATGTGATTATTATTATGTGCAATAGTCATGCTCCCCAAGTGCATGATAAAATGTCTATGTGAATTGAATAGTTAAATCATGACATGTTAGCATGTGTTCCAACCCATGTACAAGTTCATGTCTTGCAAATGTTTGATAAAATGCCTCTATGATTGTATTGTGACTAAGTGACAAGCTATTATGCTTTTAATATTGTACTATGTTTTTCTATTTACTCTATTGAGTCTTGGGGGTATACCTAATACCCAAAATATGGTTGTTTACTTAGAGCTACAGTAGTTACAGAATAGACTTAATAGTGTCATAACAACAGTATTCAGTTAGCCTTCACGATCAGTGTGAGTTTAGTTAAGTCAGTCCAGTAATGATCAGTTTTATTGTGCTTTTAGTTGGGAGTAGGATTCAGCATCGAGTGAGCCAGGGATGGGGGCTCACCCGTTAGTTAAGACTAGGCCCTTAGAAGCAATACCTAAGTTCCAAAACTACGTAGCCACAAAGGTTATGAGATGTCACCCATTAGCTAGGACTAACACTCTCAGGGATTACCCGCTAGTTAGGACTGATCTTAGGGGTCACTTATTAGTTAGGACTAACTCCACAGCCATTTTTAATACCCGTGGTACGGTATTAGCACTCTTCCAACTGGGGTCATAGGTTGGACCTCGATCAGCTCAAACTGCGGCATGTCGGTTAAATAATAACTCCCATAATTATAGTTATAGATTCAATATTCAATATTCAGTATTCAGTCTCAGAATTCAGTAAAAAACTCAGACAGTTCAACAGAACCGTGGATATCAGTTATCAGTTACTTAGCCATCAGAATTCAGTACTTCAGTATCAGTCTAAACTTTCAGTTATCAGTATTCAGTTACCAAAATTTAATACTTAGTTTTAGTAAAATCTTAGATACACAATGTATACCTCTATGCTCAGTATTGCATGTTTAGTATATTCAGCGGTTATAATTTTGCATGTACTCCTATTCAGTTACTTCATGATGTTTACTCAGTCAGTCATCATCTTATGCATTTAAACCCATGTATATCAGTCTTACCTCACTTAGCATACTAGTACATTCTACGTACTGATACATACTCTCTCTTTGTGCTATGATGTCTCGTATCATAGGTTCGAACGCTCAGGTTCTTGACTGAATTTAGCAGCTCAGGCTATCAGCAGCAGTTATAGTGGTGATTTTTCATATTTTGAGGACAAAGTTTATTTATTTCAATATTTTTAGCAATTCAGTAGTTATTTCAATCGGACTTAGTTGGGGGGGTTTCCATCAACTCCATACTCAAACAGTTAGAGGCTTTCAGACTAGCACAGTCAGTTATTCAGTTTTTAGATATTATTATCAGTTTATTCAAACATTATTTTAATATTTTGAGAACCTTATGGCATTAACAGTTATACTTTTGCATATATTTTTCAGTACTATTACTCAGTGCTCACAGCAGGTACTAGTCATGGGTTAGCTTGTGATCCTTTGGGATCGTAAGCACCGTGTGGCGACCAAGTTGTACTTTTGGGTTATTACAAACTTGGTATCAGATTCTAATGTTTCAAAGTGTCCTAGGGAGTCTGAAATCTATGTTGAGTAGAGTCTTGTGCGTGAGTGTGAAGCGTGCCCCACTTATGGACAAGAGGCTATGAGATATTTTAGAAAACGTTTCCCTTCTTTTATGTCTCAGATCATGCTATAGCTCGATTCTCTAAGAACCTTATGTAGATTCTGATCACTCTCCACTCATGTCAAATCTACTTTACTTTCGAGGTAACAAAAATAGGAAAGCTCAAAGTCCTTCAAATAAGGCTTTTTTAGACAGTCCCTACAGACAGTATGGGATTGTCACAGGTTCAAAAGTATCCCATCAGTTTTGTTATGTTCTAAAGTTTTAAAGATTTCATTTATGATCATGAAAACTTATGCACTAATATAAAGTCAAATGTTCCCTCAAATCCCTTCTTAAAATCTTATGATAGCATATCACCTAGAGTTAGAAGCATGAACAACAGGAGTTTAGCAGTAGCAGAGTGAGGATAGTGTTATCTGAATTTAGTAGATTTTATATTCATGGGCTAGTAGTATGAAAGGTGAAGTAGTAGGTTTGAAACAGTGTATGCAAGAATTTAAGTTTAGTAATTTGAAGTTATATGTGTTGTTGATGTTGGTGTACTAGTAACTCTCATGGTGTGGGGAAAATATAAGTTTAGAGATGTGATATTTGTAGGATATGATGAAAGTAGTATGGTTATTAAAAATTTATGGATATCCATGTTATGTATAAGAATCTAAGTTTAAATCTTTGAAGGTTGAGCTAATAGAAAGAGGAGTGGAAAATTCTAAGTTAGTCAGTTCTTAAGTTGTTACATGATGTATTTGGGGATATAGAAAGTTAAGAGTTCTATCTCAGAAGAAAGTATCAGCAGTATGGTTTTACACTTTCAGGTACAATCCTTCATGGTGAGTTTAGTGATTATGTGCATTATTATACCCTAAATTCTAAAGTAAAGTGGTTTCAGTTCAATTTAGAAATATTGATTATGCGGTTCACTGACTTAGAATGATGGCTTTAAGCTAAGGGGGAGATGACAGAACAAGTAACCATGTCAGGCTTTCAAATTTTAGTAGTAATATCAGTATGTGTAGAAAAGCAGTATAAGAGGATGATGCCCAACCCGTCCTTACCTTAGTACAGAGTTTTGTATTTCAGTTATCATGATATCTACTAATGCCTTACATGTCATCCCTATGATCATAGCTCATAGTCATGCACTTTATAGAAAATCATGTACATTTCCAGTTCCTAGTATAAGGAGTTCCAGTTCACCCAATAGTTGAATCATATTCCATGAAGTTATGAACTCCAAACTCAAGTCATGCAGCTCATGACTTATGTATTCATGTTTTACAGTATGTTCAGTTTCAATACTCATGCTGCACTCCTAATGATCAGCAAAATTTAGATTATGTCATGTATATCCTCAGTTTAGGTCTCTTAATGAAACTGTGATACTAATATTCTATTCCCCAGGCCTCTTTTAAGTGTCAAGTTATGTATAGTGTTCATTCATACTTCAGGTCCTCATGTTTTAGTCTTTCAGTGACCTCTCCTTATGAAATGATGTAGTGATTAGCAATTCCTTGGATGGAAGAGAGTAAATGTTTCATGTTAAGGAAAGATTGTTGCATGCTTATTTTATTCGAGGTTGTAGCTATGAAGATAGGCTTGAATCTCGTGTTGTTGTGTAAGTGGATAAATGCATTACGCATTAGTAAATTGCTAGTAAGAGTTGTATTTACTTGTTGAAGGGGTAATCAGGATTATTTAGGAGATAGAAAGTTATGAAAATGCAAAGTGTATTGAATTCAAGACTCAAACTAGTATTATAGTATTATGTGTGCATTTTATAGATTCGAGTGGGCTTGTACATAGTGGGAGAATTCAGTCCAGCTCAGACTTTAGTAGGTAGAGTTATCAGTGCCAATGTGAATATTTTCAGTAGCCTCAAGTGAAGTGTAGTATTAAGGTGGAAGGTATAGTTAAGAAAGACTGTCGAAGAAATACTCCAGTTAAGTATAAGCTTTAAGTATGAGTTAGTTCGTACAGCTAATAATTCGATTTAGTAGTCAGGCAGACAAGTTCCTATGGTTTTATCTCTCTTATTCCAAAGGAAATTCCTTCACGACTATGCAAGTTGTTACCTTAGTTCAGTTCATGTATCAGGCATCAGTTATAGGTTCCAGATATTTAGTCATGATTTAGTTCATAAGTATCCCATGCATCATCTCAGTCTTTCCTTAGTAATTCAGCCAAGTCAGTATCATTCGGGGGCGTTATTGAATATTGACTACGTGTCACGTCCTCAAAGTTTCAGTATGATCTTGTTGTCATTGCTTATGTTCAGGAAATTTAGTTCAGTTATGTATCATGTTTCAGAATCAGTCATGTAATCATTTTTCCAATCATGCATGTTTAGTCTATGATCTCAGTTCTACCAGTATTCTCAGTTGACCAGTCTCATTCAAGGATGAATGTTCCCAAGGGAAAGATAATGTAACACCCCACATTTTTGGGCTAGGATTCAAATCGTTGTTCCAATGCGTACAGACTTGAACCCAATTATTCCATGTTAATATATGTGTGATAATCAATTCTATAGTGTGGAAATGTATTATTATATCAGTTGAGGTCATAAAAATCTCCTAACTCAAAGACGAGTTGAAAATGCTTCTATTGATTAAGTTTTAGTGAATGTTTCAGCTTGGGTCAACTTTAAATGACTATTAATCCTTGTACATAATGAATAATGTGTCCTACTTTATATCAAATGAAAGATATTTGAATCTTCTTTCCAACGCATTTGGTTTCACCTTAATCCGATATCAGAGTGAAAAGTTATACTCATTTTACTTTAGCATGTTTGATTGTCAACAAAGTGATGACCTGAGTTGATAGGCCATCACCTAAGTGACGACCTATCAGCCAAGTCGTCACCCCAAACCAGTGATCCATTATTTTCAGCTTCTAAGTGACGACCTGAGTTAATAGTCCATTACCTAAGCGATGACCTATCAACCCAAGTTGTCACCCTTAACCCGAAACTCACAAAAATCAGCTTCCAAGTGATGACCTGAGTTGATAGTCCATCACCTAAGTGATGACCTATCAGCCCAAGTCGTCACCCAAGACCAAAAACTCATGAAATCAATTTCCAAGTGATGACCTATCAGCCCAAGTCGTCACCCAAGACCAACAACTCGTAAAGTCAGCTTCTGAGTGACGACTTGGTGTGATAGGTCATCACTTGGTTGATGACTTATCAACCAAGGTCGTCACCCTTAAAATTCATCAATTCCCATTAAGATTTGGAGGGGTATTTTGGTCTTTTTCCACACCTCCCATGACTTAAATCATCAAAAACACGTACTTAGCCATTATAAACAAGTTTTAAAACTACTCTTAATCCTCTCCACTCTCAAGAACAAGAAAATTAGGGTTTCCTCTCAAGATCATCTCCCAAGAACAAGATTCAAGCTTTTCTTCAAGAGAACCAATAAATTATAATTCCCAATCCAAGAACATTCAAGAAAAGTCAATTCTCTTTCAAGATCAAAGCCTTAAGGTATGTTAGGTGTTCATCCTTGGGTTTTTGTTTAACCCTTGGATTTCAAGAACCTTTTTTTAAAATACAAGTTTTCAGATTCATGATTTACATATTTGAATTACATTGTGTTCATGTATCTATTGTTGTATGGGTTTCAATTCAAGATTTACCCCATGTTTCATGTAAACCAATTAGAATGTATGTTGAATTAGGTGAATTCTCATGTTAAAACCCTTGAAATTTGCAAGTTGAATGTGGTAGTCATGATGTTTATATATGATTATTATTATGTGCAATAGTCATGCTCCCCAAGTGTTTGATAAAATATCCATGTGAATTAAATAGTGAAATCATGACATGTTAGCATATGTTCCTACCCATGTACAAGTTCATACCTTGAAAGTGTTGATAAAATGCCTTTATGATTGAATTGTGTCTAAGTGACTAGCCATTATGCTTTCAAGATTGTGTTATGTTTTGATATTTACGCTATCGAGTCCTGGGATATCCAATACCCAAAATCTAGTTGTTTACTTAGAGCTACAGTAGTTACAAAATAGACTCAGTAGTGTCATAACAGTAGTATTCAGTTAGCCTTCATGATCAGTGTAAGCTTAATTAAGTCATTCCAGTAATGATCAGTTCCAGTGTCCTTTCAGTTGGGAGTAGGATTCAGCATCGTGCGAGCCTAGGGATAGGGACTCATCCGTTAGTTAGGAATTGTTCCTTAGAAGTAATCCCTAAGTTCCAGAACTATGTAGCCAGCGTAGGTTATGAGATATCACCCGTTAGTTAGGACTAACACTCTTTTTTTTTAGAATTTGACCATTTTATTAGTCACAAAGGAAAAGTATACATTAAGGGGGGCATAGACCTGACCTCCAATCTGTTCTTATAGAATAAGTGCAAATACTACAAAAGAATTGCAAAGAATTTTCTCTAAATCTATGAACTGGTAAGCTATCTCTATGGTGGATCATGTAACTTATTTAGTTTCCTTCTTTGAAAACTTGGTAGTCCCAACTTGTCTAGCTGAAAGTATCCTGTTACTTCTGGGGGAAGTTGGCAGTAGTGAAAATAGTGATGAAGCTGGTTAGACTGCTGACTGACTTTGGATAAGGCATCAGCTACAAAGTTGGCCTCCCTGTAGACATGTCTGCAAATACACAAAGAGAACATTGATATAAGCTTTAGCAGAGATTCAACAAGAAGTAGCAGTTGCCATGGGATTGGTATTTACTTTCTTGTCCATTTGATCAAGAGTTCAAAGTCCACCTCTAAGATAACCTGTTGTATATTTTTTCTCTGACACCAAGAAAACCCCAGATAGCAGCCTCCACTTCTACTTGATTGTTGGTCCCCTGGCCTAGAGGTGTAGCATAAGCAATAGATAAGATCTTCATTGTGATCTCTAATGATCCCTCCTACTCCAATCTTACTTAGATTAGTGAGAGCACTACCATCAAAGTTTAGTTTAACCATATTAGATGGTGGTTAAGACTAGTATACAGGTGTTACTTTTGTCCCTTGTCTGCACTTCTCAACATAAGTCACCAAGTTGGACCATCCAATAGGCCAAGGGATATATAGAAAAGTAGTATGTAATAAATGGGATATATCCTTACAAATAAGGAATTTAACTCTGGCCAATGGAGGCTGTTTTCCACCATACTTAACAGTACATCTATTTTTTCATAGATTTCAACAGATAATAATGGGAAGAGCCTACATGATCAACTTTTGAGCACTATTACTAGTCTTAGACTTTGACCACTTTAGAAGCAAGTTTCTGAGGGAACTTTACCTTGTATCATACCCAGGGATGTAGAGAAAAACTGCCAGATGTGTTTAGTAAATGGTCCATTAATAAATGTATGTTAGATGGTATCCCAGCTAGGATTAGACCAACAACTATAGGTAGCAGGGCCAATACCAAATTGGTGAAGCCTTTCATTTGTAGGTAATGTCCTTCTTAGGACTCTCCAAAGAAGGAATAAGCATTTGAAAGGAATCAACCTATGCCAGGTGAGAGTGTTCATCATGGTTTTAGATTTTTGTTCCCTATTAATCCCCCAGGCAGAGGTACAACTAAATTCTTCACTGGTATTTAGTGTCTAAATTAGGAAGTCTGCAACCCCTTCTTGGAATTGGATTTCAACTTTGAGCACAATTTACAGTAACTTCTGGGGAAGGGTTGTACTTAATTTCTGCATATTCCATGTATCCTCAGTTATGAAAGCTGTAACCTTAACTTTGTTTGATCTAACTCTATTTGTCCTGTATTTGTGAAGAGGCCCCAATCCTGACCAATTATCCCACCAAAGGAGGCATGTACCAGATTTGATTTTCTATAATATATATTGTTCAGCTTCCATCTTGTTTCTCATCATGGCCCTCCATATCAATTATTGGCGATAGCAACCTTTCCTGGCCACAGTATTGACCCTCTAACAATATTTAGCTAGTAGGAATTCACCCCACAGAGTGTTCTTAGTTCTAAATATCCACCATTGTTTCAACTGTAAAGTTTTACATGTATCAACAATGTATCTGATACCAATCCCTCCATCATTAGTAGGAAAACAAAGATTTTTCCAAGATGCCCAGTGATATTTTCTCTTAATGTCTTTCCATCTCCAGAAGAAATTAGCAAACAGACATACAAGTTGTTTAATAATGGTCTTGGGAAGGATACAAGTTGAAAGAGTGTGAAGGGGGATTGATTGTAGGACAAATTTCACAAATACTGCTTTACCACCATAACTAAGCAATCTAGACTACCAACCTGTTATCGTGGAAACAACTTTACTAACCATCCTAGTGTAGTGACTGATCCTTTGTCTGCCAATATAAATTGGGAAACCTAGATATGTAATAGGACTGTGTTTCTGCTAGAAGCCAGTTTCATCTTTAACCCTTGAGATTGTAGAAGGAAAAGCTTGATCTGGTAGCAGAAAATAAATTTTATCCTTGTTGATTAGTTGGCCAGATATCTCTTCATAAGCTGCCAGAGTGTTCATTAACAATCTCAGAGTTTGTCTCCTTCCAGTAGTGAAAATTATTATATCATCAACAAAACTGAGATGATTAATTTGAGGACTTTGCCATGCCATGTGAAAACCATAGTATTAGGGATGCTGATGTAAGATGGTCATAGCTCTTGACAAAACTTCAACCCCAAGAATGAATAGAGTAGGAGAGAGGGGATCACCTTGCTTTAGTCCCATAGTAGATTAAAAAAACCATGTCTGGTACCATTTACAAGTACTGAGTACCAGTTATTTGATAGATTTCTCCATATAAGGTCAATAATTATCTCACCAAAACCAAATCTCCTCAGAATAAGGCAAGTATAAGACCAAGACACCCTATCATAGGCCTTGGCATGTTAAGTTTAATAACCATATTACAACCCACCACTAGTTTCTTGACCACTGATGATTTCCTGGGCAAGCATAATGTTTTCTTCTATATTTCTTCCTTTCACAAAGCCAGACTAATTTCTAGATATAAGAGATAGAAGGATAGGAGCAATTCTGAGATAAATGAGTTTAGAAATAACCTTGTTGGTAAAGTTACTTAGGCTAATAGGTCTATATTCAGAAATTTTTATTATGGTGAGTAACTTTAAGGAGTAGAACAAGACATGTATGGGAAAAATATTTAGGCATAGAGTGATAACAGAAGAAGGCCAGTACCACCTGCAGAAGATCCTTCCCTATGATATGCCAACAAGATTGGAAAAAATTCATATTCATACCATCAGGACCAGTTGCTGAGTGAGTGTTCATTGAGAAAACAACAGCCTTCAACTCCTCCAGGGTAAGTCTTGTCTGTAGTTGTTTATTTTGTTCATCTGAAATCACTCTGGAATATTGGTTAACATTTCTTCCTAAACATATTCAGTTTTTCCTGTAAATATGCCCTGAAAATATTTACATGAAGCATCAGCAATAGCAGCATCCTCTTGAATCCATTCCCCTACCTTATTCTTTATTTTATGTATAAATATTTTCCTTCTTTTTCCCTTGATAAGAGCATGAAAATAACTAGAGTTTGCATCTCCATATTTAAACCAGTGCAATTGGGATTTTTGCCTTAAGATAGCATCTTCAACGTTGAGATATCTGATGTATCCAGCCTACAATCTATGGAACTCCTGTCTATTCCCATCTGAGTTATGTAAGATCAACTTTTCCTCAGCTTTCTTGACCTTTTCTTCATAAATTTTCACATTAACATGTATGTCACCAAATTCTTCTTTAGACCAATGACTAAGAGTTGAAGTTAATCTCTTTAGCTTCTGTTGAAATCTTCATATAGGTGTACCTGTACAGGGTTTCTGCTAATATCTCTCCATTGTGTTAACAAAAATGGGGTTATCCACCCAACAATCTAGAAACTTAAAGTATTTAATGTGAGAGTTAACCCTATCCTGTAACTCCATAAGTATAGGACAGTGGTCTAAACCTATAGAAGATAGATGAGTAATGGTGGACAAAGGCATTTTCTCCAACCATACATCAAATACCAATGCTCTATCCAATCTTTTCCAAATTCTGAACTGGATACCTTTAAGATTAGACTATGCAAATTTGGGACCATGAAATCCAAGGTCAGTTAATCCATAAGCTTCAATCACACCCAAAAATTTAAAGCTCTTTCTCATGTCATAGGGAATACCACCCAGTTTTTCATCAGCTTGAGAAATGACATTGAAGTCACCAATAATGCACCAAGGTAAAAAAGTAGCAGACAATTGCACCAATTTATTCCACAAAGGCCTTCGTAGAGTGTCTCTGCATTTAGCATAGACAAAGGTCATGAGGTATGTTTGCATAAGAACACTATGAGAAACTGAACAAATGAGTTGTTATTTATCAGTGGTAATGATTTCACAAGACACATCTACATTCCAAAAAACCCAGATTTTGCCATTGGGATTACTGATAGCATGCTCCATCTTGAATTTTCTTTTAGCTTCATCAAGATGAATATTAGTAGAGAATGGTTCCAGAATTGTTATTTTTAAAGACAGTTGGTGAATGATTATAAGTTGCTAAAGTCTCTCTAAGAGACCTTGGGTAAAGATACCCCTTGCATTCCAAATGAGATGTCTAATTATTTAGCAGTTTTATAAATATGAGATATGGTAAAAGGCCTGACGGTATGTCCAGCTCTGCTAGACACATCTTGTTTTATCCCCTTCTTGGCTTTGAGTAAGGATCCCTTGGGAAAAAGTCCCTGCTGGCTATCAAGTTGGGTTACCTCTATAGCATACTCTTCTTGATCCCCTGGATCAAAAATATCATTCAAATTGTCATCAGCATTCCCCATGTAATCCAGCTTGTTATCATCACTATCATCTTCAGAATGAATTACTCTGTACTCATCTTCTAGCTCCTGAGCAGAATCATGAAAATTTTCCTTGATTAGACTAGCACTATAATAATCCTTATCTTCAGAGGTGAGCACCCGGTCAAGAATCCTTGTCTCTTGAGGACCATTTTCCTTGTTAGACAAGACACCTTGGACCATTTTTGGACCCATCACACCCTGTTGTATATCCATATCAAGAATCTTTATATCAGTTGCACAGTTTAGTTGTTTATCTTGATTAGTAATGATTGGCATAGTCCTGTTATAGCCTCCAGCATTCTCTGTGGCATCAAACACATTGTTCTATGACGCATCTTAGGTAACCTCCTCAGTACTGTCAGGACAGTTGTATTCAGTTCCACCTTGATCTTGTTGGAGAGAATTAAAGGCATTGGATGTAGATAGAGAAGCATTATCAAATTAACCCCCTATATACTTATTTGGAGACCTGGGTTTGAAGATTATTATTTGGTTGTCCCTGTTCCTCCTTTTTGGTTCTGCCACTCATTGATAGGTGTCTTGCCTCTATCTGCAATTTACTACTATATTTTTCAGCTGACATTTGCCCCTTTTGACTTGGTTGAGGAATTTCATCATGTTTACTTCCCCCCTGAGGAGCATCATTGGATACTATTTTTTGTCTAGCAACCTCATCTCTTTCTTTAATTACACAGGATCTTACAGTATGCCCTTGATGTTTGTAATAAGAGCAATACTCAGGAACATCTTCATACATAATGGATTGTTATCTACCTTCTCTATGCTCATCAGCATCGTATCCCATCCAAACATGTTGGGGTCTTGGCTTAGTGAGGTTAATCTACAATTTGAACTTAGCCACACTACCCCTGGTTTTCTTGTAAGTAGCCAAATCAAGAAATAGCACCTTGCCAATAGGGGATAAAAGTGGTGTCAATACCTCAAAACAATAACAGTTCCATGGGAGCTCAGGCAGGCTAACCCATACAGGGACCAAAGGGGTTTCTTCTTCAGGGTTAAAGGTGGGGGTCCACAATTGAATTCTTATCAATTGACCTTGAATGTACATCTTCCCTTTTGACCAGACTGTTGAATTATCATATTCATTATCCATGTCAATGTAAAGATGCCTGAAATTACAGTGAGTAAGTTTGACTTTTCTTTTTAATTTGGTTTGCAAAGTAAACTGCCTCCTAATCACCTCCATTTTGGGAATAATATTTTCAAATTTCCCAATCAACATAAACCTGTATCTCTATGCTAATTTGATTTTGTAATCCTCAGCTCTAAACACAGCCACTGGCAGACCTTGCTTGGTTGTTATTTTTTATGGCTCGATTTGAATAAATTTAGCTTTCATAGTCTCTTGTGCTCTCAATTTCATGGCTGGAGAATGAGTAACCCTAGGATTGGGGGGATCATATCCATGGCTTGGCTTGGGACAAACAACAGAATTACTTGAGGCCCCTACCAGTAAAGGGAATTTAGTCCTCGGTATAGATATCGAAGGATCTGTATCAAAATCCTTCTTGATAAGAACTGAGGATTCACCTTGTCCATTGCGTCACTAGATAATTACGAAGCAGGAGTAGGAAGCTTACCTTCATTGTTAGACATTGGAATCGAATACACCTTCTCAGTTAATAATAGCTCAGAATTCACTGTCACAGTTGACACTATCTTCGATTGAACTTGTACTGGATTAGATGTTGAAGTCAGTCGATTTGGTTTCTATATCACCTCCTCCAACTTGCCATGATTTTTCTATAGGGCTTGATTGATGATCGCCTGAGCCCATCAAAACTATCCTTCTGAAATCCTAGCTAGGTCACTATCCGACTGGTGTACATGATAAAGGAGATGTGGTAAATATGTGGGTGGTGTTTTTAGCAGATACTAGATGCAGGCATGTCGATCATGTATGGCGTTATCTGGAGGTTGGAGAAGCTCCGCCGGCGGCTGAGAAGCCATATTAAAAGCTGGAAATGGTGTGAAGTACTTAGCTGTAATCGTCAAGAGAGAGAATTTTTAGAGAGATAATTTTAGAACGTAGTTCACTTAGAATTTAGATGAGAAAATCAGTCTCTGACACTCTCAGGGATCACCTGCTAGTTAGGACTGATCTCAGGGATTACCCGTTAGTTAGGACTGACTCCAAAACATTATTAGTACCCGTGGCATGGTATTAGCACCCTTCTAACTGGGGTCATAGGTTGAACCCAATCAGCTCAGACTGGGGCATGTTGGTTAGATGATAACTCCCACAATTATAGTTAGAGATTCAGTACTCAGTATTCAGTCTCAGAATTCAGTAAAGAACTCAAATAGTTCTATTGGACAATGGCTATCAGTTATCAGTTACTTAGCCATCAAAATTTAGTACTTTAGTATCAGTCCAAATTTTTAGTTATCAGTATTCAGTTACCAAAATTTAGTCCAAATCTCAGATACACGATGTATATGTATATGATCAATATTGAATGTTCAGTATATTCAGCAGTTACAGTTTTGCATGTACTCTTATACATTTACTTCATAATGTTTACTCGGTTAGTCATCATTTTACTCATTCAATCATTATCTCATACATATAAACCCACATATATCAGCCTTACCTTACTTAGCATTTGACGTACTGATGCATACTCTCTCTTTATGCTATGATGTCTCATATCATAGGTTCGGATGCTAAGGTTCTTGACCATACTTAGCAGCTCAGGCTATTAGTAGTAGTTTTAGTGGTGAGTCCTCATATTGTGAGGATAGAGTTTATTTATTTCAGTATTTTTAGCAGTTTCGTAGTTATTTCAGTTAGAGTTAGTTAGGGGTTTGTCCCATCAACTCTATACTCAGACAGTTAGAGGCTTTCAGACTAGCTCAGTCAGTTATTTAGTTTTCATATGTTATTAACAGTACATTTATACATTATTTTAGTATTTTGAAAACCTTATGGAATTAACAGTTATACTTTCGTATATATTTTACAGTACTATTATTCAGTGCTCACAGCAGGTATTAGTCATGGGTTAGCTTATGATCCTTCGGGGTCGTAAGTACCGTGTGGCAACCAGGGTGTATTTTAGGGTCGTTACAGGTATTGATTTGGTTCTAGGCACTCGTCCAATAACTATTCCTACTTATAGAATGGCTTCAGCAGAGTTAAGAAAACTCAAGGAGCAACTTAAGGATCTTTTGGATAAGGGGTTTATTCATCCTAGTATATCCCCGTAGGGTGCACCAGTGTTCTTTGTGCGTAAGAAGGATGGTTCCCTTCAGATATGCATTGACTACAGATAGTTGAATAAGGTGACGGTCAAGAACAAGTATCCTCTCCCATGGATAGATGATCTGTTTGATCAGTTGCAAGGTGCTAAGTTTTTTTCTAAGATAAATCTTCAGTTTGGGTATAATCAACTAAAGATTAGGGAGGTGGATATCTCAAAGATGGCTTTTTGTACTCGGTATGGGAAGTTGTTTGGATTAACTAATGCCCCTTTAGAATATATGGATCTGATGAATAGGATTTTCAGGCAGTTCTTGTATCTCTTCATCATTATATTTATTGATGACATTCTGGTTTATTACAAAATTAAGGTGGATCATGATAATTACCTCCGTGTGGTATTGCAACCCTTGAAGGAACAGCAGTTGTATGCCAAGTTCTCCAAGTTTGAGTTTTAGTTGAACGTTGTGACTTTTTTAGTTATATTATTTCTAGTGAGGGGATCATAGTTAGCGAGGAGATCATGGTGGATCTTCAAAAGGTTATTGTGGTTAAGGGGTGGCCTAGACCTATGACTCCTACTGATATTCAGAGCTTCTTGGGTTTGGTTGGGTATTATAGGCGATTTGTGAAAGGCTTTTCATCGATAGTTGCTTCTTTGACTAAGTTGACTCAGAAGAATGTTAAGTTTTCTTAGTCGGACACTTGTGAGGATATTTTTAAGAAGTTGAAAGATAAGTTGACGTTGGCTCTAATTCTTACTTTATCGTAAGGCAACGATGGGTTCGTTGTCTATTGTGATGCATCTCGGGTAGGTCTTGGTTGTGTTTTGATACAGCATGGGAAGGTGATTTCCTATGTTTCTAAGAATCTGAAAGTACATGAGAGGAACTATCCTATTAATGATTTGGAGCTATTGGTGGTTGTGTTTGCCTAGAAAATATGGAGGCATTATTTGTATGGTGTACACGTGGACATATTTTTTGATCATAAGAGTCTACAGTATGTGTTCACTCAAAAAAAGCTAAATCTCAAGTAGAGGAGATGGCTTGAGCTTCTCAAGGACTATGATATGAGTCTTCACTACCACCCAGGTAAGGCTAACGTAGTTGTTGATACTCTTAGCAGATTATACATGGGAAGTTTGGCACATGTGGAGAAAGGAAATTGGGAGTTGGTAAAGGATATTCACCGCTTGGCTAATGTTAGATTTTACCTCTTGGACTCAAAGAATGAAGGTGTAATGGTACAAAAATTAGTTCGATCATCTCTTGGTACAGAGATCAAGGAGAAGCAAGTGTTGGATCCTGTCTTGATAAAAATTAAGGGTGATATTGGTGGGCAAAAGGTTATGGTGTTTGAGGTCAGTGGTGATGATACTTTATGGTACCAAGGGAGTTTGTGCATTTCTAATGTCGATGCTTTGTGACAAAGGATCTGGTTGAGGCACATGAGTCACGCTATATTGTTCATCCTGTTCCATGAAGATGTATCATGATCTCAAAGAGATTTATTGGTCGAACAATATGAAGAGGGAAGCAACTGATTTTGTAGCCAAGTGCTTGGTTGTGTAAAACCCTGTATAATCCTAATCGTTTGAGTCCTTTAAAGCATGCCAAAGAGGTCCCAGACTTAGAAAATTTCAGCCAACTGTTAGGACTTAGTCATTTTTAAAGCCCTCAAACTTTGAGGAATTGATATACGACCTTCCTGACCTTTAAAGTTAGTTTTTGAGTTGATTCATGATCGGGTAAGTCAATAGTACATATTGGGTGAGTTTCGGAATATTTGGACAAGTGTAAGGGCGTGTTAAACTCCAAATCTGTGGCTCAGGGCAATGAGCCCACGGCACCCTGCCTACAGCGGCGCTTCAGAGCCTACGGCGCCCTGCCCAGAGCGGTGCTCCAGAGCCTATGGTGCCCTGGCCAGTCTAGTTTAGGTAAATTCTAAAGTTTTGTTTCATGTTTTTAAGGGCAAATGGGTAATTTTTCCTTCACCCAATAGCTCCATAACAAAGGATTAAAGCCCCAAATAGCATAATTGCTCATCCTTTTCACAAAATCCTCTCAAGAACAAGCCCTAGCTTCATCAAGTTCAACAATCAAGCCTCAAGAACTCACCCCAATCTCTATGAAATTAACAATCAAGGTATGTTAGGTGTTCAACCTTGGATTTCCTTCCACCCTTGGAGTTCAAGAACCTCCTTTAAAATTTCAAGATAATTGTTTTCATGAAATCTATGTTGAATTAAATATTATTCATGATTATGATGTTAGTTGGGTTTATAATCCATGATTAATTACGAGTTTCATAAAAAATAAATAAAATAGCATGTGTGTGTTGTTATATGGTTTCATGTTAAAAACCCTTGAAATTGTGAGTTTGGACGGAGATCATGATGCTTTCATGTTTATTATCATTATGTACATTAATTATGCTCCCCAAGTGTTTACTACAATGTTCTTATGGGTTGAATAGAGAAATTATAACATGTTAGCATGTATACAAGTTTATACCATGTATATTTGATAAAATACCTCAATGGATGAATCGTGACAAAGTGGCTAGTTATCATGCTTTCAAGATTGTGTAATGTTTTACTTTCAATGCTATCGAGTCTTGGGGGTATTCAGTACCCGAAACCTAGTTGTTTACTTAGAGTTTCAGTAGCTACAGAATAGTCTCAGTAATGTCACGTATAATAGTAATCAGCCTGTTACAGAACTCAGTGTATTCAGTCAGTTAACAGAACTCAATCTAGCTCAGTTAGTTAGCACGATCAATAATAGTTCAGTCAAGCCTAATACAGTTTAGTAATCAGTTTAATGTCTAATCAGTTGGGAGTAAGATTCAGCGTCGAGTGAACCCAAGAATGGGGACTTACCTGCCAATAGAGGGTGTAATTCTTTGAAGCAGTCCTTGCATTCCAGAAGTACGTAGCCAGCATATGTTGAGACATCAACCTGCTAGTTGAGATTTGATGAGGTATCTTACCTGCCAGTTGAGGGTAGCATCGATCTCATTCAGAGCACCTGCCAGATGAGGGTGACTCAATAAATTGTCTTTACTCGTGGCACAGTACTGACACCCTTCCAACCGGGGTTACAGGTTGGACCCCAATTAGTTCAGAGAGGGGCATGTCAGTTAGATGATTACCTCCCATAGTTTTAGTTTTATTCTCAGTATAGAACTCAGTTTAGTTCTACAGCACCAGGACTGTCAGAAATAGACACCCAGTTTATTATAGAACTCAGTTTAGTTTTACAGAATAGGACTATTAGAAGAAATCACCCAGCTAACAATAATACAGTTATCAGTGAACACTGATATCAGACATTCAAATATCAGGACTCAGTACCCAGTGTTAATATGATCTTAGTTACTGTATACGTAGTTATATGCATAGTATTGCATAATCAGTATTTATAGTAGTTTCATATATACATATACTCTTATTCAGTTATATTCATGTTACTCAGATAGTATTGTTCATACATATGAACTCATGCATTCAGTCTTACCTCACTTAGCATACCAGTATATTTAAAGTACTGGCGCATACCTTTCTTTGCGCTATGATGTCTTATATCATAGGTTCAGACGTACAGGCTCCTGATCGTACTTAGACCTTAGCTTATCATCAGTAGACTTAGTGGTGAGTCTTTATAGTTTAAGAACTGAGTTATTATTTTAGTATATTTTCAGTAGTCGGAGTTAGTTGGGGGCTTGTCCCATCAACTCCACCTTCAGACAGTTAGAGGCCTTCAGACTAGATTATTTCAGACAGATACTCAGCTTTTAGTATTTATTTACCAGTATTTGATTTTAGTTATGAACCTTATGGTAGTTCCATCCTAATTTCTGCATTATTACATTATTGTTTCTCAGTTATTATAGCAGGTACCAGTCATGGGATAGCTTGTGGTCCTTTAGGATTATGAGCATCGTGTAACATTCGGGGAGCAGACTCGGGGCGTTACAAACTTTGTATCAGAGCCTAAGGTTCAACATAGTCTTAGAGAGTCTAAAAGTTATGTTTAGTAGAGTCTTATGCATGGGAGTGTAGCGCGCCACACTTATGGATAAGAGGCTATGAGGCATTTTAGGAACAAATTCCCTTCTTTCAGTATTCATATCCTGCGAGTGAGCATAAGCTCAAGTTAAACTCTCAGTCTAATTCTTTTCTTTCTTTTGTCTATAGAATATGCGTCCTAAAAGGACCAATAGAAGAAGGACTGGGAATCAGCCAGCACCTTGTCTCGCCCATCCAAATTCCCTGGATAAGCATGTTTCCCATGCAACATTTAGAACAACTTTCACCACTCTATCTCATTCTATGGCTGCCCAGAATAAATGTCCAGCCACTTTCTAGGCCAACCCAGTTGCCAATACTACTGTAGCTAGAATTTGGAACTTCACCCGAATGAATCTTTCATTATTTACTAGGTCTAAGTCAGATGAGGACCCACAAGAATTCCTAAATCAGGTGCAGAAAGTCACAGATATTATGGGGGTGACTGCTAGTGAGAGTGCTGAGTTGGCCGCATATCAGTTGTAGGATGTGTCTCACTCATGGTTCAAGTAGTGGAAGACAGAGAGGGCCACTAATACAGGGCCCATAGAATGGGAAGAGTTTGCTACTACTTTTGTTGATAGGTTCTTCCCACTGGAATTGAGGAAAGCAAAGGTTTTGGAGTTTATTAATTTGTAAAATGGCAATATGATAGTGAAAGAGTATTCCCTCAAGTTTACCTAGTTAGCTAGATATTCCCCTCAAGTGGTAGTAAGTAGCAGATCTAAGATGAAAAAGTTTGGGTCGGGTGTGTCTAATAGTGTGGTCAAGGAGTATAGGACCGCAACGCTGATTAAGGAGATGGATAAATCTAGGCTCATGTTCCATGCTCAGCAGATAGGGGAGGCTAACAATAAGGATAATGAGAGAGAGACCAAGAGGGATAGAATAGGTAGCTTTAACTTCGCTCAACCTAAGTCAGAGTGTGAAAATCATTCTTAGTTCTGTCCAAAATCCTCAGTTCCAGCTCTATCCTCAGCAAGTGTTCCAGCACCAAAATTCAGAGATGGCAATAAAGATAGGGCACAGGCCCTAAACCCTAGGGTAGTATTTGCAGTGCTCGAATAAACCATCTTTGCCAGAAGTATGGTAGAAACCATCAGGGCGTCTTCTGAGCTAGCAGTGATGTGTGTTTTGGATGTAGCAAGCCAATTCATAGAATTAGAGATTGTCCTCAGTCAGGTTCTCAATGTCAGTGTAATCATACTTCAGCTTAGTCCGATCGCCCAAATCAGTAGGGTGCCACTTCCAGTGCCACCACTGGGCAACACCCAAACAAACTCTACACTTCAGTCCTGACAGGATCAGGAAAGTTCTTCTGATATGGTCACCGGTACGTTATAAGTTTATTACTTACATGTTTATGCTTTGCTAGATCCAGGAGCTTCTTTGTCCTTTGTAACTCCTTATATAGCTATTGACTTTGGAGTTAGTCCCAAAATCCTAGCAGAGCCCTTCTTAATCTCTACCCTAGTAGGTAAATCTATCATAGCCTGACGGGTATACAAGAATTGTCCAGTTATGGTATCTTAGAAGCCACTTCAGCAGACCTAGTATAATTAGAGATGACAGATTTTGATGTCATTCTAGGAATGGATTGCCTTCATTCATTCTATGCTTCAGTTAACTACAGAATCATAATTGCCCATTTTTAGTTTTCGAATGAACTTGTCCTTGAATGGAGGGGTAGTAACTCAACACTTAGGGGTCAACTTTTTTTCTACCTAAGAGCGAGGAAAATAATATCCAAGGGGTGTGTCTACCATCTTGTTCGAGTTAAGGATTCTAGTTCTGAGACTCCTAGCTTGAGTAAATTCTAGTAGCATGTGAATTCCCAGATATGTTTCTCGAAGACCTTCTCAGAGTTCCTCCTTAGAGGGAAATTAACTTCAAAATAAACCTTCTCCCTGATACTCAGCCTATCTCTATCCCTCCATACAGAATGACTCCAACCAAACTCAAAAAGTTAAAAGAACAGCTGAAGGATCTCCTAGATAAGGGATTCATCAAACCCAGCATATCCCCTTGGGGTGCACCATTTCTATTCGTGCGTAAGAAAGAAGATTCTCTGAGAATGTGTATTAACTATCATGAGTTGAACAAAGTCACAATCAAGAATAAATATCCACTTCCCAAAATCGATGACTTGTTTGACCAACTTTAAGGTGCCAGTTACTTTTCTAAGATAGACCTTAGATCAGGCTATCATCAGCTCATATTCAAAGAATGTGATATTCTGAAAACAACTTTTAGAACTTGGTATGGTTACTTCAAATTCTTAGTCATTACATTTTGTCTTACCAATGCCCTAGCAGCCTTCATGGACTTAATGAACTGTGTGCTCAAGCAGTACTTGGACATGTTCGCCATAGTCTTCATTGATGACATTCTTGTCTACTCTCGCAGTGAACATGATTATGTAGGCCATCTCAGAATAGTATTACAAACTCTTAGAGCCCATCAGTTATTTGCCAAATTCAGTAAGTGCGAATTTTTGCTAAGGTCGATAGCTTTTCTTGGTCATATAGTTTTCGGTGATGGCATTAAAGTTGATCCTCAAAAGACCAAAGAAATAAGAAACTGGCCCAGGCCTATCTCTCCATCAGATATTAGGAATTTCTTAGGTTTGTCTGGCTATTATCGATGGTTTTTTGTAGGATTTTTGTCTATTGTGTCCCCTATGTCTAGATTGACTCAGAAAAAAGTCAAGTTCTAGTGGTCAGATTCTTAGGAGAAGAGTTTTCAGGAGTTGAAGAATCGACTCACTACAGCCCTAATTTTGACTTTACCTGATGGATTGAACAGATTTATCGTATATTATGATGCTTCCAGAGTTGGTTGATGTAGAAAGGTAAGGTCATAGCCTATGCCTCTAGATAACTTAAGTACCATGAGAAGAATTATCCTACTTATGACCTTGAATTAGCAGTTGTAGTATTTGACTTAAATATTTGGAGGCATTACTTGTATGGAGTACATGTTGATGTGTTCACAAACCATAAAAGCCTGCAGTATGTGTTTTCTAGAAAGATTTGAACCTACATCAGAGGAGTTGGTTGGAGTTGTTGAAAGATTATAACATAAGAGTTCTATATCATTCGGGCAAGGCCAATGTAGTGGTTGATGCTCTCAGTAGATTGTCTATGGGAAGTGTTGCTCACATGGGGTATGGTAATAAGAAGTTAGTTCAGGAAATTCATCAACTTGCCCGACTAGGTTTCTGCTTAGTCAATTCAGAAGAGGTAACATATGGGTGCAGAATAGTTTGGAATCATCTCTGGTTTCCGAGGTAAAAAAAAAAAAGCAGTACAGGGATCCCAGTTTAGTTAAACTAAAAGGGTCAGTCAGAGATCAGAGAGTAGAGGTTTTCTCCCACGGAGGAGATGGTGAGTTACGCTGCTAGGGTAGACTTTGTGTACCTTGTGTGGATGGAGTGAGGTAGAGAATTCTTGCATAAGCGCATGGTACATGCTACACGATTCACCCAGGGGCCACCAAGATGTACCGTGACTTGCAAAAATCTAATGATGGAGTGAGATGAAAGGAGACATTGTAGAGTTTTTAGCTAAGTGCTCGATAAGTCAGCTAGATAAGATCGAGCATCAGAAGCCCAGTGGATCTATTCAGGAGTTCAGTATTCCCATGTGGAAGTGGGAGAAGGTGAACATGGATTTTTTATGGGCTTTCCCCGTACTCGCCGCTAGCATGATTTGATTTGGGTTATTGTGGATAGGATGACCAAATCAGCTCACTTCTTACCAGTTCATACCTCTTATTCAGTCGAGGATTATTCCAAGCTCTATGTTAGAGTATTGGTCAGATTGCACGGAGTTCCATTGTCTATCATTTCAGACAAAGGTACGCAGTTCACCTCTCATTTTTGGAAAGCATTCTAAAAGAGTCTTAGTACCCAAGTTTACCTCAGTATAACATTTCACCCTCAGACAGATGGTCAAGAAGAAAGGATCATTAAGACTTTAGAAGATATGCTAAGGTCGTGTGCCATTGACTTTTAGGGCAGTTGGGATGACCACCTGCCCTTGAGTGAGTTCAGATATAATAACAGTTATCATTCCAGCATTCAGATGGCTCCGTTTGAGGTGCTTTATGGGAGGAGATGTAGGTCTCCCAGTGGTTGGTTTAAAATAGGTAAAACCATAGTGGTGGGGCCTAACTTGATATTTGATACCTTAGAAAAAGTTTAGTTGATCAGGAAAAGGCTTAAGACAGCTCAGAGTCGACAGAAATCATATGTAGATGTATGAAGAAAAAATCTCGAGTTTGAGATTGGTCATTATGTGTATTTGAAAATCTCAACTATGAAAGAAGTGAAGAGGTTTGGAAAGAAAGGGAAGCTCAGTCCTCGATAAGTCGATCCTTACTGAATTCTCAACCATTTTGGAAAGGTAGCTTATGAGCTTGAGTTGCCTTCAGACTTAGCTTCAGTACATCCAGTGTTTCATGTCTCCTTTCTAAATAAGTGCATAGGTGACCCTGCAGTTGTAGTCCCTATAGAGGGTATAGATGTTCAGAACAGTCTCTCTTTAGAGGAAGTTCCAGTTGAAATTCTTGATTTTCAGGTTCGCAGACTGAGAAATAAAGAGGTTCCTCTACTCTAAGTTCTTTGGAAGAATCAGTCCGTTGAGGGACCTACTTGGGAAGCAGAAGCAGATATACGAACCAAGTATCCTCACCTCTTCTCCACAAATTCAGACTTAGCTCAAGGTAACAGTCTTATCATGCATACCTTCATGACACAACTCAGTCATGTGTCATGTCTTCAAAATTTAGTCATGCTTCAGTTATGCACGTTCAGTATAAAAACTCAGATCACCAGCAGCTTCAGTCATGTAATCAAGCTTCAGTTATGCATGTTCAATATATAAATTCAATCTATCAGTATTCTCAGCTTAGTCAATCTCATTTGAGGATGAATATTCCCAAGGGAGAGATATTGTAAGACCCCACAAAATCCTAATTGTTTGAGTCCTTTAAATCATTCCAAAAGAGGTCCCAAACTTAGAAAATTTCAGCTAAGTGTTAGGACTTAAGTCATTTTTAAAGCCCTCAAACTTTGAGGAATTTATTTATGACCTTCCCGACCTTAGAAAGTTAGTTTTTGAGTTGATTCATGATTGGGGAAGTTAATAGTACATCTGTAGTGAGTTTTGAAATTTTTGGACAAGCGTAAGGGCTTGTTTGAAACTCTAAAAAACACCGGCTTGGGGCGATGAGTCCACGGCGCCCTGCCCACAGCGGGGCTTCAAAGCCCGCGGCGCCCTGGCTAGTCCGGTTTGGGTAAATTTTGTATTTTTGTTTCATATTCTTAAGCGTAAATAGGTCATTTTCCCTTCACCCAATAGCTCCATTTTAAAGCCCCAAATAGCATAATTGCTTATCCTTTTCATAAAATCCTTTCAAGAACAAGCCCAAGGTTCATTAAGTTCAAGAATCAAAACTCAAGAACTCTCCCCAATCTCCATGAAATTAACAATCAAGGTATGTTAGGTTTTCATCCTTGAGTTTCCTTCCACCCTTGAAGTTCAAGAACATCCTTTAAAATTTCAAGATGATTGCTGTTTTGCGGAAATTTTGACTTTTGAGAGAGTCGCTACTTAATTTTGATAAGGAATTAAGAAACCTTTTTATTTTACTTCAAACGACTCAAAACAGAAAAATCGTTTTAAGTTAGAGATTCTAGATAAGTGGTTCCTATTAACATTTTAGGAAGGTATTAGGCACCTAAAATGTCTGCTAACTTGCGGTTATCCGGACTGTTTGAAAATGTCTTTTGATTAACTACTAAAAAGATTAATTTGTTTAAAAGTGATTGATTTTTTTAGAAAAAAGACTTGTGTAAGATAGATTTAGGCGACTTGGTAGGGATTTTAACTAAGTCTAAACAAAACTAATAAACAAATAAACACATAAAAGGGAAGGGAGGAGAAAGTAAAGGATTTAGGCTATTGTGCCCAAATCAACGAGACCTGTCCTACTCTAGTTGGGCTTCCAACCCATTTCTCCTTTCACCTGTCCTATTTCTATCTTTTCGAGCCCTTTGGCTCGAGTTTTCGCTTCACCTGTGTTAAGTATAACTTTGGCTTCGAGGCCGAAATGAATGAATAATTAAAGAAGTAAAATAAATAAAATAAGGGCGTTAATGCTTAAATAAATAAAATGACAAATTAGACTTTCGCATCTTTTTGCCGCTTCAGGTATGGGAATTTAAACCATTTTTCTTCTTTTATCTTCTTGCGCCCATACGTCAAGTGACTGACTTCGAACTTGGTCTTTGGAATCAGCTAGAAGAAGTGGGTCGGCCGCATTGGCCCTTGGAAATATGCAAAGGTTAAGAGTCCTTGTATGACTCGGGCAATTTCCATATAAATAACAATAAATAATGTTAACATATGATTGACCAAAGAAAGAGGAAAGAAATTAAAGGAAATTAATGTGGGTTTAACTAAAAATGGCAGCATACGGATCTTCAATAATCAATAAATTAGGCAAATTCACAAAGGTTGGTATGCGACTAAACAAAGATAGAAGAAGATATAAAGGTAGCGAATACGTGATTAACTAAAGAACTACATGACATAGATCTTAACTAATCTGTTAGACATTGTTTTCGAAGATGGCAAAACAAATTCAAGAATACAAAGGCAAAGCACATGACACCTTCACGACTAATTTGGAATAATTGCTTATGCACAAAGGGATAAGATTAGCCCACGTTGAGAAGACTCATTAAAGGACAATAAATAGTTGGGTGAAAGCTCATAGCCCAAACAAAGGCTCTTTCTTGGAAAATATTTAAACCAAAGCTAGGATTTTAACATAAAATCTTCTCAGGGAAATCACACATTTTACATCTATTGGCACTCAATCGCAACAGAGAACTAATCAAAACCTAAAGCGTGACTTCAAGACATTATTTAGCACAAACAGATCCCTGGAATAGAGGCAGTAACCATCTTTCATTAACATAATTGGAGAAACAACTTGAATTGTAGAATGCAATGCCATCACATATACACACATTTTTTAACATGCTCATACGCATAGGGAGTCTTTAAATCTTCTGATTATAAGGAAAGAAAACACTGATGTCATGACAATATTCAAACTTTGAATATAATTCAACCCAGGCAAAACCAACACCCACCAAAATGAAAAATGCAATCTTAAGTAACAACATGAAAATCAAAAAATTACCCCGACTATGGAATAGAGAAAAGAAAGAACAAGGAAAACGGAGGCCACAAGATGGAACATTACCGGTTCAACAGTTACGATAACGACAAATAGTGACGACAAGCAAAACCACAGAATGTTTCAATCCTCTTCCTCTTTCCGACCGAGTCGAACGAAACGGTCATTGAGATATCCTAAGATTTTTGGTACATTTTTTGGACCTTACTCTCATTTTCCCTTTGGCATATAATAAACCAAAGGATCCTATGAGATGGTACTTCTAGCAACACTGCTAGCTCGACAGTCGTGACACCAACTAGTGGTAACCACATGATCAACACAGTCAAACAACAACTACGAACCAAACAGCATCTGGCTAGAAATTGTTAAATAAACTAAAAGCAACAGACTTTAGCCAAAAAAACAATCATTCTAGCCAGAAGCAATACACCAAGGGAGGCATTAGGCCGAAGATTAATCCATAACACCAAAAGTGGATGACAGATTATGGAACCAAGATAAAAAAAAAATGAACAGACGGAAATGATCTGATACAATCCGAATAAGAATTAATCCTAACATAACAATACATCCAAAACTTTTCACTAAAAAAGAAAACTTATATGATCTTTAAAACCTCTACAACAGTCAGCCCAGCATACAATATAATCTCAAATTGCTTAGGACTACAGAATAATGAGATGAAGCAGAAGCAATCTTAATCTTAAAGGAATAGGATGTTACCTTTCAGGGAGCGACAAAACAATGCTCGAGCTATCAGTGAAATTGTCACCACGGGGATCTAATATTGCCGACTCGAGAATTCCTAATCAATCGACTAGCTTCCCAGAAAAGAATAAATGAGAGAATTTTCGCGAAATAAACTTTTACATTCAGAATTTCCCAAAATTCAAACCTAGCTTTCGAAATAGTATCCCCAAAAGAATAATCCCCCCCATTTTTGACTAACTAATATTTTTATTTTTCTAAGAGCCTTAAAAGAGAAAATCTCTTTCCAAAAGAGAAAGAAGACCACTAAAACAGTGGCCCCAAGATCCTTTATATAGAATAAAGGGTTGGGGAATTTTCAAAATTCGGAAGAAGGAATTTTGAATTCTAATTCCAAAATTTTCCCCCCCACAGCCTGTTTTCATTCATCAATTGTACCCTTTTTTGTTGTTTCTCATGAAATCCAAAAATGGAGTAGCCAATAGAAAGCACTTCTCCCCAAGAACCAATGAGAAATCTCTACCAACGTATGAATTCGTACCATGGTACCCAAGATTTGTGGAATTAAAACATTGAGAGGCCACCTTTGCCCTATTCTAGAAGATTCGAGCATCCTCTTCATACAAATTAGCTGGAAGGCATATATGACGCGTAACATAGGAAAAACAAATGGGTTGATTTCGATCACTGGATTCGCGGGTATGGTTTGAATTAACAAGTCCTTATTGCTGTTGTCGATCGATATTTTTGAGGCATGTTGAAGGCTAGTTATACGCGTATTTTGTATGGTGTTGTTGTTTGTTGTTATGTTGAATAAAGAGCAAGAGATGGGCTGGGTTGGTTTTGGTTGAAGTGGGCTTGGGGTTACTGAATGTTGTTGGGTCGTGTATTAATTATTTTTAAAGTTGGCTGGTGATCGGCCCAAAAATAGAAAAGGGTTACTGGTAAATGGTTTGCTTTTGGTCCTAGGTATTGGGTTTCAATTTGGTTCAAATGAGTAGAGGGTTTCGAGAATTAGGATTCTGATTTCGGATTACAATTTAGGCAATCAAATTTAAATTCTAGCCAAATTGAATACCAATTGGTCAATTGCATTTACAATTGGGGCCAATTTGATTTCAATTAGAGTCGAATTCGATAAATCAACTAAATCAAATCAAAATTTGATACGAATTAACACCTTGTTTAAGCTGAGCTTCTTGATTTAATAAAATCAAACATATATTTATCCAAATAAATTACTTTTTGAGACTAAATCAAGACTTCAACCATTTATTTTAAGACGAACCTTGATTAAATCCCGATATTTCATAAAATAAATACTTAAGTAACAACATTATATAATCTCGTATAATTGAACATGAGAATATATAATTGCTACTTAAACTGACCAATTTATCCAAATAAATACTTTGAAAATCCTTTATTTGGATAAAATAAATGTTGTAGTTTTATTTGAAAATCGAAGAAACTCCGAATTAAACTTAGTTATGGAGGGAAAAAATTAGGTGTCAACAACTGCCCCCTCCCTTTGGGTAGGGTGGATACAAGTAACCCTGGGCAAAAGGAGGTTGACGTTCCTAATTTTTGTCTGACCACAAATTTGAATCCAAAAGGGGTTAATCTTCGCATGAGTTTTATGGAGTTATGGCCAAACCTTGGTATCAGGTTTCCTACATATCTCAGGTTTCATGAGAATTCAGGCCACTTGAAGTTCATAAAGCTTGAATTAAAGCACGATTTTCAAGAAAATACACCAACTATCACGATTTTAAAGTGCTTCGGTTAAACTGGGAAGCTGGGGAATAAAGGTATTTGGGGGGAGATTAGAATGCAGTTAAGTTTTCTACATAGAGCCCAGCCCACATATCCCCGAGACTCAAGGAATCAGACTACTTGTAGTTCGACTCAATCGATAGAAAAGATAGTCTTTTATTTTAGACGATCTTTAGCTTGGGATGAGTGACAAGTTAATCGAGTTGTGGTAAAGAGGCTTGTAACCTCTTAACCATGAATGTGGAGCTCTTCACATACATAGGTAAGAACTTACGTAAGCATAATTTCCAAAACTCTAAGTGTGTTGCCACCCGAATTTGAAAAAAAAAGAAAGTTCCCCTCAATATGAGTTAACAAACATCCTAGAGGTAAAGGTGAGACCAAAATATACGAAAAATACCCACATGCCTTCTAGTAGAGGTGTGGTTAAATGGTAGTGGTGATCATCATTTAGCTCGCGTCTAGAGAGTTTGACATCCCTCTCCAGACTATGTCCCATTTTGCTGCTGAGAAAAAGCTCCGCGTTGTGCTGCATCCTTTTTGGAGTCGTCCGCACCTGTGGTTTTGATTTGAAATTTTCATACTCTTGGATGCTCTCAATAATGCTTCAGGCAAAAGCGTTAGTGTTAAACATAATTCATGAAAGAGGTAACTAATCTTTTACCATATCTCCAAGTGAGTTGTGGCCTGAAAAGGGAAGTTATCCTTTATTGTACCTATTTGATGGGAAATAACTCGCAATAATAGACATAACAACCTTCTTGGTTATTGTATAATTAGCTCATCTGTCGAGCGAATATGTTTTCAAAGTGGGGTGGCCTTTTTGGTTACCTATATCACTTGTTTTATGTGGCATGATAACCTCTCTGGTTGTAGCCGATGATCGATTTATAAATTTTTCCTAAATTGTCAATCTTCAGATGTTCTTGCCCATTATTTGATGTTGGATACGAGGCAACTTACAGATATTCTTTGAATTTCTAGCTTTTAGGTAATCCTGCACATCATCCGACTTTGGCTAAGAGATGACTTATAGATATCCCTTCAATCGCTAGCTTTTAGGTGTTCCTGCACATTATCCGCCCTTGGATACAATATGACTTATATATAATCCCTCAAATTAATCGTCTTTGGGTAATCCTGCACATAATCGATCATAGATATGACACGGCTTATAGAGAACCCTTGGACGTATCAATTTGACAATCTTGCATATCCTTCAGTAAGAATTTAGTTGCGACTTACGGATAACCTTTGAACTATAAACTTTTGGGCGATCTTGCACACTATCCGGTTAGGGTGTTATTGTGGCTTACGAATGACCTACAGGCTATCAACTCATAGGTGATCTTGCACTCTATCCTATTTCAAATAATATGACTTATAGATGACCTTTAAATTGTCAATTGCTAGGAAATCTTATATATCATTCATCCTTAGATAGCGACCTGAAGGCATCCCTCCAAATCGTGTGCTCTTAATGTATTCAGATGCTGATTCATGAAAAGATGATGATATCCTCAATGCCAGCATTGTGTCTTGCGTGTCAACAGATATATTGAATGCTGATGATATCCTCGACGCCAGCGTTGTTTCTAGCGTGTCGACAGATATATTGAATGCTGATGATATCCTCGACACCAGCATTGCATCTAGCATGTCGACAGATATAATAGATGCTGATGATATCCTCTATGCTAGCGTTGTCTCTAGCGTGTCGATAGATATATTAGATGCTGATGATATCCTTGATGCCAGTGTTGTGTCTAGTGTGTCGACAGATATATTAGATGCTGATGATATCCTCTACGCCAGTGTTGTGTCTAGCGTATCGACAGATATTGAATGATGATGATATCCTCGACGCCAGCATTGTGTCTAGCGCGTTAATAGATATTGAATGCTGATTATATCCTCAACGTCAGCGTTGTGTCTAGCGCGTCAACAGCTATTAAATGTTGATGATACCCACAACGTCAGCGTTGCATCTAGCGGATCAACAGATATGTAATGGCCTCTGCGGCAATGATATGTGATGGCCATTGTGGAAGTGATAAAATAATTTTACCTAGCTTCATTTGTCAGTGTCCTGCTTACTACATGTACCTGTACTCAAGGTAGACGATTAGTAGACACAAATTTGCTTTTACTAGCGACTATTTTTAGGAAACTTCTAAATACAATACGTGTAAAGAAGACAAAGTGCTTTTGTTTGTCGCCTACGATCTCAAGAAATGAGATGGACAAATCAAAAGGTCCTCAATAAATGCGCATTAAACCTATTTTTAGGGTTGCTCTAAAATACCGTTCTTGGGCATTAATGATCTGTTGTGGCTCCCGATTTGCTCGGGGATTTTTTAAAGAGACTCTCATTTTGCGTATTGATCCCTGTATCCACAGAAAAATGATTAGTTGAATGAAATTACTCCATGTTGACCTTCTTCGATCCTTGATTTGCTCCTTTCCATCTCTTAGGCATTCCACCATATTGAGACTTCCACCCTGACACTCTATCCCAAATGATGTCTAGGCAAGTACTAAGTAAGTGAGTCGTAAGATTTTTGAAAATAGTCTTAAATTTTAAAAAAAATTTAGAAAACTTCTGTAAAATTTTAGAAAATTTCTGCCAGTCATGTCATGTACTAGCTCAATGAACGTCTTCCTCGCGGTTCTAACTATATCCGATGGATGGTTTCCAAAACTCATGATTATTGTTGGAGATTTTCTTCAAGTAGTTCTATCATAGCCAAAAATTAAGTCTACCCAGACTTTGTTACAGTTGGTGGTTTCCAAAGCTTTAACCTCTAGTGCTGGGGAATTTGGAATATGTTCCGGCATTTGGTGGAAATTTTGAGGTCTTCCTCAAAATTTTTGCCCCCAGTTTAAACTTGTTTGAGATAATATCAATCTGAGTACATCTGAAGTCTTTGCTGATCTTCATTCTTTTTGTTGGATGTCGATCTTCTCTTGTGAATTTTTTAGATTCCTTCTCGAAAATTCTACCCCAGTTTCCATTTCCTAAGGTTATATGACCGAGCCGTTGAGGCACCTATGTATCACGTTGAAGTAGGAATCAGGTCAAAAATAGTTTAGGCCTATGCTAGGGATATATATAGAAAAATCTAATGGGTTGACCAAAGTCGACATAGGCCGCCTACGTATCCCTTTCTTGGGAATTCAGGTCAAACGTAGTTCGTACATAAAGAGAAATGATAAATTATCCTAAGGGGTTGACCGAAGCCGACATAGGCCGCCTACGTATCCCTTTCTTGCGAATTCAGGTCAAACTTAGTTCGTACATAAAGGAAAAGGATTCTAGGCAGTTACACACTAGCAAACAACGTTATTACAAAGGTGATTACAAACAAACTAAGAAAACACAAAAAACTAGAACGTCATTCAAACATAATATCTCTTTACCGCGTCAGAATTAATTGGTTTGGTCCACTCTATGCCATCCATCTCAGACAAAATTAGAGCTCCTCCAGATAGCACCTTGCGAACTATGTATGGCCCTTGCCAGTTTGGAGCGAACTTGCCTTTGTACTCCTCTTGGTGAGGGAATATTCGTTTGAGAACTAATTGCCCCACTTCAAATGGTCAAGTTCATACCTTCTTGTTAAAGGCACGAACCATCTGTGTTGATACAGCTGACCAAGGCATATAACGGCTATTCTCTTTTCATCAATTAACATAAATCGTTCATAGCGAGCACAGACCCATTCTTTGTTACTCAGTCCAGATTCCTGAATAATCCTTAGGGAAGGTATTTCGACCTCAGCGGGTATCACAGCTTCATTCCCGTAAACTAGTAAATAGGGAGTTGCTCCTGTGGATGTTCGAACTATTGTTCGATACCCTAGCAAGGCGTAAGGTAACATCTCGTGCCATGATCTATCATTTTTGACCATCTTTCTCAAGATCTTCTTGATATTCATGTTAGCAGCTTCTACGGCTCCATTCATTTGGGGACGGTACGCTATCGATTTGCGATGCACAATCTTAAACTGATCACAAATTTCTTTCATCAAGTGACTGTTCAGGTTTGCCCCATTATCAGTAATAATCGATCCGGCACTTCGAATCGGCAAATCAAGTTATTCCTGATGAAATCTGCAACCACTTTCTTAGTGATGGCTCTGTACGAAGCATCTTCGACCCACTTAGTGAAATAATCAATGGCAACCAAAATAAATCTATGCCCATTCGATGCTAGTGGCTCTATTGGTCCGATGACATCCATGCCCCAAGCTATGAAAGGCCAAGGAGAATTTATTGTGTGAAGCTCGTGTGGAGGCATTCGAATCAGATCTCCGTGTATTTGATATTTTGGACATCTCTGCACAAACTTACTACAATCATTTTCCATAGTCATCCAAAAGTAACCGATTCTCAGGATCTTTCTGGCAAGGACAAACCCATTCATGTGGGGCCCATAAACTCCAGTGTGTACCTCATTTATCAACTTATTGGCTTCCGCCGCATTGACGCATCTTAGGAATCCCAAATCAAGAGTCCTGCTAAAAAGAATTTCTCTACTTGGGAAGTAATTCTTTGCCAAACGCTGGATTGTCTTATTTTGGTTGTTACTAGCCTCTTCAAGATATATTCCAAATTCTAAATACCTCTTAATGTCATAGTACCAAGGCCTTTCACCAGGCTCCTCTTCCACGTTTATACAATGCGCGGGTTGCTCCTTCAGGCTTATTTCCAAAGGATCGATGTAACTTTGATCCAGGTGCTGAATCATGGAAGATATCGTGGCCAAAGTGTCAGCAAACTCGTTTTATGTCCGTGGGATATGTCTGAAATCAACATCCTTGAATCTTCCGCATAATTCTTGCACCAGCTCCACATAAGGAGTAATCTTGGAGTTTTTTACCGCCCATTCTCCCCGTACCTGGTGAATCAGCAAATCTGAATCTCCGATGGCTAGCAATTCACGAACACTCATATCAAGTGCCAATTTGAGCCCCAGGACAAAAGCTTCATATTCAGCCATATTGTTGGTGCATAGAAAACGTAACTTAGCAGTTACCGGATAATGCTGGCCCGTTTCTGACACCAAAACTGCTCCAATTCCTGAACCTTTGAAGTTGACCGCCCCATCAAAAAATAGTCTCCATCCGGGGTAGATTTTCGTGATATCTTCTCCTAAGAACAAAACTTCCTCGTTTGGAAAGTATGTCCGAAGTGGCTCGTATTCCTCATCAATTGGGTTTTCAGCCAAATGATCTGCTAAGGCTTGCCCCTTGATTGCTTTTTGGGTTACATACACAATGTCAAACTCACTCAGCAATATTTTCCACTTGGCTAGCTTTCCTATAGGCATGGCCTTCGGGAATATAAACTTCAATGGATCCATTCTCGAGATGAGGTAAGTTGTGTAAGACGATAGATAATGCCTCAACTTTTGTGCCGTCCAAGTCAAAGCACAACATGTCCTTTCTATAAGAGTGTAACGGGCTTCATATGGTGTGAACTTTTTACTCAAGTAGTAAATGGCTTTCTCTTTCCTGCCAGTCTCATCATGTTGCCCGAGGATGCATCCGAAAGCATTTTCTAAGACTGACAGGTAAAGAAATAATGGAATTCCTTCTCTCGATGGGACCAAAACCGGTGGTGCAGACAAGTATTCCTTAATGCGATCAAAAGCTCTCTGACATTCTTCTGTCCACTCATTCAGTGCATTTTTCTTCAACATCTTGTGAATTTGCTCGCATATGACTGTTGATTGGGCGATGAATCTGCTAATGTAATTCAGACGACCCAGGAAACTCATAACTTCTTTCTTGGTCCTCGGCGGTGGCAAGTTTTGAATTGTCTTGATTTTGGATGGGTTTAGCTCGATCCCCTTTCTGCTGACTATGAACCCCAGCAACTTCCCTGATGGCACACCAAAAGCACACTTAGCAGGATTTAACTTCAAACTATACCTTTTTAATCTGTTGAAGAATTTCTCCAGATGAGTTAGATAATCCGAACTCTCACGGGATTTGATAATTACATCATCCACGTACACCTCAATCTCCTTATGGATCATATCATGGAAAATCATCGTCATAGCCCTCATATATGCCGCACCTGCGTTCTTCAGACCAAACGGCATTACCCTGTAATGATAAACACCCCAGGGCATAGTAAAAGCCATTTTTTCTGCATCTTCCTCATCCATCAGTATCTGATGATAACCGGCAAAACAATCAACGAATGACTGCATTTCATATTTCGCACAGTTATCGATGAGAATGTGGATGTTGAGCAATGGAAAATTATCTTTAGGACTAGCTCTGTTAAAGTCTCTATAGTCAACACAAATTCAAATCTTGCCATCCTTCTTTGGCACAGGGATGATGTTGGCTAATCATATCGGATATTTTGTAACCACGACAACCTTAGACTGAATTTGTTTTGTCACTTCTTCCTTGATCTTTATACTTAAATCTGGCTTGAATTTTCTCATTTTTTGCTTGACTGGATCAACCTAGAATTCATCGACTATTTATGTGACACAATGCTGGTGCTCAACCCTGGCATATCATCATAGGACCAAGCAAACACATCGATATACTCCCGCAACAGGTGGATGAGCTCTTCCCTTTGTGGCGCCGCGAGGTGGACATTGATACTGGTCTTTTAGATTTCATCGTGATCTCCCAAGTTGACTATTTCAGTTTCTTCCAGATTGGGTTTTTCGCGATTCTCAAATTCCTCCATATCTTCAACTAACCGTTCCTCATCATCATCCTTCTAACCATCATCGTCCCCTTCATTTTGTTCGTTCAGGCTTTGACATGACACAACATTGGCAGGTTTTAAGCTACTGTTACTATAATGGACAAACAAAATAAGTTAGATAATAAAAAATAACAAAACATATGACTAGGAGCGTTTTAGAACTAATATAGTTTTCCAAATAAATGAAGTCCTTTTTATTAAAATTTGAGAAATAATTACAACACCATGGCTTGTGACTTGCACAAATACAATCCTCCACCTTTTTTGAAAGCAATAAGATACGAAAATAAAGTTTTGAGATATAAAAGATGGATCGCGGGGCCTCCTCCGGATCATCACCAATTTCAAAACAATTAGTAATTTCCCTTTCATCTACCACGATGGGAGACGAGTTATGAGTGAAGTGGAGGTCCAATTTTGCAAAGCCTCCCCTGGCGTAATCTGCTTCACCCCGATGGACTCTGGGAGATCTTCTGGTACAGCATTGCATCCTTCAAACAAATCTCCTATCCCATCCCTAAGACCATCATTATCTAACATTCTCATATGGGAAATGACTGGAACAGGAGTGGCAAGGGCTTAAACAGACTCTTTTCTAGCTCATCCTCAACCCTATCTTTTCTGGTAGGCTGATACCCTTACCCGTGCTTAAAGCTTCTCTCTGGGATCACAATAGGCTCGATAATTCCTTGTAAATTCTTGCCCAAGCCTCGACCAGGTTCAAACCCATTTCTTAATATCACATTTGCAATCATTTTGTAGACAGAAGGCATTGATATTTTGGGTGTCGAATCTCTTTTCACAGCATTTACAATTTCCACTGTATAGAAACTACTACCTTTTAGAACATCTTCAATAACCGGCACATAACCATTGGGACAGTCCGCTCGACTTTCTTCTCCTTGGATGACTACTTCATGATCTTTCCAAATGAACTTCAATAATTGATGAAGGGGTGATGAAATTGCCTTTTCCCCGTGTATCCATGGTCTTCCCAAAAGCAGGTTGTAGTTAGGATAGATATCCATAACATGAAACTTAGTCTTAAACTCAGCAGGCCTCATTTGGATGTGCAAATCAATCTCTTTTATGGTATCTCTCTGCCCTCCATCGAATGCTCTCATATTTACGTGGCTTTAATGAATTTTCCCCAGATCATAGCCCATTTGGACCAGCATGGAGATGGGATAAATATTCATACCAGATTCGTCATCTATTAATACTTGATTAATTGCATAATCTCAACAAATGACATGACATGCATGGCTTTGTTGTGCATTGCCCCTTCAAACGGTAACTCTTTATCACTGAATAATATGCGATGGTTCCCCAGAACACTCCCTATCATCGCAGCTAAATTCTCAATGCTCGTTCCTGCGGAAACATACGCTTCTTTCAAGACCTTCGATAGAGCCTGTCGGTGGTGTTGCGAGCTCAATAATAGTGCCAAGATAGAGATTTAGGTTGACGTTAGTGTTTGACAATTGAGTAATTCTTTGGTTGCATACGCCTCCAAAATTCCCCAGCCTCTCCTTCAATGATTGGCGTTTTTTGTGAATCTTTTTTGTTGGTCAATTCCTCATGGATGTAACATCGTCCTGATCGCGTCATCCCCTGGGCAGCGGCAGTTTGCACAATAAATTCCTTCCTTAGAGGGGGATCGTACACTTGAGTCGGTGTAGTCATCACTATAAATGGGTCTTTCTCACTGATACTTAAGGCACCCACAACTTTCTCTATCTTTCCTACCTCTTCTGCCCTTTTGCACTTTTCGGAGTTCACCTAAGTAATGGTTTTTCCAGATGCCTATTCACCTTCTATTTCAATCATGTTAAATGTAGATCCCCCATGGTTGGGCAATAGATTACTGCTAATATTTGGAGTAGGTGCCTGGAGTGTGATAACCTTTTGATTAATCAGATCTTGGATTCTTTGTTTCAAGATAAGACAGTCCTCAGTACTATGCCCTGCTGCCCCTGAATGATAGGCACAATTTTGATCAGGGTGATAAAACTGGGAGCTATGATTGACAGGCTTTGGCTGTACTGGTTGCAAATGACCAGCATTCTTCAATCTTTTAAATAATTGGGTGCGACTTTCAGCTAGTGGGGTGAAGTTTCGGGGAGGTTTTTTTTTGTGGTTTGGACGCTGGGGTTATACGGGCTTAGGTTTGTAGGAGGGGGTACTTGGTGGTAATTTGGAGGTATTTGGAAATTTGTTCGACTATTTGGGGGAGTAGTTTGGAAATGAGACTGATAATTTAGAGGTGGAACTAGGTATTGGGGAAAGATATTTGATTGTGGAGCTTGGTATGATGGTGGGATGTTTGGGAGTGGAGTTTGGTATTGGGAGTGGACGTAGAATACGTGCGGAAGGTTAGGTGATGGCGGGGAAGATAAAATGTTTCTAGAGTTGAATTGTTGTTCTAATTTTTTAACAGAATTGGCAGAAACCCCACCTACCTCTTCCTTCTTCTTTTTAGAAAACATGGCAGTTCAAGATAATGTTGGGGTTTTGGCAATTTTTCCTGTCCGAATACCTTCCTCTAATGATTCTCCTATTTTTACCAAATTTGCAAAGGTAGCTCTGATAGCGGACACCATCCTGGTATAATATTCTCCTTCTTAAGCACGAGAGAACACGGATACCATTTCCTCCTCGGACATGGGGGGCTGCACTTTGGCAGCTTGTTTTCTCTAACGAAAAGCATAATCTTGAAAACTCTCAATGCTCTTTTGTTTAATCTGATCTAGTAAATACCAATTAGGGACTATTTCAATGTTGAATACGAACCTGTCAAGGAAAATCTTGGCCAATGTCTTCCAACCAGTCCACCTTTTCGGCTCCTGAGACATGAACCACTTCAAGGCTTCACTATTCAAACTTCGACTGAATAGGCGTATTAATAACGCCTCGTTTTTCCCTATCCCTACTAGTTGCTCGCAGTACCTTCTTAGATGGTCCATTGGATTTTTGGTACCGTCAAACATCTCAAACTTAGGGACCTTGTATCCTTATGATAGGTTTACTCCTGGGTGAACACATAAATCATCATACCCCAAACCATCGTGGTCCTTGGCCCTATGAGGCTCTTTGATCCTCATAATCTCTTCTTGCATGGCTAGTAAATTCCTTTCATGCTGGGCCCTCCATTCCTTCTCCTTCTTCTCGTAATGGTCCATCTCAGGGTTAGAAAGGTGTTTATAAATATCAGGGGATATGATGGCTTGAGAGGGATTTGGAAGAAAGGCTTGATTTTGCAGATAAAGGGAATTTGGTTGGTAAGTGGGGAGAATGTTTTGGAAATTGGGAAGGTTATATAGGCCTTGTAAGTAGTTTGGCAGAATATGAGAGGGATTTTGCGGATTTGGAAATAAATTTGGTGGATTCAAAGGTAGGTTTGCCGTATTTTGTGGATTTGGGAGTAAATCTTGCGGATTTGGGAATGCGTTTTGTTGATTTGAGAATGTGTTTTGAGGATTTGGGAATAGATTCGAAGACGGGTTCTGTGGGGTTGCGGATGGATTTTGTGGATGGTAGGCGTCTGGATTATTTTCACGATTAGTGTTTTGGACAAATTAAGGAGCGAAGCCGGATGATACGTTAGTTGGTTAGTCCCCGAGAATAGGGGTACTGAGGGAAGAATTTGGAGTGAAGTGCCATGTCCCCCCGGAGCAGGGGCACTGACGGTGATGGCCAAGTTAGCCAATTCTCGAGTGCGATTTATTTCCTCCTGAAGCAATTCTAATTTTCTTTCAAGTTCCGCAATCATCTCATTCTGTTCCGCTATCACATTATCCCAGATAGCCAGTGCGCTTTCTTCATCATTTCCTGTCATTTTTGAATGATAGTCCGAGGATGGGATTTTTTGTACTTTCGATCAAGTGAAGTAGGGATGTTTACCTGTTTATCAACACGGAGTAATTTCTGTTATCTGCAAAGTAAAACAACTCAAAGGCAATTGTGTTAGTTTCCGTATGTGATAAGTAATGCAAAATATTTGACAGGAAATAATCACACAGAGTTGTTCGAGCCATAGCCAAATTCATCCGTAGGTCATAGTGGATAAACTTGCCTTTGATCTTAACCAACGCATATAAGCACATAAAACAGTTATATCACACAAGACATTAAAATAACGCATATCCTAATTGGGGTGACCCTTTTTGAGCCAAGGGTTCAGGCCTAACGATTTTTTGAAAAAAATATATGCTTCCTCAAAGTCAATCCATTAACCCCCAACTCATATAGACACAAAAAGGGCATAAATGCCTACAAAAGATAATGAAACAGGGATACAATTTTTAGGGAAAAGGGAAAATAACATGAAAGAAGATAAGTTCCCGCATAGGGGAGAATAGAAAAGCTAGCTACTGGAGGCTTCTTCGTCTGTTTTTGCCTTCTTTGCCTTGTTTACCTCATGTGCTATTTGATACCTATTGATGATAAGGTGACTCCCGCATAATTGTGCCTTGCAATCGTAATTCATTTCTCCTATGTTGTCGAGTTGGGAGGCCATGCTATCGTCCAAATCGATTAGGCATTGCTTGGCATCATCAGCATCTTGCCTAGCTCTTTTCAACTCTTCCCTCAATGTATGTATGGTCAAAGCGTCTTCCATATGCATCTGCCGGTGCACAATTTCACTTTTCTGGAACTCATCTTGTAGCCTGTGAAGCCAAATTTGATGCTTGGATTCTACATCCACAACCCAAGTGGGCACATTTGGTCCCGGATTCAATGCTCCGGCGAGGCTCCTTTTCAACCACTCCTTGTAAGTGTCCCTGACTTCAGGTTCATACCCTATACAAAAAGAGACTTCTGCCCACTTTTTCCTTCTCCATATATTTATCATGTAGTCTTTGAGCGAGGGCTTACTTTCATCATATTTGGTCAAGAATCTGAGCATAAAATCAATTTGAGGCGTCTCCTGCTTGATCTCGAATTTCCTAAGAACTCTGCCAGGATTGTAGGGGCGGGTTCCCCTGAGACCCGGGAGCACTAAAAAAGGCCATTCGCCCCCTCGAATGATGTATTTCCCTGAACGAAGATAGTTAAGGGACCATTGGACATCTTCATCTTTTAATTCTCCAAGACTCTTAAACTAAAATTCGTGGGATGCTTCCCTTTTGAACTTGTGTAAAAATAACCATATGTCGTGCGATTCTAGCAGATTTATCCTTGTTTTGTCATCAGGTTGTGCCATTCTAGGATTTTTCACCAAATGCATCATCATCCACCATTGTAATATAAGGTTGCAGCCTTGAAAGAAACGATTCTCGACTTGACATCTTCCCAAAGCGCAATATATGTCGGCGACAATCATGAGGGCTAAGTTGTGGAATACTTTTTTAGAATTGTATTCCATTCCAAAGAAGAGTGCACGGGTCACTGTGACCACCCTCGGATGAATTGTGCCATTTTCCCCCTATGGGGACACCATGGTTCCAAGTAGGCCTACCGCGAATGCAAAAGCTCTCGTTTCCTTCTATTTTGCTTCCGACTCCAATTTATGCCCAAATTTGTGAAAAGAGCTGAATCTTTTGAACCAACGGTACAACTCATGAAAAGTGATATTTTCTCCGTCCCGTTCTCCTAGACAAGTGTCATCATCAGTTAAAAATGCTTCCTTGATCTTTTGACGATTCCACACATTCGGGACTAAAAATATTCTTATCCGGTGTCTCCTTTCTCTTAAAACACATTTTTGTACTCTCATAGCAAATCAATACCTCTTCAATGGTGGGGGTCAATTCAACATCCCCGAAGCGAAATACCATGTTCTGATCATCCCAAAAAGTTGTTAGTACATGGATCATTTCGGGCCAAGCGTCCATCTCGATCAAAGAAGGAAGATGCCCAATGTGTGTTCTAACAATCTTTCTCTCTTCTGTACCCATGTAATCCCACCACAGTTTCAGGTAATTGTCGGGTTTGGTGACCATCTTGAACTTTTCACGAGAATGCAATTGAGCCATATTTACATAAAAGAAGACAAAATAAGCCTTTCCACGACCCCAAAGGATAATAGATTGAATTTAGACAAGCATATATTTCTTCAACACATAAGCATGGTTCTTCTGTGATTGACTCGGGGTCAAATAGACATAGGGCAGGTTTTCTAATGGGCCTAATACCCCGCTCGGATATTGGGTCGTCCTAGGCATATGCCTAAAATAGGGTTTTGGTTTCGTTCTATCCTCGGTGTCTAGAGTGGGCTTGGACACTGGTTCTCAAGCAGACAACTTGAGTTTGAAAATACGAACAGCGTCAGATAACTCACGTGCTGATAAGCTATTCGTATTTCCAACACATTTTGGAATTGAACAATAAGGGTCGGGACATCCACGAAACCCCAAAATAGTTTATAAGATGCAGGAAATGCCATGAGATGTGATAATTAAACTTTACATAATCGAAACACATAAACACATACACAGTTAATCAAAGACAAAATAAAATATTTGGTTAGAACCTAGTTAGTTCCCCAGCAGAGTCGTCCTTTCTGTTTTGCGGAAATGTTGACTTTTGAGAGAGTCGCCACTTAATTTTGAAAAGGAATTAAAAAACCTTTTTATTTTACTTCAAACGATTCAAAACAGAAAAATCATTTTAAGTTAGAGATTCTAGATAAGTGGTTCCTAATAACGTTTTAGGAAGGTATTAGGCACCTAAAATGTCCGCTAACTTGCGGTTATCCGGACTGTTTGAAACCATCTTTTGATTAACTACTAAAAAGATTAATTTGTTTAAAAGTGATTGATGTTTTTAGAAAAAGACTTGTGTAAGATAGATTTAGGTGACTTGGTAGGGATTTTAACTAAGTCTAAGCAAAACTAATAAACAAATAAACACATAAAAGGAAAGGGAGGAGAAAGTAAAGGATTTAGGCCATTGGGCCCAAATCAATGAGACCTGTCCTAGTCTAGTTGGGCTTCCGACCCATTTCTCCTTTCACCTGTCCTATTTCTATGTTTTCGAGCCCTTTGGCTTGAGTTTTCGCTTCACCTGTGTTAAGTACAACTTTGGCTTCGAGGCCGAAATGAATGAATAATTAAAGAAGTAAAATAAATAAAATAAGGGCGTTAATGCTTAAATAAATAAAACGACAAATTAGACTTTCGCATATTTTTGCCGCTTCAGGTATGGGAATTTAACCCATTTTTCTTCTTTTATCTTCTTACGAACATACGTCAAGTGACTGACTTCGAACTTGGTCTTTGGAATCTGCTTGAAGAAGTGGGCCGGCCGCATTGGCCCTTGGAAATTTGCAAAGGGAAAGAGTCATTGTATGACTCAGGCAATTTCCATGTAAAGAACAATAAATAATATTAACATATGATTGACCAAAGAAAGAGGAAAGAAATTAAAGGAAATTAATGTAGGTTTAACTAAAAATGGCAGCATACGGATCTTCAATAATCAATAAAGTAGGCAAATTCACAAAGGTTGGTATGCGACTAAACAAAGATAGAAGAAGATATAAAGGTAGCAAATACGTGATTAACTAAAGAACTACATGACGCAGATCTTAACTAATCTATTAGGACATTGTTTTCGAAGATGGCAAAACAAATTCAAGAATACAAAGGCAAAGCATATGACACCTTCACGACTAATTTGGAATAATTGCTTATGCACATAGGGATAAGATTAGCCCACGTTGAGAAGACTCATTAAAGGACAATAAATAGTTGGGTGAAAGCTCATAGCCCAAACAAAGGCTCTTTCTTGGAAAATATTTAAACCAAAGCTAGGATTTTAACATAAAATCTTCTCAAGGAAATCACACATTTTACATCTATTGGCACTCAATCGCAACGGAGAACTAATCAAAACCTAAAGCATGACTTCAAGACATTCTCTAGTACAAACAGATGCATGAAATAGAGGCATTAACCATCTTTCATTAACACAATTGGAGACACAACGTGAATTGTAGAATGCAACGCCATCACATGTACACATATTTTTTAACATGCTCATATGCATGGGGAGTCTTTAAATCTTCCGATTATAAGGAAAGAAAACACTGATCTCATAAAAATATTTAAACTTTGAATATAATTCAACCCAGGCAAAACCAACACCCACCAAAATGAAAAATGCAATCTTGAGTAACTACATGAAAATCAGAAAATTATCCTGACTATGGAATAGAGAAAAGAAAGAACAAGGAAAACGGAGGCCACAAGATGGAAAATTACAGGTTCAACAATTATGATAACGATAAATAGTGACGGCAAGCAAAACCACAGAATGTTTCAATCCTCTTCCTCTTTCCGACCGAGTCGGACAAAACGGTCATCGAGATATCCTAGGATTTTTGGTACATTTTTTGGACCTTACTCTCATTTTTCTTTTGGTATATAATAAACCAAAGGAGCCTACGAGGTGGTCCTGCTAGCAACACTACTAGCTCGATAGCCGTGACACCAACTAATGGTAACTACATGATCAACACAGTCAAACAACAACTACGAACCAAACAGCATCTGGCTAGAAATTGTTAAATAAACTAAAAGCAACAGACTTTAGCAAGAAAACCAATCATTCTAGCCACAAGCAATACTCCAAGAGAGGCATTAGGCCGATGATTAATCCATAACACCAAAAGTGGATGACATATTATGGAACCAAGATAAAAAAAAATGAATAGAAGGAAATGATGTGATACAATCCAAATAAGAATTAATCCTAACATAACAATACATCCAAAACTTTTCACTAAAAATGAAAACTTATATGGTCTTTAAAACCTCTACAGCAGTCAGCCCAGCATACAATATAATCTCAAATTGCTTAGGACTACAGAATAGTGAGATAAAGCAGAAGCAATCTTAAGCTTAAAGGAATAGGACGTTACCTTTCAGGGAGCTGCAAAACGGGACTCGAGCTATCAGTAAAATTGTCACCATAGGGAGCTAATATTGCCGACTCAGGAATTCCCAATCAATCGACTAGCTTCCCAAAAAAGAATGAATGAGAGAATTTTCGCGAAATAAACTTTTACTTTCAGAATTTCCCAAAATTCAAACCTAGCTTTGGAAATAGTATCCCCAAAAGAGGAATCCCCCCCATTTTCGACTAATTAATTTTTTTATTTTTCTAAGAGCCTCAAAAGAGAAAATCCCTTTCCAGAAGAGAAAGAAGACCACTAAAACAGTGGCCCCAAGATCCTTTATATAGAAGAAAGGGCTGGGGCATTTTTTAAATTCGGAAGAATGAATTTTGAATTCTAATTCCAAAATTCCCCCCCCCCCCCAAAACATATTTTCATCTATCGATTGTACCCTTTTTTGTTGTTTCTCATGAAATCCAAAAATGGAGTAGCCAATAGAAAGCACTTCTTCCCAAGAACCAATGAGAAATCTCCACCAACGTACGAATTTGTACTATGGTACCCGAGATTCGTGGAATTAAAACGTTGAGAGGCCACCTTTGCCCTGTTCTAGAAGATTCGACCATCCTCTTTGTACAAATTAGCTGGGAGGCTTATATGACGCATAACAAAGGAAAAAAAATGGATTGATTTCGATCACTAGGTTCGCGGTTATGGTTCGGATTGACGGGTCCTTGTTGCTGTTGTCGATTGATATTATTGAGGCATATTGAAGGCTGGTTGTACGCATATTTTGTACGCTATTATTGTTTGTTGTTATGTTGAAGAAAGAGCAAGAGATGGGCCGGGTTGGTTTTGGTTGAAGTGGGCTTGGGGTTACTGAATGTTGTTGGGTCGTGTATTAATTATTGTTAAAGTTGGCTAGTGATCGGCCCAAAAATGGAAAAGGGTTACTGGTGAATGGTTTGCTTTTGGGCCTGGGTATTGGGTTTCAATTTGGGTCAAATGAGTAGAGGGTTTCGAGAAGTAGGATTTTGATTTTGGATTACAATTTAGGCAATCAAATTTAAATTCTAGCCAAATTGAATACCAATTGGTCAATTGCATTTACAATTGGGGCCAATTTGATTTCAATTAGAGTCAAATTTGATAAATTGACTAAATCAAATCAAAATTTGATTAGAATTAACACCTTGTTTAATGCTGAGCTTCTTGATTTAATAAAATCAAACATATATTTATCCAAATAAATTATTTTTGAGATTAAATCAAGACTTCAACCATTTATTTTAAGACGAACCTTGATTAAATCCCGATATTTTGTAAAATAAATACTTAAGTAACAACATTATATAATCTCGCATAATTGAACATGAGAATATATAATTGCTACTTAAACTGACCAATTTACCCAAATAAATACTTTAAAAATCCTTTATTTGGATAAAATAAATGTTGTAGTTTTATTTGAAAATCGAAGAAACTACGAATTAAACTGAGTTATGGAGGGCAAAAATTAGTTATCAACAATTGCTTTCATGAATTCCATATTGAATTAAATAGTATTCATGATTATGATGTTAGTTAGGTTTATAATTCATGATTAATTAAAAGTTTCATGAGAAATAAATAAAATAGCATGTGTGCATTGTTATATGGTTTCATGTTAAAAAACCTTGAAATTGTGAGTTTGGATGGAAATCATGATGCTTACATATTTATTATCATTATGTGCATGAATTATGCTCCCCAAGTGTTTGATAAAATATTTGTGTGGGTTGAATAGAGAAATCATAACATGTTAGCATGTATACAAGTTTATACCATATATGTTTAATAAAATGCCTCAATGGAGGAATTGTGACAAAGTGTCTAGTTATCATGCTTTCAAGATTGTGCTATGTTTTACTTTCAATGCTATCGTGTCCTGAGGGTATTCAATACCTGAAATCTAGTTGTCTACTTAGAATTTCAGTAGCAACAAAATAGTCTCAGTAATGTCACATATAGTAGTAATCAGTCTGTTACAAAACTTAGTGTATTCAGTCACTTAATAAAACTAAGTGAACTCAGTCCAGCTTAGTCAGTTAGCATGATCAGTAACAGTTCAGTCCAGCCTAGTATAATTTAGCAATTAGTTCATTGTCTAATCAGTGGGGAGTAGAATTCAGCATCAAGTGAACCCAAGGATGGGGACTCACCTGCAGTAGAGAGTGTAATCCTTTGAAGCAGTCCTTGCGTTCCAAAACTATGTAGCCAACGTAGGTTGAGACATCAACCTACCAGTTGAGGGTTGATAAGGTGTTTTGCCTGCCAGCTGAGGGTACCACCAATCTCATTCAGAGCGCCTGCCATATGTAGGTGACTCAGTAACTTATCTTTACCCATGGCACGATACAAACACCCTTCCAATTGGGGTTATAGGTAGGACCCTAATCAATTTAGAGATGGTCATTTTGGTTAGATGATTACCTTCCACAATTTTAGTTTCAGTTGCATTATAGAACTCATTTCAGTTCTACAGCACCAGGACTGTCAGAAATAGTCACCTAGTTCAGTTTAGAATTCAGTTCAATTTTATCGAATTAGGACTATCAGAAGCAGTCACCCAGCAAATAGTAATACAGTTATCAGTTAACACAGATATCAGTTATTCAGTTATCAAGACTCAGTACCCAGTGTTAATATGGTATCACTTACAGTATACGTAGTTATGTGCATAGTATTACATATTCAGTATTTACAACTGTTCCATGTATACATGTGCTCTCATTCAGTTATATTCATGTTACTCTACCAGTATTGCTTATGCATATGAACCCATGCATTCAACCTTACCTCACTTAGCATACCAGTACATTCAAAGTACTTTCGCATACCTTTCTTTTTCACTATGATGTCTTATATCATAGGTTCAGACGTACCGGCTCCTGATCGTACTTAGTAGCTCAGTTTATCAGCAGTAGACTTAGTGGTGAGTCCTCATAGTTTGAGGATTGAGTTGTTATTTTAGTATATTTTCATTATTCAGAGTTACTTAGAGGCTTGTCCCATCAATTCCACCTTCAGACAATTAGAGGCTTTCAGACTAGATTATTTTAGATAGATGCTTAGCTTTCAGTATTTATTTACCAGTATTTGATTTCAGCTATGAACCTTATCATAATTCCATCCTAATTTCTGCATTATTATAGTATTATTGCTTAGTTATTGTAGCAGGTACCAGTCATGGGTTAGCTTGTAGTCCTTCGGGATTATGAGCACTGTATGACATCCGGAGTGCAGACTCGGGGCATTACAAACTTGGTATCAAAGCCTAAGGTTCAACAGAGTCCTAGGAAGTATGAAATTTGTGCCTAGTAGAGTCTTGTGCATGGGTGTGTAGTGCGCCACACTTATGGATAAGAGTTATGAGGTATTTTAGGAACAAGTTTCCTTCTTTTAGTATTCATATCGTGTGAGTGAGCATGTGATTAAGTTAAACTCTCAGTCTAATTCTTTTCTTCCTTCCATCTATTGAATATACCTCCTAAAAGGACCAACGAAAGAAGTACTGGGAATCAGCCAACACCTCCGCCGACCTAGCTAAATCCCCTGGTGAATATGTTTTCCATACAAAATTTAGAGAAACTTTCACCACTCTAGCTCATTCTGTGGTAACCCAGAATGAACGTCCAACTGCCTTCTAGGCCAACCCAGTAGCCAATACTACTATAGCTAGAATTTGGGACTTCACCCGAATGAATCCTCCATCATTCACTGGATTAAAGTCAGGAGGACCCACAGGAATTCCTTGATCAGGTACAGAAAGTCACAGATATTATGGGGGTGACTGCTAGTGAGAGTGTTGAATTCGCCATATATCTGTTGCAGCATATGTATCACTCATGGTTCAAGCAGTGAAAAGTAGAGAGAGCTACTGATGTAGGGCCCATAGAATAGGAGGAGTTTGCTACTGCTTTCCTTGATAGGTTCTTCCCACTGGAGTTGAGGAAAGAGAAGGTTTTGAAGTTTATTAATTTGAAACATAAAAAAATTGTAGTGAAAGAGTATTCCCTCAAGTTTATTCAGTTAGCCAGATATGACCCTCATGTGGTAGCAGATCTAAGATGAGTAAGTTTGTGTTGGGTATGTCTAACACTGTGGTCAAGAAGTATAGGACCGCAATATTGATTAAGAAGATGGACATATCCAGGCTCATGGTTCATGCAGTAGATAGAGAAGGCTAGAAATAAGCAGAAGGGGAGGGAGAACGAGAGGGCTAGAATAGGAAGCTTCAACTTCACTCAGCCTAAGTTAGAGAGTGGAAATCATACTCAGTTTTGCCCAAAATCTTTAGTTCTAGCTCTATCCTCAGCCATTGCACCAGTTCCAAAATTCAGAGATGCCAATAAATATACAGGCCCTAAACCCCAGGGTAGTGTTAGTAGTGCCTAAATAAATCCTCTTTGCCAGAAGTGTGGCAGAAATCATCAGGGTGTCTGCAGAGCTAGCAAAGATGTGTTTTTCAAATATGGCAAGCCAAGCTATAGAATCAAAGATTGTCCTCAGTAGGATTCTCAAGGTCAGTATAAACGTCCTTCAGCTCAGTCCGATCGCCCAAATCAGTAGGGTGCCGCTTCCAATTCCACCAGTGGGTAGCACCCAAATAAACTCTATGCACTTCAATCCCGATAGGATCAAAAAAGTTCTCTTGATGTGGTCACTGGTATATTACAAGTTTATCATTTACATGTTTATACTTTGCTAGATCCAGGAGTTTTTTTTGTTCTTTGTAACTTCTTATACAGCTGTTGACTTTGGAGTCAGTCCCAAAATCCTAGAAAAACCCTTCTCAATCTCTACCTCAGTGGGTAAATCTATCATATCTCGATGGGTATACAGGAACTATCCGATTATGGTATCTCAGAAAGCCACTTCAGCAGACCTAGTATAATTAGAGATGACAGATTTTGATGTTATTCTCGGCATGGATTTGCTTTATCCATGCTATGCTTCAGTTGACTACAGAAATAGAATTATCTATTTTTAGTTTCCGAATGAACCTGTCCTTAAATGGAGGGGTAGTACCTCAGCACTTAGGGGTCAGCTTATTTCCTACCTAAGGGCAAGGAAAATGATATCCAAGGGGTGTGTCTACTATCTTGTTCGAGTTAAGGATTCTAGTTTCGAGACTCATAGTCTTAAGTATATTCTAGTAGCATGTAAATTCCCTGATGTGTTTCTCAAAGACCTTCCCGGAGTTCCTCCCAAGAGGGAAATTGAATTTGGAATAGACTTTCTCTCTGATACTCAGCCTATCTATACCCCGCCATATAGATTGCCTCCAACAAAACTTAAAGATTTAAAAGAACAGTTGAAAGATCTCCCAGATAAGGGATTCATCAGACCCAGAGTATCCCCTTGAGGTGTACCAGTTCTCTTCGTACATAAGAAAGACGATTCTCTCAGAATGTGTATTGACTACAGTCAGTTAAACAAAGTCATGGTCAAGAACAAATATCCACTTCTCATAATCGATGATTGTTTGACCAACTTCAAGGTGCCAGTTATTTTTCTTAAATAGACCTCAGATCAGGCTATCATCAGCTCAGAGTCAGAGAATGTGACATTCTTAAAACAACTTTTAGAACTTGGTATGGTCACTTTGAATTCTTAGTCATGACATTTTGTCTTACCAATGCCCTAGCAGTTTTCATGGACTTGATGAACCGTGTGTTCAATTAGTACTTGGACATGTTCATAATAGTCTTCATTGATGACATTTTTGTCTACTCCTGCAGTGAATATAATTATGCAGACTATCTCAAAATAGTATTAGAAACTCTCAGAGCCCATCAGTTGTTCACCAAATTTAGAAAGTACAAATTTTGGCTAAGGTCAGTAGGTTTTCTTGGTCATATATTTTTTGGTGATGGCATTAGAGTTGATCCTCAAAAGATCAAAGTTGTAAGAAACTGGACAAGGCCCATCTCTCCATCAGATATTAGGAGTTTCTTAGGTTTGGTTGGCAATTACCGATAGTTTGTTGAAGGATTTTCATCTATTGCATCCCCTATATCCAAATTGACTCATAAGAAATTTAAGTTCCAGTGGTCAGATTCTTGTGAGAAAAGTTTTCAGAAGTTAAAGTATCAGCTCACTACAGCCCTAGTTTTGACTTTACCAGATGGTTCAGATGGGTTTATGTTATATTGTGATGCTTCTAAAGTTGATTTGGGGTATGTTTTGATGCATAGAGGTAAGGTCATAGCCTATGCCTCTAGACAGCTTACAACCTTGAATTAGCATTTATAGTGTTTTCCTTAAAGATTTGGAGACATTACTTGTATGGAGTACATATTGATGTGTTCACAGGCTATAAAAGCCAGCAGTATGTATTTTCTCAGAAAAATCTGAACCTGTATCAGAGAAGGTGGTTGGAGTTATTGAAAGATTATAACATGAGTGTTCTGTATCATCCGAGCAAGGCAAATGTAGTGGCTGATTCTCTTAGGAGATTGTCTATGGGAAGTATTGCTCACGTGGAGGATGGTAATAAGAAGTTAGTTTAGGAATTTCATCATTTTTCTCGACTAGGTGTCCACTTTGTCGATTCAGCAGTGGGTAGCGTATGGGTACAGAATTGTTCATAATCATCTCTGGTTTCCAAGGTAAAAGAAAAGCAGTACAGGGATCCCAGTTTAGTTAAATTAAAAGTGTCAGTCAGAGTTCAGAGAGTAGAGGTTTTCTCCTAAGGGAGAGATAGTGTGTTGCATTGTCGGGGTAGACTTTGTGTGCATTGTATGGATGGAGTGAGGCAGAGGATTCGTGTATAAGTGCATAGTGCACGCTACTCGATTTACCCAGGGGCCACCAAGATGTACCACGACTTGGGGAAATCTATTAGTTGAGTGAGATGAAGAAAGATATTGTAGAGCTTGTAGCTAAGTGCTCAACGTGTTAGTAGGTCAATATACAACATCAAAATCCCAGTGGATCTATGTAGGAGTTCAGTATTCCCACGTGGAAGTGGGAGAAGGTGAACATGGATTTTGTGATGGGCTTGCCCCGTACTCGCCGCCAGCGTGATTCAATTTGGGTCATTGTGGGTAGGATGACCAAATCAACTCACTTCTTACCAGCTCACATCCCCTTATTCAGCCAAGGATTATGCCAAGCTCTATGTTAGAGAGTTGATCAGATTACACGGAGTTTCGTTATCCATCATTTCAGACAGAGGTAAGCAGTTCACCTTTTATTTTTAGAAAGCATTCCAAAGGGGTCTTGGTACCCAAGTTTACCTCAGTACAGCCTTCTACCCTCAGACAAATGGTCAAGCAGAAAAGACCATTCAAACTTTAGAAGATATGCTAAGATCGTGTGTCATTGACTTTAAGGATATTTGGGATGACCACTTTCCTTGATTGAGTTTGCATATAATAACAGTTATCATTCCAGCATTCAGATGGCTCCATTTGAGGTGTTTTATGGAAGGAGATATAGATCTCCCATTGGTTGGTTTGAAGTAGGTGAAGCCGCAGTGGTGGGGCCTGACTTGGTATTTGATACCTTAGAAAAAGTTTAGTTGATCAGGGAAAGGCTTAAGACAGCTTAGAGTCGACAGAAATCATATGTAGATGTGCGAAGAAAAGATCTCAAGTTTGAGATTGGTGATTATGTGTATTTGAAAATCGCACCTATGAAAGGAGTGAAGAGGTTTGGCAAGAAGGGGAAGCTCAATCCCCGATATGTCAGTCCTTACCGAATTCTCAACCATTTTGGAAAGGTAGCTTACGAGCTTGAGTTGCCTTCAGACTTAGCTTCAGTACATCTAGTGTTTCATGTCTCTTTGCTAAAGAAGTGCATAGGTGACCCTGCAGTTGTAGTCCCTATAAAGGGTATAGATATTCAGAACAGTTTCTCTTATGAGGAAGTTCCAGTCGAAATTCTTAATTTTTAGGTTAGCAGACTGAGGAATAAAGAGGTTCCTCTAGTCAAAGTTCTTTGGCGGAATCAGTCCATTGAGGGAGCTACTTGGGAAGCAGAAGTAGATATGCAGACTAAGTATCCTCACCTCTTCTCCACAAACTCACACTTAGCTCAAGATAATAGTCTTCCTAGGATTTATTCATTTCCATGTTCTAACTTTCTTTACAAGTTTGATATCAGTTCAGTTGCATAACATCCTCTTATCATGCATACCTTCATGACACAGCTTAGTCATGTGTCATGTCTTCAGAATTCAGTCATGCTTCAGTTATACATATTCAGTATAAAAAATTAGTACACCATTAGCTTCAGTCATGTAATCAAGCTTCAGTTATGCATGTTCAGTATATAAATTCAGTCTATCAGTATTCTCAACTTAGTTAATCTCAATCGAGGATGACTATTCCTAAAGGGGAGATATTGTAAGACCCAACAGAATCCTAATAATTTGAGTCCTTTAAAGAATGCCAAAAGAGGTCCCAGACTTAGAAAATTTCAGCTAAGTGTTAGCACTTAATCATTTTTAAAGCCCTCAATCATTGAGGAATTTATTTAAGACCTTTCTGACCTTAGAAATTTAGTTTTTGAGTAGATTCATGGTCGGGGAAGTCAGTAGTACATCTCAGGTGAGTTTTGGAATTTTCAAACAAGCATAAGGGTGTGTTTGAAACTCTAAAACAGTGGCTCGAGGCAATGAGCCCGAGGCGCCCCGCCCAAAGCGGTGCTCCAGAGTCTGCGGTGCCCTGGCCAGTCTGCTCAGGGTAAATTCTTTAATTTTGTTCCATATTTTTAAGGAAAAATGGTTCATTTTCTCTTCACCCAATAACTCCATAACACAGGATTAAAGCCCTAAATAGCATAATTCCTCATCCTTTTCACAAAATCCTCTCAAGAACAAGCCCTATCTTCATCAAGTTCAAGAATCAAGCCTCAAAAACTCACCCCTATCTCCACGAAATTAAGAATCAAGGTATGTTAGGTGTTCATCCTTGGGTTTCCTTTCACCGTTGGAGTTCAAGAACCTCCTTTAAAATTTCAAGATAATCGTTTTCATGAATTCCATGTTGAATTAACATATATTCATGATTATGATGTTAGTTGGGTTTATAATCCATGATTAATTATAAGTTTCATGAGAAATATATAAAATAGCATGTGTGTATTGTTATATAGTTTCATGTTAAAAACCCTTGAAATTGTGAGTTTGGATGGAAATTATGATGCTTACATGTTTATTATCATTATGTGCATGAATTATGCTCCCCAAGTGTTTGATAAAATGCTCTTTTGGGTTGAATAAAGAAATCATAACATGTTTGCATGTATACAAGTTTATACCATGTATGTTTGATAAAATACTTCAATGGATGAATTGTGACAAAGTGGCTAGTTATCATGCTTTCAAGATTGTGCTATTTTTTAGTTTCAATGCTATCGAGTCCTGGGGGAATTCGATACCCAAAATCTAGTTGTTTACTTAGAGTTTCAGTAGCTACAAAATAGTCTCAGTAATGTCACGTACAACAGTAATTATCCTATTACAGAACTCAGTGTATTCAGTCAGTTAACAGAACTCAGTCTAACTCAGTCAGTTAGCACGATCAGTAATAGTTCAGTCAAGCCTAGTATATTTTAGTAATCAGTTCAATGTCTAATCAGTTGGTTGTAGGATTCAACACCGAGTGAACCCAAGAATGGGGACTCACCTACCAGTAGAGGGTGTAATTCTTAGAAACAGTCCTCGCATTCTAGAACTACGTAGCCAATGTAGGTTGAGACATCAACCAGCTAATTGAGAGTTGATGAGGTGTCTTACCTGCCAGTTTAGGATACCACTAATCTCATTCGGAGCACCTGCCATATGAGGGCTACTCAGCAACTTATCTTTACCCATGGCATAATACTGACACCCTTCCGACTGGGGTTACAGGTTGGACACCAATCAGTTTAGAGTGGGGCATTTTGGTTAGATGATTACCTCTTATAGTTTCAGTTTCAGTCTCAGTCTAGAACTCAGTTCAGTTCTACAGCACTAGTACTATCAGAAACAGTCACCCAGTTCAGTATAGAACTCAATTCAGTTTTATAAAATTAGGATTGTCAGAAGCAGTCACCCAGCTAATAGTAATACAGTTATTAGTGAACACAAATATCAGTCATTCAGTTATAAAGACTCAGTACCCAATGTTATTATGATCTCAGTTCCAATATACGTAGTTATGTGCATAGTATTGCATAATTAGTATTTACAGCAGTTTCATATATACATGTACTTTTATTTAGTTATATTTATGTTACTCAGCCAGTATTGTTCATGCATATGAACCCACGCATTCAGCCTTACCTCACTTAGCATACCATTATATTCAAAGTACTGACACATACCTTTTTTTTTGTGTCATGGTGTCTTATACCATAGGATCAAATGTACGGGCTCCTAATCATACTTAGTAGCTCAACCTATCAGCAACAGACTTAGTGGTCAGTCCTCATAGTTTGAGGACTGAGTTGTTATTTCAGTATATTTTTAGTAGTAGAAGTTAGTTTGGGGTTTGTCCCATCAACTCCACCTTCAGACAATTATAGGCTTTCGGACTAGATTATTTTAGATAGATGCTCAGCTTTCAGTATTTATTTACCAGTATTTGATTTTACTTATGAACCTTATGGAAGTTCCAGCCTAATTTTCGCATTATTACAGTATTATTACTTAGTTATTGTAGCAGGTACCAGTAATGAGTTAGCTTGTGGTACTTCGCGATTATGAGCACCGCGGACGTCCGGAGTGCAGACTCGGGGCATTACAGTATATCAACAAGTTAAAGTTGAGCACATGAGACCTGGAGGGTTATATCAAAATATTGTTTTGCCTGAATAGAAATAGGAGGTAATCAATATAGCTTTTGTTACCAGTCTTACTCGATCTTGAAATCAATATGATTTGATTTGGGTCATTATGGATAGGATGACAAAGTCTGCTCACTTCTTTCCAGTGAGGATTACCTTCTCGGTGGAGGATTATGCAAAGTTATATCTTCAAGAGATTGTGAAGCTTCATGGGGTGCCTGTTTTGATTAATTATGATCATAACACGCAGTTTATGTCTTATTTTTGTCAGTCTTTCCAAAAAGGGTTGGGGACGAAGGTGAGTTTAAGTACTGCTTTTTATTCACAGACAGATGGGAAAGTAGAGAGAACTATTCAGATGTTGAAGGATATGTTTCGGGCTTGTGTAATTGATTATGGTGGCAATTAGGTTGAGCATCTACCTTTGATAAAGTTTGTTTACAATAATAGCTATCATTATAGTATTGGTATGGATCTTTTTGAGGCATTGTATGGTAGGTAGAGGTAGGCATAAATACCAAAAAACAAAAATACCGAACCGAACTGAATCATTTTGGTTTTTTGATTTCGGTTTTTTGATTCGGGTTTGTTTTTTTTTACAATTTATGTATTTTGGTTCGGGTTACGGGTTTTAGGTTCACATAATTTGGTTTTTCGATTTAAACCAAAATTTTTAATATACTTTTTTTAATTATATAATATATATTCCTATCTAATTATCGGCCATTTGTCCTACATCAAGACAATTTGCACACAAAGAAATGTACTACTATTTTAGATATTTTATTCAAATTATCTGAAGATTTGGTATATATGGGCTACTTCCATTTTTTAAAACAAATATCATGTATAAACTATATCATGATGAGTTCTTTTTTTGTTGTTATATATAGTATTGTAATTAATTGATAGAGTTTAGATTCAATATGCTAGTGTGCATATAATTATGTGTATATTGTAATATTGGTCTTATGAAAGCCAGATAGTGATCTCAAGCCAAATGGAACATAGTTGTAGGCTAACTGGCTAAGAGTATCCCTTTTGATTATTCCAGAAGTAAGTATCCCTTTTGAGTTTTGAGAGTCCTGCCTTTTTTTTCCAGTGTTAAAGTATCTGTAGGCTATACATATTACTCCAGTTTTTATTATAGTGAAAAACTTTGGTATATTTTATAGCATCGTGTACTTTTTTATTTGAAAGAAGACAAGACCAAAAAACCAAAATTATTAAACCAAAATTTATATAAATTGAATCGAACCGAACAAATTTGGTTCGATTTTCAGTTCGTATAATTTATATAAACTAAATCCGAAATGAAGTACCGAACTCCCACCCCTAATAGTAGGAGGTGTAGATCTCCTATTGGTTGATTTGAGCTTGGGGAGGTGAATATGCTTGGTCCCGACTTGGTTTACTAGGCTATGGAGAAGGTAAAGGTAATTCGAGATAGGCTTAAGGCTGCTCAAAGTCGCTAAAAGTCCTATGCGGATGTTAGGAATAGAGAATTAGAGTTTGAGATTGGATATAAGGTATTCCTCAAGGTATCTCCCATGAAGGGAGTTGTGTGGTTTGGTAAGAAGGAGAAGCTCAGTCCCCCGTATGCTGGTCCTTATAAGATTCTGCAAAGGATTGGTAATATTGCTTACGAGTTGGAGTTACCTTCTCGCTTGAGCTTGGTTCATCCAGTATTTCATGTCTCCATGTTGTGGAAGTGTCTTGGTGATCCTTCTTCGATTGTTTCTTTGGAGGGGTTAGGTACTAGGACTCTTTGTCTTACGAAAAGGTCTCAGTTGAGATTTTGGATTGGTAGGTTCGTCAGTTATGGACCAAAGATATTGCTTTGGTTAAGGTTCTATGGCGAAACCATCATATAAAAGAAGCTACATGGGGAGCGGAGGAGGACATGAGTCCAAGTATCCATATCTATTTTCTGCTCTTGGGATTTGTGCGAAATGTATATGTCTTCAACGTATCTTTATTTATAATTTTGTTAAAGGAAAGATTAACATCTTTGCCTCTTTGTTTTCAAACTTTGTTAAAGATTAGAAATAAATTTGATAATACAAATGACTCATACGTGTGGTTACCCCTACCTTATCCGTCGTTTGGGGACGAATGTTTCTAGTAGGGGAGACTGAAACACCCTGGTTTCTGTAGCTTAGAAAATTTCTTGGAATTTTGCTCTCTGGGCCCAATATGACTAATAGGTATGATCCATATATTAGGATATGAATGCTATGGTCTAGTCGTATGTTGACCAGTGTTGGTTGATGGGATGGATTTTGGTCACCGGAATGGGTACAACTTGGTGGTACGAGTCGTATAGTTCGATACGAATCGTTTGGTTCCTTTACTTAACCTTAGACTTGGTAACTTAAGTAAGATCTAAGTATGAGTGGCTCACTAAGAGTCGTAATCCAGGGTACGAGTCCTACCAGGGACTCGTATGGTGGACAGTGTTCAAACCTTCTGCAATTTTATCTTGCTAGGGATATGGGTGAAGGGTACGGATCGTATGCTGCCAATACAACTTGGGTAGAATGAGTCGTACACTGGACAGTGTTGGGTCTAAGGGTTAAGGCTTAGGATATGAGTAGTGGGTACCACTCATATCAAAGGGTACGACTGTGAGCATCAGTCGTACCGCTGTGACGAGATTTTTGTGCAAATTAAGTAGGGGTATTATGGATATTTCTTCACTTACCCTAATAAGGCACCATGACTTCTAACTCACTTGGGAGGCTATTTACCTTATTATTCTATTCATTAATACTTAGAAACTCTTCCTAAACACTCTATAATTCTCTCAAGAGCTTTTGGGCAAGGAAGTTAGGGTTTCAACTAGAGGACTAAATTGGGGATCTTGTTGGTGATTTCTCTCCGTCTACTTTGTCAATTAAGGCATATTATCTTCCCTCATTGTTAGTTCCAATTAAAGGCATGGTTTTATACAATGTTTTTATGATTTGAATGTTGTATGATTTTGGGTTCTCAAAAATAATTTGGGGTTTTCAGTTATAAATGCTTGGTTATGGTTTTCTCATGTTTTAATTATGCTTTTATATGCATTAATGGTGGTTTTGGATAATTGGTTGCATGGGAATGGTTCTTTGGTAATGGACTTTGGTTTTGGAAATACTATGCCCCCAATGTGTTTTATAAATGCCTTTAACAAAGTTTCCACTATAATATTGGTTTTTCAATGGAACTTATGCATGGTTTAAACTTAGTAATGGAACCCTAAATGATATAAATGGTTTTAAATAGATTGGAAAGGTCTTGGTGTCCATGGTTTTGGTTAATTAAAAATTATGAAGGGTACATGGAATCCCTTAAACCTATATATGATTGGCTATGGACAAATCTTGCAAGTATAGTCAGTATGACGATACCACTACTAATGGCCTTGATTAATAAATGGTTAATGGATTGGTTGGTTGTTTGATAATGATTTTAATTGGGCAATAACGACAGGGTATATAGCAAAGTCGTGGTAGGTGGAGGTCCCGGGGAAACCAAAACTGGAAACTCATATTTACCGATGTGAGGTTTGGTCCAAGTGACCGTGCGCATGATGTCACACTTTATATTTGAGGGATGTAATAGTCATCCCAGGATTTCTTCCCTGGTCGTGCGGCTTCACGCACTGGGGCCCTTTCAACAGGGAAAGCTAAACCCATATAGCCCTTGGGTAGTTTAGGACGACAAATCTATACAACCCAGGTAAAGGTTTTAATGGCATGCTAAACCCGATTTCCTTTCCCAACATGGATATATATATATATATATATATATATATATGTATGTACGGTTTGTATGCGTATGGATGGTTTTACTTGATTTTATAAATGACATTATTTTATCCTTATCTTGAGTTCATGCTAGCGTTTACCCGCAAACCCATCTTTAGGCAATTGTAAACCCACGCTATGTAGGAACCAGCTGTTCTACTCCTCCTACATAGTGATTGACTCGAGGGACAGCTGTTGGACTGAAGTGGTGAGCTTTCATCTTTTGAAAGTCTCCATTTCATGTTATGGATATTTTTAAACATTTTGATTTATTTCTAGATAATGATTTTAGCTATGGTTGGGGGCATGTCCCAAACCAAATATTTTTACTCTTTTGGTTAAAGGCTTTGTGGTACTGCTCTAGGTTGAAATGAGTGGGTGTCAGTCGTAGCATTGGTATTGGGGTTGATACCGATTAACGATATTGTTGGTTATTCCATCCTCTTTCATTTTTGGATTAATCATATTATGTTTCGGATCTTATTTGGTTATGGCCTCGTTTATGGTCCTTGGTTCGTAATTCAGCCGACTGAAGGTATGCTAATGGTGGTTGGTTGGGTAACATTGGGTGGTCCCCGGTCCTGGATGGACTTGGGATGCCCATTATGACAAGGCTCCCGGTCGGGTCATGTCAATTTCATAAGCATTTTTTAGAATAAACTCAATTCTCATAGGAAGCAACCTACTTTCATACTCACATAGGTGAAATCTGTCAAGGGCGGTCCTGTAATTTTGACATCCCAATTATACGAGATACAGAAAGCGTTCTCTAACTCAACCTCCATAAATCATTACAGAAAATGCACCCATATCATAGGAAGGGATAAAATGATAGTGCATTATAGAACAAGTCATCATATGATTCGTTTTTAACTGAACCTGGTTATAGGATCTTTAGTTCCCAGGTTGGGTTTCCTCATATTCAACTCAGATTTTTTAGCTTCAATTTCTTCCCCCTCGATGTAATTCAAACCATTTTCTTACTAACGCCTTAATCTATAAATATGCAAGATTATCACAAAGTTAACACAATTAATATTGATATATCGTTGATCAATACGATCTTACAACATTGTGTTTTTATCCTTGTGGTCTGAATTTACCATTATAATAATAGTTTAAACTTTACAAAAATATTGGTGCTATCACAATAACTCAAAACTAGAGAAATTAATTTCTCAAAATAAAGTGATTGATCGATTCATTTTTTCACTAGTTTAACCTAAAATAATTAGTTCAACCTCCATAATAGAGTTATCAAATAATAATTTGCTTTTACATTCAATAAATAATCCTAAGTTTTTTTCATTTCACCAAAAAATAATTTAGCAGAATATTTTTTCCTTATAAAACAAGCCTCAACTTTGTACCAAGTAAATGCACCCAGTTTGCTTGTATCTGCTAAGTACTTTTAGTACATACATATTGTTGACACCTAATTTTTGCCCTCCGCAATTCAATTTAATTTCGAGTTTCTTCAATTTTAAAATAAAATCGCAACAATTATTTTGTTCAAATGAATGCTAGTTTAAATTAATTATTCAATTCAATTTTATCATTTAATTAATGATTATACATTTCTCGCATTTTTATATACGAGAGTGTATAAATTTTGTTATTTAAATGAACGTTTTCATTAAAATTAGATTTTTTTTATTGATTAAACTTGAAAATTATTTTAAATAAATAAAATATTGGTTTTAAATATGATTTGCTCTCAAAATATTTTATTTGGAGCAATATTTGTTGGATTTTTATCAAATCTCGAGGTTAATTTGTTACTTGATTCGTGCCAGATTGCGATTCAATTTAGCGAACGAATTAAATATGACCTCAATTGAAATCAAATTGGCCCCAATTGTAATGCAATTGACCAATAGATATTCAATTTGGTTATAATTTAAATAAGTCATTTAAATTGTAATCCAATCTTAATCCCCAAAAATTATCATTTCCTAATTGGGATTATTTTGATCCAATTTAACCCTTTTTAGTTCATAAGCATTATGAACTAAAAAGGGTAGTTCATAATGCTTGTATTTCTGTACTTCTGTTTGTTTGTTATCTCTTTGAAATATAGAATAAGAGACCAATGAGTTCGTCAAAAGTCCCGAAGCATCGATTCAATAAGGTCGGCTAAAGCTTCTGACTTTACTATTTTTGCACAACTTGATCAAAAGAATGGAAGATTTGGTTCAGGACTTTTAGTTTTTTTTTTATTAGGTATAGTTGGTTCCATGCTTGAAATCATTTGAAAACTTGCTTCCTTTTGATTACTTTGACACTTTAAAAGGATTTTATTTAATTTGTTGTTAGTATTTAGATTGTTCCCTCTTTCTCTTTTACTTATTCACTATCAGTTACCCTTTCCCCTCAAATAGGTTAGGTTGGGAGGTTGAATCACTGTGTGAGTGATGAATCTCTATATGTTACAAGATCCTTCTATTTTTTGTCGTTGGTCGAACTATAGTTGCGTTTTGTGACAATTTTTATTATGTTTTCCTATTGTGCTTGAGTTCCTCATAATGTCGCATATGCTTTTGGGTTCAGCAATAAGACTTGATAAATTAATTTAATATTTTTGTTGATTAAACGAATTAGGTGTTTCGGAAGTTACTCCAAACGATGCTCATGTTTCAAAATACAATGCTCGGAACCGTAGCGGATAAATATTGCCTTTTAGCTTGCTAGAATGAGTTGAATTTGAGCAAATTTCAAATCATGTATTCGGATTGCCAATTTTGAATCGCTATTAATTCATCTTCTATTAATATAGAATTCTTTGGTCTATATATGCTTCTCTCTAAATTCTTGAATCATTTTTATATTATGCGTGTTGGTTACAAATATGGAACGAGTATTAATTTCTTTATCTCTTTCTTTGCCGGAACCCGCTTGGGAGTCCAATTGGGCTCTTTTCTCTTGCTTTACATAATGGTCCATTGAGGCCCATCCTCTAGAAGACTTTGAAAGCCGATCACATAGCATATGGACGCAAGGAGTTGAGAGAATGAAAACGGGTTAAAGTCTCATTCTTGAAGCAATGACGAGACCCAAGTCTCATTTCTATTTATTCATCTGTCGTCGTTATTTATTTATGGTTTTCATATTTTTTTTATGTATTCTTTAATTATTTATTTCGACCTAGAAGCCAAAGTTATACTTAATGCAGGTGAAGCAAGACTCGAGCCAAGGGCTCGAAAACTAGATTAGGACAGGTGATACGAGTCAAAGGCCCAATTAGATTAGGACAAGTTTTGTTGGTTTGGACCCAGTGGCCTAAATCATTTACTTTCTCCTCCCTTTTCCCGTTTATGTGTTTACTTGTTTATTTAATTTGTGTAGACTTAGTTAAAATCCGTATTAAGTCACCTAAAATTGTTTTACACAAATCCTTTCTAAAAACCAATCACTTTTCAACAAATTAATCTTTTAGAAGTTAATCAAAGACGATTTTCAAACAGTCTGGATAACCGCAAGTTAACAGACGTTTTAGGTGCCTAACACCTTCCTAAAATGTTAATAAGAACCGCTTACTCAGAATCTCTTAACTTAAACGATTTTTCTATTTTGGATCGTTTGAAGTAACTCTCTAAAGGTTTCTTAATTCCTTTTCAAAATTAAGTGGCGACTCTCTTTCAAAAGCCAAAATTTCTGCAAAACACATATTATCATGCTAAGTGCAATTAACCACATATCTCATTTATTTTATTAGAGTAGCAAACTCCTTTTTTCATTTGTTGCACCACGTTCACATATTTGAATCAAAAGGAGTTGCATGACTCATACAGTCAACAAAGTTGTATTTCACAAATTTTCACCATAATGTGACATGCCAAGGAAAAGTCCAGCACATAATTTAGGTATTTTTCATTCATAGAAGGAAATTTATCTCACCCAAATATTTATTAAAATATTAGATAGAAAGTTTTTTATCTTTCTTCCGCAAGAAGTAGAAAAGTTTTTTTACCTTTTCTTTGCTTGAGTTGAGCAAGTAGAAAAATATTTTACTCTTCATCTTCTCCCTTTCATCTATTGAAGAGACTATTGTCGTTGAGATATCCCATCTTGATATCCATAATTTTTTAAACTGTAACAAAATATAAATCTCCTTAAAATTATTGATGTAATATACCACAAATTACAATAATTATTACAGTTGAAATAAAATGAACAAAAATGATGAAAATAAGATAATCTTCTTCTTGCCTGAGGCGCGAATATCTCGCTCTCTTTAAGGAGATTCAATCCCACTGCGACATAATCTACACTAATCCAGCAATATATCTCTTGACTTGTCCCCTCCAGAATACAATAACCTATCAATGATGTACAATTCAAGCAACTCCGGATTAGTTGAAGAGTTTAAAGCTCCCCCATAAGAACACTCTCATTCAACATATAAAACTTTTTTTATAGCGAATATAGTTAATAACTTAGAATATTTTTTTTGTCTCAACTCTATCTTTCACTAATATAATTACTCTTTTCTGTATAGTGAATATAGTTGATAACTTAGAATATTTTATATGTCTCAACTCTCTCTTTCACTACTACACATAATAATATTTTCCCACACTTATCATCTTTTTCTTCTCATATCTCACAATATACTCCAACTCATCTCTTTTCTTCTCTTTTCCACAGCAAAGGAAGAGACACCACTATTTATAGGTGAGGAATTCATATCTATATTAAATAGGAAGAATGTGGTGCAGTAAAGTGGATACATGAATGGTCTTTAGGTTACAAGAGTTACAATAGTAATGGGATAGACTAATGGTAGAAGTTACAAGAACTAAATGTCACATTCTGCCATAAAATAATGAGTAAAATAACGTGACATGTTACAAGAACTAATGATCATTTAGGTACAAGAATATAGATGGCCAAGTTCATCCAACAATCAAGTAATCAAAGGTCATATTCTTCCACAAACTAATGTGAGTAATGGCAAATAATGTCACCATGAATATAGACATTCAACACAAATAGGAAATGATATAATTATGTACTTTAATATTTTAATTTAATATTAAAATACACCAACACGTTGAAATGATACTAAATTTTACAAAAACTCACAAGCCAATAACTATAGAACTGCACCTACAATTACACCAAATAGAATTCAATAAAGCCTACAAACCCTTTTTGACCAGTTGCCTCCTTTTATGCACATATAGAATTTTGTCCTTATATGCTTTTCTCATGTCCTCCTAATTTTCGTTTTTTTTAATTCTTAATCTATAATCTCAATCTTATATACTCTGAATTCAATTATCAATGTTTCATGTTATTGTGTTATACAGAGGGCAGATTTTTGTCAAGGAATATTATAATGGAACTATGAAGGTAATCTTTGTTGGTTTAATTTAATTTTTTATAGATTTGAATCTATATTTTTTTAAGGAAAGAAGTACACATGGCAACTTTTTTTGATAGATTAAATTTATAGAAGAGTGTCAAAATAGTAGAACTAATTATCTGTAGAAAGAAACATATTTTGACTTTCTTATCAATTAGAAAGAAAAAAAGAAGAGATTTGTTTCATGATTTACGAGGTAAGGGCTTTGGAAAGAAGGTGATAGTTTTGAAAAAAAGATTTATCGATAAATGCAAAAAATTGGTGATATCATTATTTCGTTCTACTTCTGTCCTAATTATTTCATCTTCTTTAGGTTTCTTTGGAGGAATTTTCTATTAGAGAAGAAGTTGTGAGGTTGTGAGGACTCATGAAGTTCTAGATATTGTTTGTGTACTACTTTTGAATTTGGCAGTGATGAATATCTTGGAATAAATGGGGTTGGCTTTGGGTTATGCTTTGCGTTTTTTCTTGATTTGTCTCTGAATACTTTATTAAGTACGTGGATAGTGAAATAAAATAGTCCCATGAAATATTTTTATTTATCCTATTTAGTGTTAATAACCTTTAATGTATTACATTTTTGTCATCATGTCAATTTTTAAAATAACTACAACAATTAAGATGAGATTTTCATTTATTTTTAAGATTTATAATAAAATTTTTGCCTCGTATTTCATTACAATATTTTTCTTGGTAATATTGAATTACTTGATCTTTCAAACTTTAATAATAGTGATAGTGTCATATTTATGGTCTTGACCGTCGAAAATATGTAAAAAAATTTCTGATTGTTCTTTTTTTTAATTGTCAATGTTAGTACATTTAAGTCATATGATTTTATTTTCTTCTGAAAAGTGAAGGACTAAAGGTTAAATATAACTTAACTATTCCTGGCTTTTACTTTTATGAAAAATGCACTTTTGTCTAGCGAATACAAAAGATGAGGCATATAATTGTTTAAATTGAGCTTGATATTAAATAATGTCTACTGGGCAGTTTTGTTGCATGAGCTTCTCATGATTATTAGTTCAAATATGACCGTTTTGTAAATTTATTATTGTGCATTATGATCGTGTGAAGCGTGGATGGTTTTATTATTTTATTAGAATAAATAATACATGTATTAGGTATGATATTATTTAACTTCTTGTTTGGTAAGAATTTTGAACCTATATAATTAATATACGTCTTTGTTATACACTCATTCAGTATTATGGAGTGTATAACTACGACATTCCTATACATAATATTAGTAATACCAATATTTTAATACATGGAATAAGTACAGTTAAAGATAAAAATATCAAGTCCCTCCAATTCTTTTCAAAATCCTTTTTAGTTTTTTAGGAAACTTTCAAGAAAAAAAGATTTTAAAATATTTTATTTGTTATTTGTTGTTGATTACCAGCTGAAATATTTTGGGAGTAATGGATGAGAAGGTGACCTTTTTTATATAGCGATGCTTTTACACTTTTATTTTTTGTGATGGTAAATTTTCTTTCATTATCAAAAACATAATTATTAGTCTATATAGCAAAAGATATTGACATGAAATAAGTAATAGAGTGACCCAAAAAAGAATTTCTATACTGAATTTTCAGAATATACATGTATAAATAATGAGAAAATAGTCAAAAGCCCCCCAACCTTTATCCCAAATCTCAATAACCTTTATCCCAAATCTCAATTACATACTTATAATTTGCAAGGGTCCTATGACCCCCTGAACTATTTTAAAATTAAATTATTACCCCTCAACGCTGACATAGCAAGAGAGTGTGTTTCAATCATTTTAAAAGAGAATGAGAACGAAAATAATTTCTTAAAAAAATATTTTTAATATTTCTTTAAATATATATATATATATATATAATTTTAATTATTATTTTTATTTCTTCTTCATTTCTTCTTCTTCCATTCTCCTTCTTCTTCAGTTTTTCTTCTTCTTCTTCTTCAATGACATCCAAAAACTCATCAATGACATTTCTTCTTCTTCTTCTTCTTCTTCTTCATTTCTTCTTCCATTCTTATTCTTCTTCTTTAATAGCATTCAAGAACTCATCAATGACATTTTTTTTTCTTCTTCTTCAATAGCATCCAAGAACTCGAATTACGTGAGAATGTTGAATCAATTCAGATTGAAAGTAAGTTAGATTTTTACTATGCAAATAGTCACAGACAGTAAGTTAGATTTTTGCAAGGAAGAAAGTATTTTTCACCGTATTTTTATTTCTCCTAGAGAACCAATAAAAGTAAAAACTAATTATAGTGGTAACTGGAGAAACTTATTGAAATTTGGGGCTGAAAAAAGAGCAAGTTTGCTGGCGGAGTGAAAATGAATGAGCTTTTAGACGGGTAGATATTCCATTTTAAAATAGTTTTGGGGGGTAATAATTCCATTTTAAAATAGTTCAGGGGGTCATAGGACAATAAAAATATTTAATTTACTACCAAGCATTCGACCAAGTGCTATTCATAAATAACCATAACATGCGGAACTTGAGAAAGATTAAGGACAATTTATGCATATGTTTTTGGTAGGCTCATTGAGCTCACGATTGATTTGACTATTTCTTTCTTTTCCTTATTTTGTTTATAATCTTAATTTTATTTCTCTATAATCACATAATATGGATCATGTCTTTTTGTTTATCAAGATGATATTTAATATTTCTCCTAAATATTTAAGTGAGAATACTAAAAGAAAAAATATTTTTATTTTTAAGAATGAGTAACAAAGATTTGCTACGGAAGCACAAAAAGCTATAAAACATGAAGAACAGTTTTATAAATAAATAATTTTTCTTTAGAAATATAATAATGCACATTATTTTTAATACATCAAATCAAACATCAATTAAGAAATATTTTCAGTATAACTAATCGCGATATTATTAATTTCAACATTAATAATAATGTCAGTATTAATAATACATCCTATTCAATACTATTTTTATATACTATACCAAACGATCCTATAAATGTGTAATGTAAGATAAAATAAGAAATTAAAATGAGTTTTTCTTAAAAAAGAAATCAAATAAATTGAGGGTAAGAGGAGGAAAATGGAAAAGGGAATAAAGCGAGAATTGAATCCTGTGGAACAACCTTAATGCCAACCAATTAAGTTAACTATAGGTTAATTAATAATGTAAAAAATATAATATGAGTATAATATATTTTTAATTAAATAAATAAACAGAAGAGAAACAACACATAAAATAGAAGTGGAGATAGGCGGGTGATATATACGACTATATTTTAACAAATCAGGACACTACTTCCTCGGAGATACTCCCATCATCGTTTCAGATTTGCCCTAGTTCTCATTACCGAACTGATTCTCCATTTCTGGTAAGCTTTTCTCCCCAAATTCTTCATCTAGGGTTTTCCGATGCCAATTACTTCGACTATTTTTGTGTCTATTTCAAAATTTTAGGGCATTATTAACTTGAAATATACCCTACCAGATTGATGAAAAAGTAAGCAAACCAAAGTGAGCGCGATGCCGTAGTTTATATCGGACGAGGAATATGAACGGTCTCTTGGGTTTAGAAATCTAAATGCCCCAATAAGCTTAAGATTTTTCTTTGGCTCATGCTCCACCAGAGACTTCCTACTGCGAGTTACCTCAACCACTTAGGCATGTCTATCTCCCCCTACTACAAGCATTGCCCCAACACAAAAGAAGATATCACTCATATCTTCTTCCAATGTCCTAGGGTAATAACTTTTTGGAACAATATGGCCACCATTAGTAACTCAATTGCTAGCTTTGACTCAAGCTCCCTAAACACCTCTAACTGGACCACCACTTAAAAAGCAATTGGTGCAAAAGCTTTTAATCAATGGTTAAATTGGATATCCATCCTTCCCTTCTGCATGTGGAATATCTGGTTAAGTAGAAATGAAAATCTTTTCAACCAGAAAGTAAATCCCATCTCCACCCAAAAAACTATTGCTTTTACGACTGAATTCATCACGATCACTGGAGAACCTAACCATAATAGTAGGGTTTCAACCACAGTTTACCTCAAATGGCTCCTACCCATCCAAGGTACTTATAAACTAAATACTGACGCCAGTGTCAAAAGCCAACCGGGAAGGGGCAAAATTGGTGGAGTCTTTAGAGTCATAAGGGAGATTGGATTCTAGGCTTCACTAAGGTTTTTCCCTATGTTAATGTTCATCAAGATGAACTGCTTGCCATTCTAGAAGGCCTTAGGATTGCCCTAGACAAACACCTGACTCTACTAAAAATAAACTCTGACTTTTCTGCTGCAATTAACATGATCCTCTCTAACCACCTTGGTTATTCTAACATCATTTCGGAGTGCAAATACTTACTGCAAAAGCTGGGGACCCCAACACTCAGACACACATGTAGGGAACAAAATAGCGTTGCAGATGTATTAGCAAGAAGTAACAACATTGAGGATGCCTCTTCTGATCGGTTGCAAATTTTACCATCACCATCACCACTGTATGCAATGCATGCTCTTGTAGCAGACAAAGAAAAAAACGTTTTCCCTAGAAGGACTGGAACCGTTAGGGGTCATTTGGTAGGCCGTATTAGGAGAAATAGTTCATGTATTAAGTATGGTATTGATTAATACTATGTTTGGTAGGATTTTGAACCAATGTATTACTAATACCATGTATTAGTTATACACTCTACATGGTATTATAGGGTGTATTACTAATACATCACATATGGTGGTATTAGTAATACATGGATTTTAATACCGTGGATTAGTATGTATAAAGACAAGAATATCCCTCAAATTCTTTTAAATATTTTTTATTTTCTTAGTTTTATTTTTTATATTTGTACTAATAAATTTATTCAAATAAATTAGTTTACAAATTTTATTATTATTTACAAAAATGTCCCCAAATTTCTTTATTTTTTTCTAAATCTTTTTCAATCTATTCAGTATGAGTTACTTCTTTTCAATTTATCAAAATAATAATATCTCTCCAAATAATTTTAGTTATAAAAAAAACTACTCCATTAACTCAAAAAAATATTTATTGGTCAAAATCTGAAAACAAATTGCATACAAGCTTTAATTTTGTAATAGAATATCCATAAATAAAAATATTTTTTTTACTTAGTTTTAACACTCTATAGAATACAATTTTATTTTAATAATGATTTTATTGTCTCATCCAAAAGTTATACATACCTCCCTCCAACTTAAAAACAACACAGAGTGGGACAACAAGCAAATGACGAACAAACAAAGAAAAGATAATAAAAAAAAAAATTTTGTAAGTGAATGATTAAATTTTGAAATTCTAAAGTAAATAATTAGTTATATTGTTATTTTTTTTATTTTAAAAAAAAAGAATAATAAAATTTTACAAAAAAAATACACAAAGTTATAATATGGATATTTTTATAAACAAATAATATTCTTTTTAAAATATAACAATACATATTGCTTTTAATACATCAAACCAAACAGTGCATAAAAAATAATCTCAGTATTACTAATCTTTGCACTACTAATCCCAGTATTACTAATACAATATATTCAATATTATCTTATGCAATCTACCAAACGAGTCCTTAATGTATTAAATTTTGTTAACACATCCCGTATCCCTTCAAACTCTACCGGAGGGTTCCATGATGTTTTGCAAACCACCTGTATTAACATTACTTAAGTTCTAAATATTATGCATCCTCCTAACCAAAAAAAAAAACTATAGGTTAATTAATAATGTAAAAAATATAATACGAGTATAATATATTTTTAATTAAATAACTAAACAGAAAAGAAAGAGCACATGAAATAGAAGTGGAGATAGGCGGGTGCATACGAATATGTTTTAACAAACCAGGACACTACTTCCTTGGAGATACTCCCATCGTCGTTTCAGATTTGCCCTAGTTCTCATTACCGAACCGATTCTCCATTTCTGGTAAGCTTTTTTCCCCAAATTCTTCATCTAGGGTTTTCCGATGCCAATTATTTCGACTATTTTTGTGTCTTTTTTCAAAATTGTAGGGCATTATTAACTTGAAATATACCCTACCAGATTGATGAAAAAGTAAGCAAAGCAAAGTGAGCGCGATGCCGTTGTTTATATCGGACGAGGAATACGAACGGTGTGCGCAAGACGCCGTTGTGGTAGCGGCGAAAGCCGATGAATTCATCCGTGATTTGTACAATCAACTGGAAAATGTGAAAGCGCAGGCTGATGCTGCATCTATTACTGCTGAACAGACTTGTTCCGTCCTTGAACAGAAATACGTTTCGCTTTCGTCGGAGCACTCTTCGCTTCAATTGCAGTACACTCAACTGAATTCGTCCTTTGAGCAACGTCTATCTGAACTCTCTAAAGTACAGGCTGAGAAGCAGCAAGCTTATCTCCAATCTGTAAGTCTATTTCTAATTCCTAATTCCCTTTGTCTTCTTTTCTTGTTGTTGGGTGTGTGTGATGTGTTGGACGCTTTTATGCATAATGAAGTAATTCTTCCATGTGTTTAGCTAGTAGGAGATACTTTCATTTCCTAAAAGGGGAAACTGACTTTCATCTGATTACTTCCTTTTTCGTGAATTTGTACTTCATTTTGTTGTTAACAATGTTAAAAATATTAATGAAAGTTATCGTTGTATCCTAAATATCAATGAACACTGTCCTTGTATCTCACCATGTATAATTATCATAGGACCTACTTTATGGCCTAATAAATGCTAGAAATTATTCCAAAAAAGTGATTTCTAAGGTAAAACCTATTAGCAAAAGCATTACATCGAAGATAAGAGTAATTTTGTCTGTACTGAATGCATCCAAAGTTCTGTCTTTCTTTCCTTTTTTCTTTTCTTGGATATTTATTTTCTGTTGTATTTGATTGTTTTTTTGGAACGTGAAAACAGATTGGGAAGGATGGAGATGTGGACCGGTTATCAACAGAGGTTTCAGAACTCCGGAAAACAAAGAGACAATTGATGGAATTGGTAGAGCAGAAAGACTTGGAGATCAGTGAGAAAAATTCCACTATCAAAAGCTATCTTGATAAGATAGTTAACTTGACTGATGTTGCTGCAAATAGGGAAGTGCGGATCTGTGACTTGGAGACTGAAGTATCACATTGTCAGGCTTCTTGTTCGCGTCTTTTGCAGGAGAAGGAGCTTGTTGAGAGGCATAATGCATGGCTTAATGACGAGTTAACGGCTAAGGTCAATGGACTCATGGAGCTGCGTAAAGCTCATTCTGAGCTTGAGACTGATCTGTCTGCCAAACTTGCTGATGCCGAGAAAAAATTTAACGAGTGTGATAGGTCTTTGAAGAGAAAAGAGGAACAAGTGAGAGAAATGGAGTTAAAGTTCACTTCTTTAGAGCAAGATTTACTTTCCTCCAAGGATGTAGCAACTGCAAAAGAGGAGCAAATGTCTGGTGAGATTGCAACGTTAAACAAGCTTGTGGAGTTGTACAAGGAGAGCTTTGAGGAATGGTCTAAAAAGGCAGGAGAACTTGAAGGAGTAATTAAAGCTTTGGAGACTCATGGAAACCAAACAGAGAATGATTATAAAGAGAAGCTTGAGAAAGAGGTATCTGCAAAGAAAGAATTAATGGAGGAGGTTGCATGTCTGAAAGATAAGCTTGCAAAAAGTGAAGCGGAGTTAAAAAAGGGAGAAGATACATTGAAGCTCCTTCCCTTGAGATATTTTTCGAGTGAATCATTGCCAAACCCAGTTGAAGCTGGTGACACGGTTGAGGATGATCGGATGGTCGTTCCTAGTTTGCCTATTGGTGTTGTGTCGGGAACCGCATTAGCCACTTCACTTCTTCGGGAGGGTTGGAGTCTGGCTAAGATGTACATCAAATATCAGGAAGCTGTTGATGCGTTACGACATGAACAATTGGGAAGAAAACAAGCTCAAGATGTATTGGAGCGAGTGCTCCGTGAAATAGAGGAGAAAGCTGGAGTTATCTTGGATGAGCGAGCAGAACATGAAAGATTGGAAGATGCTTATTCTGTGCTAAGTGAAAAACTGCAGCATTCCCTCTCTCAACAGGATACTTTAGAGAGGAATATTCAGGAATTCAATGCTGATATGAGAAGGCGTGACCGTGATTATGCTGTTGCTCAGGCGGAGATAGTTGACCTCCAAGAACAGGTGACAGTGCTTTTAAAGGAGTGTCGTGATTTACAATTCCGTGGTGGATCTGTGGGACCTAAAAATGATGATTCCCTGGTGTCAAAATCTTTAATTATGTTTGGTGCTGAATCTAATGCCGATGATCTTGGAAGACTGTTGAGCTACAAGGACATAAATGGTCTGGTTGAACAAAATGTCCAGCTAAGAGGCCTAGTTCGCAGCCTTACTGACCAGATTGAGAGCAGAGAGTCAGAGTTGAAGGAGAAGTATGAGAAAGAGCTTCAGAAGCATATTGACGAAGCTACTTCCCAGGTGAATGCAGTACTGGAAAAAGCGGATGAGCAGGATACAATGATTAAATCACTCCATGCATCTGTGGCGATGTACAAAAAACTCTTTGAAGAGCGTCCACTTGTTTCTTCTGATACTCAATCACATAAATCAGCAGAGGTTGGAAGGCAGGAAGTGATGCTTTTACCTGATTCTTCACATGAAGTTCTAGGGAGAGCACAAGAACGGGCTTTTGAGCGTGTAAAATCTCTTGAAGAAGAGTCGTCAAGATTACGGAGCGAGATAATTTCTCTTCGGTCTGAGAGGGATAAGTCAGCTCTGGAAGCACAGTTTGCTCGAGATAAACTTGACAGATATATGAAAGATTTTGAAATCCAGAGAGAGGAGCATAATGCTGTCATCACGAGAAACGTTGAGTTCTCACAGTTGATAGTTGACTACCAGAAGAAGCTGCGAGAAAGTTATGAGTCATTGAATGCTACGGAGGAACTTTCTCAAAAGCTAAAAATGGAGGTGTCTATTCTAAAGGATGAAAAGGGTATGTTGATAAACGCCGAAAAGAGAGCTTCAGATGAAGTACGTAATTTGTCACAAAGGGTGCATAGTTTGCAGGTCCATTTAGATACATTGCAGAGTACGGAGAACGTCCGTGATGAGGCAAGAGCTGCTGAGAGGAAAAAGCAAGAAGAGTATATTAAGCTCATTGAGAAAGAATGGGCTGAAGCTAAGAAAGAATTGCAAGAGCAGCGTGATAGTGTTCGAAACCTTATACCTGAGCGAGAAGATGCTCTGAAGAATGCATTGAGGCAAATTGAGGAAATGAGGAAGGAATTAGCTAGCACTTCACATTCTGTGGCTGCTGCTGAAGCTAGAGCTGTTGTTGCTGAGGCACGATCTGCTGATTTAGAGGAAAAATTGCAAGCTTCGCAAAAAAAGGTTTCTGAAAGAGCTAATGAAGGTGGTCCTTCCTCCTCTACTGAAATTTTTGAGTACATGCACTCTGCTGAAGAAGTTAAAAGACTCAGAGAGGAGGTGCAGGTTAACAAAAATCACATGCTGCAATATAAAAGCATAGCTCAGGCAAATGAAGAAGCATTGAAGCAGATGGAATTGGCCTATGAGAACCTCAAAATAGAAGCTGATAGAGTGAAAAAATCAATGGAAGAGGAAGCATTATCGCTTAGGAAGCATGTTAATGAGCTTGAGAGTGAATGTAATTTGAAGTCAATTGAAGCAGCTTCTGCAACTGCAGGAAAAGAAGAAGCTGTTGTTGCTGCTTTAGCTGAAATATCCAGTCTAAAAGAAGAAAGCTCTGTTAAGATGACACAAATTTCGAATTTCGAGGCTCAAATAACTGCTTTGAAAGATGATTTGGACAAAGTGCATCAAAGATGGCGTGGCGCTCAAGATAATTATGAGAGACAAGTAATCCTGCAGTCAGAAACAATTCAAGAACTCACTAGAACATCTCAATCTTTGGCAGCCTTACAAGAAGAATCATCTGAGCTCCGTAAATTGTCAGATATTCTGAAATCCGAAAATAATGCATTGAAGGCCAAGTGGGAGGAAGAATTGTCGGTGCTAGAGGTATCAAAAACTGAAGCTGAGAAGAAATACGCGGAGGCTAATGAGCAGAACAAAATATTACTGGACCGGCTTGAGGGTTTGCACATTAAATTGGCGGAGAAGGACCGTGTATCTTCAGGTGTATCTTCTGGAAGCACAGTGGCTGAGACTGATGATGGGTTGATGAACATTGTGAATTATCTAAGACGGTCCAAGGAAATTGCAGAAACAGAAATTTCTTTGCTGAGACAGGAAAAACTTAGGTTGCAATCGCAGCTCGAGAATGCTCTGAGGAGAGCAGAGGTAGCAGAAGCATCACTTAATTCTGAGCGAGAGAATTCAAGAGCTCAGGTTTTAAGTGAAGAGGAGTTTAAATCACTGCAGCTTCAGGTTAGAGAACTGAACTTACTTCGTGAAAGTAACTTGCAATTGAGAGAGGAGAACAGGCACAATGTTGAAGAATGCCAGAAACTTCGCCAAGCTGCCCAGAAGATGAAAACTGAAATGGAGGATCTGGAGAAGCTTCTCAATGAAAGACAAGCTGATGTAGAAGCTTGTAGGAAAGAGATTGAAATGCTGAAGCTGGATAAAGAGAAGCTTGAGAGGAGGGTTAGTGAGTTGGTTGAGAGGTATAAGAGTTTTGACCTGGAAGAATATGCAAGTCTGAAAGAAGCTGCTTCACAGATGCAGATGAATCTGAGAGAAAAGGATGCAGAACTGGAGAAAATCAAGAAGGCCATGTCTGAGCAGCAGAATCTGGTATCTAACTTAGAGCAAGATCTCACTAGGAGCAGAGCAGAATTGAGTCAGAGAGAATCGAGAATTAATGAGATTTTGCAAGCTGAGGCCTCACTGAGATCCGAAATTGATAAACATAGAAGGTTGATTGCTCAAATAAAGAAGAGGGCAGAAAGCTTATCAAAGGAAAAAGATAGGGCAGACAATTTATCAAAGGAAAAGGATGATTTGGCTAGAGAGAATCAAGCTCTCTCCAAACAGTTGGAAGATGCTAAACAAGGGAAAAGAGCTGCTGATGTTGCAGATGAACAGGCCTTGAAAGATAAAGAGAAGGAGAAGAACTCCAGAATACAGGGGCTTGAGAAGATCACGGACCGTCTTAGAGAAGAGTTGAATCGTCAAAAAGAAGAGTTTAATAAAGAGAAAACAAAGCGCGTGAAGATTCAAAAGGCAATAGGTGAATCGTTTGAAACTGTGACTCAGCAACGAGCCAATCTATTAGATGATCTGGACAAGCATAAGCAGGCTCTGAAGATGCTTACTGATGAAGTTGAGAAGATAAGGCAAACCAAAGACAGTCAAACAGAGGGCACGTCAGTGGATCAACTACTTTCTGGGACCCACTTAGAGGATTTTACTGCTGCATATCTTCTAGCTGTAGATGACTTTGACCGGGTTGTACGTAATGAGATCGGAGCTTCTGGTGCTACTGACACTTCTGCTCCAGATGCTTCTCTATTTGGCTCTGTTGTTCCAGGTCCAGCAGCTACGCCTCCCCCACCAGCTAGCTCGTTGACTTCCACTCCTGCAGTAGGAAAAGCAGTAGAAGAAAGGAGACTTGCTATATCAAAGATAACCTCAGAAACTCGTAAACCACCAAGGAAGTTGGTTCGACCTCGCATCACAAAGCCAGAAGAACCTTCAGCTGATGTAGAAATGCAAGATGCGGATGAAACCACTAACAGCAGGAAGCATGTGACACCTCAAAATGTAGAAAATCTAGATAATGCCACATTACCAACTCAACCACCAATTCGCAAGCGCCTATCTGCAGCATCTACCTCAGAATTGCAAGATGAGACTCCTGCCACGGATGAAACCTGCTTAGATGTGGCTCAACCTGTGCCTAAGAAGTCTAAACGTCTAGAGGCACCTCAAGAAAGCACTGAAGACAAATCTGCTGGTAATGTAGAAATTGCAGAATCTCTGCCTACTATGGAGGAACATGATGCTGTAGATGAAACCCAGGGTTTGAAAGAGGAAGCCAGTGATATTTTGTTAGATGAGACCACACTTTCTGGGGAGCAGGTTGAAGAGCCGTCAGTTGCAACAAATCAGGCTGAGTCACAGGTTGATAGAACAGATGTTGCAGATGATACTTTTGTCAGTTCGAATGAAGTATCTACCCCAGATAATGAATCAACATTTCAGGTGCAACAAGAGAGAGATCAGCTAGCGACGGATGACAGGGAAGAGGGAGAGCTAGTTGCTGATCCTGAACATGTTGGAAATCTCGAGGGAGGTAGCAATTTATCAATTGGAAGCCCAGAAAATTTGGAACCTCAGATTGATGACTTAGCTGGTACGGATGAAGACCCCTTGCTTACTCCATCAGACACCGGGGAGATAGAATCTTCCCAGCTCCCAGATGATGATAAGGATGATGAGGTTGATGCGACAGAAGAGCTAGCTGAAAGTTATGATAAGTTGAATGATGGTGACCAGGTTGCTGCAGAAACTGATCAGGCTGTGGATACTGTTGTTACTGGTGAGAAACCATCAAGCAGCCCAGTTGATAGTAGCAATTCAAAAGAAGGGGGGGCGGGTGAAAATGTTGCTGTTGAAACAGAAGAAGGGAAACAGGTTTCACCTGTCAATAGGAGCTCAAGAACCATAAACTTAAATGAAAGGGCTAAAGAAAGGGCTTCCATTAGGCAGGCTGCTATGTTTTCCTCTACGACGACAAGAGGCCGTGGTCGAGTTCCTCGTGGTCGTGGTGGTCGCAGTGCTCGTGGCGGTCGCAGTCAAATCTCTGGTCCACAGGGTTAATCAATTTGCACTATCCTCTGCACAGTCTTCCGTTCAGCGGTAAGTTATAACATATCTAATAGGCATTTTATAGATTAATGTAATGCCATCTCACTTATTAAAAATTGTCAATTTCCTTCAATATAGGTTGTGCTTTTATAAGAAAGGACCTTAAAGCGCACGCTTTAAATTCAAATGGATTTTTTAATGCTATTGTGAGTTTTTTTGGGATAAGGAATGCTATTGTGTGGCACCCAAGGATGTGCCCTAGTGGTCAATGAAGTGGGTTAATCCCAGTAGTGGCGAAAAACACTAGGTGATTCTTCCCATCTGTCCTAGCCTTGGTGGTCAGAATCTATGTTGCGCGGACTCTTAAATTTTGATGCCGCACCCGTGTTGGATTCTCCAAAAATGCACTACTTTTGGAGAATCCGACGCGCACCCGTTGACATTTTTGAAGAGTCCGAGCAACATAGGTCAGAATTACACCTGGTATCTGTTGCTGGTGGGAGGTGGCAGGTATCTCGTGAATTTAGTTGAGGTGCGCAAAAGTTGGCCCGGACACCACGGTTATAAAAAAAAAGGAATGCTATTGTGTGACGTTTATGAAATCTTTTGGCTTGGCTGAGTTATGTTCTACCTTTCCTGTATCCTTTTGCCAAAATATGAATGTGAGAGAGATCATTATATTCTAGATTAATCCAAATATTACAGTTATACAATTTCTCACTTAGTTGAAAAGAGGAAAATGTTTTGAGGAGATGATATGGTACAATGGTACTATTAACAATTTATTGAATCGAGATGGTGAGCAATGAAGACTAGGAACAACCTTTTTTGCCTCACTTGGAATTCTTCTGGGTTTTCAGAAGAGTGATAACTTTATTTTGCTGAGCACTCTTTTCGCAAGATATCTACAATTTCATTGCATGGATCCAAGATGCCCAACTACTAAATTAGAAAAAGACTGGAAGATCCCCAACATTTAACACACACACACACCAAAAAAAAAAACCCAACCCCCATAATTCGTAAAGGAACCCAGTATCTGTAATTTTACGGTGAATGGTGACACTTCAATTTCTGTTTTTGGTTTTGTTTTCCCTTTCTAGTTTCTTGACTTTCAGTCTTTTCTTTCTCCGTTTTTCTTTCCACTGAAACAGATTGGGGGCTCCTATTTACTTTCATCAACCTATGATTCTCATGAAATCGCTTGGATGCACAATTTGTAATCAATATGCTTATTCTTGTTGCAGCATTTGAATCAATTTAGTATATAGAACTTTTTTTAAAAAAAAATAAATTGATCGGTTATTTAGGAAATTAACTTATTGAAGCATGTTTATGCTCTTGTAATTGTTTTTATTTGCAATTGCTGATTTTTCTCTTGCCTGCAACTCGAATTAATGCAGAATTGTACCTGTGGTGGGTAATAAAGATTTCTCAATATTTTCCTTCTCAAAAAAAAAAAAAAAAAGATTTCTCAATTTGTCGTATCTAAACTTGTGTTGAACCCTTTTGCAATGCATAGGTTACTTTCTGATATCCCTGATATTAATTAATCTTGTAGACTCTTCACTCTAGTGCTCGGTTTTGTCACTACATTCATTGTCCAATCTAACGGTATGGACAGTTGAGTCCCTCTTTTACTTGAGTAACTATTGAAACATTGCTTCAATTTTATTTTACTTCTCAACTCTGAAATGTTCTTGCTTCCTTTGCTGCAGATAGGGTTAAAAAGAAGCTGATTATTGTCGAAGGAAATCAGTTATATGAAGTTTTGTCTAGTTTCTTTGAATTCCTTCTGTTTTGGAAACTTAAAATTTCAACGACGTTCTTGCTTTTCTGATGAAAACTCAACCTTGATGATGATGTTCATACTTTGCTGCTGACTTTTCTGTTTGGAGAAGATGTCCATGTTTAATGGATTGTTTGGCTGTCCTTGCAAGTTTTGTGGCCATCTATTCTATGTTGTGGTCCGGCTGCTTTGTCCTCTGTAATTAGCCTTTCACTACCTCTGGCTATTCTATGCTGTTCCGTCTTTTTGCCGTATGTGACACTTATATTTTCTGTACTGTGCTATTTTCTGCGAATATGAAGCAGCGTTAAACTAATACTAATCCTCAATCCCAAACAGGTTCCCATCAGCTCTATACATTCTAACCCCAAGCTTGTGGGGTGTATGGTCGTGCGTTTCACAATTTCTTGCAAAACCAGAGAGTGTCAGGTTGAACCTAGTTTCGTTTTTTATTTGCATTTTTTTACAAGGAATTTTCTCAATTTAAAAATATGAATTTAGCTTTACCTCAGTTATTACCATAAATAGAATTAGTGATGGATGAGAAGATGGTGAAGTGGCCTCTGAGGCTGCCCAACCTTGTGTCAAGTTGAGTTCAGTTGCATCCCTGAATTTAGTTGAACTCCTCTCACCGAGTCCAAGAGCGTTGGACGGGAAGGTTATTAGAACGTGGTGTGTATTATACATGTGTTTTATTGCTGTTAATTGTTAAGTGTAATGCTACCGATGGTTTCTTTGTTAAATGACCACTTCAAGCCTACTTTTTAACTAAATGGGCTATAGTTTTTTTTTTTAAAAGAAAAATGACCCACTTTTGAATATTTAAATTTATTTGTGATTTAAATTTTATTTACAAGTTTTAAAAGTTATAAATTAGTCCACCACTCACCAACTTACACAATTTAAATAAAACTCCTCCCATCAAAATCTTTCAAAACTTGATATTTACATTGAAAAGATCTATTATCGGTCCGATCGATACATGAACAGATTGATTATCAATCTAACAGATCGATAATCGATTAGAATGGTATATGAACAGATCGATTATCGATCCGATCTATGTTATTTAATAGCTGATCGATTATAGTAATTAGTTTGACAGATTAATCATTGATCATTTCTTATTGGGCAGATTAATCATCAATTTTTTTTACCCGACCGATTACATATACAAACCTTTTTCTTTAGAAAAAAGTGGTACTAAAATTAAAGGAGGGTAGAAAATTTACAAATTTGGGAGGAGACAAAACATTTACAAATAAAATACAAGCTTCAAAAAGGAGAAAGTTGAAGAAATAATGAGTTTTCAGTAAGAATAGAGGAGAAAAAGTTAGAGAGGGAAAGAAGCAATTTGAAATTGAAAAAATGGGTTAGGGCTTAGGGTTATATGTTTTAAGTATATTTGTAAATAACTTTCATAATTTTTAATATGTTACTATAGTTCAATTTTGCATTAAAGTTATTTTTTTCTTTTATTTTAAAATGAGAAAACATATATTTTAATTTATCATTAAAGTTATTTTTTTATTTTATTTTAAAATGAGAAAGTGAGAGTAAGCCATTTTGCTAATGGAAACTTGAAGAGCTATGAGCCAAATTTTCTGACAAGAACATGATTTAAGCTTTTAAACTGCAACAGTCCGGTGCTAAGAACTCGAACATGAACATTGCTACTTCGAGATTTGGGTATGTAATATCTAACCAGCTGAATATGAAAAAGAATAAATTACAAGAAGTCAAGAAATCCATTTTATCATTTAGATGAAAAAATGTATTATGATTCTTAACTCAAAAGGGCCCTTCTCCTTCGAATCAATCAAACCAAGAAGGGCATCTCATTGAATTTTTGCACTTTCATGTTGACAACTCACTCTTGATTATCACAGGGATGAACCCAATCCGAAATATGAAATATAAAAGAAAATGCCTATTAAACTGATTACGAAAATACCACAGCTACAGTGATAAACTTCATCTTGTTTGCTAAATGAACTATGGTCATGATGATTCAGCCTGATTTGACGATTCCTAGTGGAGAGGTAAGAGATTAAGTTCTCATGAGTTGGAAGAATCTAACTCCTCACCTTGTAAACCGTAAACAACTTATATAGTATGTCTTAGCAACAATTCTTCCTTCCATAATATGTTATTTCCACTTTGTGTAAGGAATGCACGGACATTTAAGTTCTTGAAATGTTGTCTATAAATGTAATCCCACAAAAAAACGAAGTTCTATGATTTATACTGTTATTTTTTTCATATATTAACGAGACGTGGTTGGCATCTAGGGGATAAATGGCCTTCAAGGTTAACACGTTACCAGACAAAGCCTGTCAACTTTTGTACAGAAGTGGAATATTGATATTCAAAATTTACTGTATGCGCCAGTTTATGATCAACCAAATTTAAACGCCTTCTCCGTAATATGATCATTAATGTTGATATCCATGTATCTAAAGAATAACAGATAGGCCAGATGATTTAATCTGATTTACATTGCTTCCCAATGCAGGCTGTTAGTGCTGTCGCTGGAGAGAAGTGTGACCAAGATGAAAAGCTCCCCCCCCCTCCTCCACCCCAAGTACACAATAGATAGGCATAAACAAAGGGCATCTTGTGGTAAATTAGGAAGGTTTTCTTAACATCCTCCCCTCCTCCAAATAATCCCAAATCAAGTTCTGCAGTAGTGAGAAAATTCAGCAACTTCTTGATAAGAAAGTAAGGAAATTGGCAGGCTATGTTGAAGCAGGATCCCTGTATCTCTTGAAAATTTCTTCAATATCATCCATTACTTGAGGTGGCAATGGTCTCTCAGTTGTCAAAAAAGCATCAACATCTTCTTTTAATTGATCCACAGAAGTTGCGCCTATAATTGAACTTGTCACAAATGGCCGGTCTCGGGCAAATCCTAGGGCTAACTCAACTAGGGATAGACCATGCTTCTTGGCCACTTCTTCATACTTTTTAGTTGCTTCCTGGAAATTTAACATAAAACACACCCAAAAGACATCCAAGCAATCATTAACTTGCAGCATGGGATAAACTTCTCACATTCTACATGTCTAAAGTCATGACTACTAAAGTAGCAATGCATTTTCACATTGTAACGTTAAAGACGGGCAACAATTCTCTGCTCACACTGTGTGGTCTCTCCAATATATACAAGAAAATGTTAGATAGTTTGTGATATATAGAGGTCTTAAATTGAAAAAACACATCCGTTCGTGAAAGAACATGATTGTTCTGAAAAGTCATCTTTTAAGTAACATAAATATAAGGAATCTGCAGGTATAAACAAGGGATTTGTTGTATCCGGGAATTGCTTGTATTTTCACCCATCTGTATAAGGGCAATATCTCTTTACGGGAAGTCGATTTAGTCACGCCTCAAAACCATTTCTTCTTCGATTATGTTTCTAATTTTTCTAACTGAAAACACAATCAACCGAATATACTACTGCAGGATCTTCCGCTGCTTTTGTTGTTATTGCTCTCACCTCTCACTACGCCACCTCAGCAGCTGGGACTCCCTAACCTTTTCTATCTATCTTTAGAAGTAGGGCAAGTGAGTCTGTTCCTTTCCTGTGAAGGTTTTGGGATATGTGACCAGATGCTTCCTCCAAATCTAACGTCTCTATCAACTAAATTCTCTTTTCTTCACCGGATCAATACTAACTTACCTACTCCTGCTCCTACCGGATCCAAGAGGGCCGATGCCCGATTCCCCGACCCATTACTCATTCCTTCCCGACTCGATAGGGATTGCAATCTCGACAGGGAGCAACAATTGACCTCTGACAATAGGTAGATGGGGTGGGCGTAGATGGATACAGTGAAATCAATCCTTATTCCGCACTCCCTCCCACCGGCCTAAAACATATATAAATCATGAATTCTTCAGAGAAACAGTTTGGATTTATGTCTGGTCGCTCGACGACAGAGGCAATCCATTTGGTGAGGAGATTGGTGGAGCAGTATAGAGAAAGAAAGAGGGACTTACACTTGGTGTTCATCGAGGGAGGTTCTTTGGAGGTGCTTGGAGGTGAGAGGGGTCCCGGTGCACATTAGAGTTACTAAGGACATGTACAATGGAGGAAAGACCAGGGTGAGGACGGCGGGAGGAGACTCAGACCATTTTTGGGTCAAGACTGGCAGGAATCGACTCTTAGTCCGTTCCTTTTTGCATTGGTGATGGACGTGTTAACGCGAAGTATTCAGGGCGAGGTGCCTTGGTGTATGCTATTTGCGGATAATATAGTGCTAATTGATGAGACGCGGAGAGGCGTGAATGACAAATTGGAGGTTTGGAGGCAAACCCTTGAGGAGAAGGAGTTCAGGTTGAGTAGGTCCAAGACGGAGTATTTGGAATGCAAGTTTAGCGACTTGAGACGGGTAGACGATGTGGTGGTGAGGTTGGACTCCCAGGATGTTTATAAGAGGGGATAGTTTTAAGTATCTTGGGTCTATGATCCAGGGGAATGGTGAGATTGATGAGGATGTCACTAATCGTATTGGGGCAGGTTGGATGAAGTGGAGGCTCGCCTCGGGAGTGTTGTGTGATAAGAAAGTGCCCCTTAAGTTTAAAGGCAAATTCTATAGAGTGGCAGTCCGTTCGGCCATGTTGTATAGCGCGGAGTGTTAGCCAGTTAAGCACTCCTACATCCAAAAAGTGAGGGTGGCAGAAATGAGGATGTTGCGTTGGATGTGTGGGCTTACTAGAGGGGACAAGGTTAGGAATGAGATTATCCGTGAGAAAATGAGAGTGGCTTCGGTGGAGGACAAGATATGGAAAGGAAGGTTGAGATGGTTTGGACATGTGATGAGGAGGGACGCGGATGCCTGAGTTCGTAGGTGTGAGAAGCTAGCGTTGGATGGCTTCAGGAGGAGCAGAGGTAGGCCGAAGAAATGCTGGAGGGAGGTGATATGCTGGAGGGAGGTGATCAGACATGACATGGAGCAGCTGCAGCTTACTGAGGACATGACCCTAGATAGAAAAGTATGGAGGTCGCAGATAAGGGTAGAAGGCTAGCGGGAGGGTGTGGGTTGTAGCAAGCCATCAGGAGAGATCTTGTGTAGCCAGGTTAGTAATTTTAGGACTAGGTTCATAGGTGCCTATGGCTGTGAGTATTTGCTACTTATACGTGGGTGTTCCATTCATGATTTCTCAGTTGCTATTTTCTTATTTCGTGTTGCTTTATCTCTCGTATTTTCGTATTGCTCTAATTTACTTTTTATTATTCCTTACGCCTTTTCTGTTATGTAATCCATCTCCTGGTCTACTATTCTTTATCTTGAGCCGGGGGTCTATCGGAAACAGCCTCTCTACTTCTTCAGAAGTAGCGGTATGGATTGCGTACATCATACCCTGCCCAGACCCCACTTTGTGGGAATACACTGGGTTTGTTGTTGTTGTTGTTGAAAACACAATCAAGCAGAAGAAACAATGGTCCTCACACTAATCCAAACTCCCATAAAGATGGCAAAACAAGTTCTTTTAGATGCTCATCCCCTTTCAACACAAATCAGTTCCATATAAGAAAAAACTTCTGACTGAGCCAAATAATATTCGGTTTAAATGAGTACATTCAACTTCAGAGCAAACACCACCTGAAAATGTAACTCTAATCTCCTGTAATGATATGGAATACACTGTCCACTATTAGAATGTTTAAGTATTGTGTTAGAATGTCAGAAATGTTGGTTCCTATATTAAGTATTTTTATCTCCCATATGAACATCCTACAAATAAGCGTTCTTGTATTCATCACATTATCAAGTAATCAATATATATTTCCTCTTCTTTAGCTCTTACAAGGTACTAGAGCTTCTAAACATCACGTGAAGACCTAAGTATCTTTTACCTCACAAAACACGCTTCCTGCTTGGTGATTAGTTTTTTCTTTATTTCCACAGTTTTATTACTGTTGCCTCTTTTCAGCGACGGTTCTAGCGATCTGCTCCTAACTTTGGTGATTGTTCCAACGAACCCATGCCTATTTTTGGGGAGGTCTACCACAAAGCTCCTCTTTCTATCCAGGTTACCATTCCGGCAACCTTATTTTGGTTTATCGCTCTGCCGCACCCCAACTTTCCTCTTTTAGATGAGTCTCTCCAGCGGCCTTGCTTCTTTTCTGGCAACAGTCTCGGGCTTTTTCTCCCGTAACCATTCCAGCAGTGCCACCTGTTTCAAGCAGTATTTTGCCCATTCTTCCATTCATTACTTTGACCATTCTTTTAGTCAATTTTTATTAGCAAATTTTCTGCATTGGGTTCTAGTGGCCAGAACTTCTCCAGCGAAATCGAAATGATTTTTCAGCAATTGTTCAGGCAACAATATTCAGGAAATTTCTGGTGATTGACCACAAATTTTGGAAACCGTTTATTCTAACTTATCAAAATAAATGAATTTACATTGCTTTTCCCTTTGAATTGGAGACGGTATATTAGAATCTTAAAAGTGTTCTGTTACAATGGTAGATTTAAAGTGTTTAAAATGTCAAGTCATTAAGCTGTGTATTGTTCCAAACTGGATAATAATACAAATGTATTTGTCTCACTACTTGTGTTCATCAACATATCAAATAAGCAACATATTTCTTCTCTTCTCTAATTCATTACAACCACATACAGTTCTCTACCACCACTTAAAATTGTGACTAATAAATTATGTAGCCTCATTCTTCTTCTTTTCCGTGCAGCTGCTCAAATAATTACCTTTCTTTGAGATCTGTGTTTACAGTGAGTGAAGGGAAAGGCAGGTGGTGGAGAGTATAGCAACCTGTTGATAGGCTATATGCTATTGCGATGGGGCCCACTCATTCATTTCTTAATTTATCAGTAAAAAAGGCTGCTAATCTTCATATTGTTTGGCTTCAGTATGACGAAAATCTAGTGGTATAGTAAGCTCTATCTCTGGATTAAATTCAGTGATTGATTTATTAGTTCACCAATCCCTGGACTACATAATGTACTTTATCTGTTGGGTTACGGACAGCCATTTTAGCAGAGGTTTCTGATGTACCCGTGTAATTCCTATTGAAAGAGAGATATCATGCCCTTTCCTGTGCAGTTCACAATGCTGAGCTGCAAACTAGCTAAGCTAGGTATTACTTGATTTCTCTGGAGCTATTGAAGCAGAATCCACTTTTTTGGGAATATGCGTCGAAGCAATAACAAGAATATTTCTACTACATGGAAAGATCCTTAGATAGTGAACTATTGGTTCTAAGTATCTCCGATGATTAATAAACAATTTCAAGTGCTTTTCTTGCATATTATTGATAAATTGGCCTTTAAATATAGATGTAGGAGGATTTATTTGGGAAATAAGAAGCTCCAAACCTGAACTTTAATTTCTAGTTCTACTAGAATTCATCTAATTGGGTCTTCTTATTTATTTTTATTTCAATTTCAGCATATCAATTTATTCCTAGCATAATACGCGACTGAATGGAGGAGTGGCTAAGTCTATATACTTGTATGTAATTTTCTTCTATTACATCTAAAGGCATAAAAGAGGGTCTTAGTTATAGAAAGAGGATACAACAACAACATACCCAGTGTATTCCCACAAAGCGGGGTCTGGGGAGGGTATAGAAAGAGAATGGTCGGTCAAAAACAAGGTTTCCTTAATAACAAAATAATTCACTGATATGACACGAAGAAGTTGCACCAGAATTGACTTAATTGTCAGAATATTAAGAAACAGAATTAAGTGTTACTGAATGACCTCTTACACTAACAGACAGTGTGGAATGAGTAAGAAATGAAGTTGTGAATCTTGATCTATATGTAATGCACTGTTTTTTTCTTCTCGTTGTTTCCTTACATGGAGCGTAAGGATGGGGCCAAGCACATGGGAATATGTTAGTAGCTTTTTTCCGACTACTCACCTATTTTCATTGGTCCACTTTAATTTCCTCTAGAATTTCATGCAAATAAGTAGTTCCTAACCTTAATCAGGCTGCCTGTGCAGAGATTTGTAGTTCTCATTTTTAAGTAGCAAGCTGAATTTAATTCACAACAAATGTACCTAAAGCTTATTCTTTGGACATTCTCTAGGAATTAAAGCAATAACAAAGTAATACACACAACACAATGGACAAAAAGGGGCAGGATTAATTTATCGAACTGGTGCAACTGCATCCTAGGATTATTTTTCAAATTTATTGAAAAATTTCAAGGTATTTAAATAACAATCAATTAACTTTTCTTTGTATTAAAACATGAAAAACACATACCTTGGCAAGGGATTTATTGTATCTTTCCATATAGCCTGGGAACAAGTTAAGTCTCCCTTTTTTAGAAGCTTCAGAATTACTGTTCAGATACTTCCCAGACAAGGTTCCACCGGCCAGTGGGGAATAAGAAAGTAAACCAATGTTACAGTGGTTTGGGTGGCATACTTCGACAAGATCAACTACAAAGAACAACCAAAACTTGTTATGCTAAAAGGAAAATTAAAAATCTTGATGCTTAACGTAAATACAATTATTTTCTTTCTACCAAAAACTGCAGCAATGACTCATTCCTAAGTAACATGTTTGCAGCATTTGACTGTTTACTAGGCTGTTTCATCAGTTTTTTTAATCAGTATAGGTTAATTTTACTAGGTTATTTTATAGTGTTTTTATCATAAGTAGGTTATTTATAACTTAAACCATAAAGTCCCTTATCAACATTATCCATGTACAAGAAAGGTCCAAAATTTATAACATGCCAATGTGAAACAAAATAGAGGTCTTGTCAAAAGATAGGAAATGTGATTTTGGAGTTTATAGTGTCAAATGTGATCATGCGCAAGAAAAAGCTCATACAAATTGAGATAGTTAACAACTTTTCAGATGCAGATTAGCTAGAATGGCAAGCATAGTTCCCTGTATCTTCGAGATTAGCAGGCAGCACTGCTGTAAGGGTGATTGTGTCTATTATGAGCATTGACAGCAGCCTTTAATGATCTAATGGACTTATCCAGCAGATAATCCTATTCCTTAGAGAATGACCTCACCAATGTTGAGACAATTATATAATTTGGGTATTTACATATGTGCAAAAGTGGCTTAAGACAAATGAGAGAACAGATAACATGTGATCAGAATCAATTCATCAATATTCAAAAGAACCTTTAGAAAGTTTGTTTTCTATTGATTTACGAGGTACAAACATTATTACATGTGATTCGTGCAGCAGTAGCATGGATGATGCGTTTTTTAAATGGGAAAATGACCACTCATAAAAGAGTAGTATTAGGGACAGCTTTAAAGGGAATTGGGGAAAACTGGATTCTAATGCTCTAAGAGCTAAGCAAATAGGATTCAATAATGTAATTGACTAGATAAAAATGAAAAAACTAAAATATCAATTTGAAGGGAAACCTTGTAGTAACTGGTAAAGTTACTTCCATGTGACCAGAAGGTCACGGTTCAAGCCTCGGAAATAGCCTCTGCACAAATGCAAGGTAAGGCTACGTACAATACACCCTTTAGGTGGGGCCCTTCTCCAAACCCTGCGCATAGCGGGAGCTTTAGTGCACCGGGCTGCCCGTTTATTTTTTTGAGAAGGCAACATTTTTTGTATAACTATCTGCTGCATAAAAACTGCAGTGTTCATACTTACAATGGAATAAAGGAAGATGCACTAAGCTATAACCTACTTATAGAGTTCCTATAACATCAACAAAAGATTCTACATCTTCCATATATTCATGTTTACACCACTTTATCTTCAGTTTCTGGTTAGAGCTATAATTGTCTTCAAAACACCTTTGATTTCTCTCTTTCCAAACTGTCCACCAAATGCAAGCAGGGACAATGTTCTGAGTGAGTGCTATATTTGTTTCAGCATTCCAGCACTTCAACTGTATCTCTTCGCATGACCCACATGATTCATTTTAAATTAAGGAATATCCTCCAGAGTTGTTCAGTTAACTTGCAGTGTAAAAAAGATGGTTGAATGTCTCTGATTCTTCTCCGCACATTTAGAGCATAGGTGGAAGCCCCTTTTCTTAAGTACTTCATGAGTTAGAACCGCTTTCCTAGCCACGAACCATGAGAAACAAGCTACTTTATGAGGAATTTTAACTTTCCAAATTAGTTTCCAAGGCCAACAACTAATCTGGTTGTTAAAATAATTAAATTCCTTGTAAGCTGACCTGACTGAAAATCTCCCTTATTTATCCACTTACTATGTAAGAGTGTCTTCTTGAGAGGAGGGACCCTTGAAAAGGTTGAGGGTGTTATAGAATTCGGCCAAGTTATCTATCTCCCAATCATTAAAATATCTTCTGAAGTTCAGGTTCCAGTCATGCGCATCCCATACTTCTCCTACTCCTACTGTGGCATCTTGTTGTTGGTTCAGACTGAAGATAAGTGGGAAGAGTTGTTTTAGTGGGCATTGGCCTAACCATCTGTCTGACTAGAAAGATGTTTTCAAGCCGTTACCCACTTGATGACTGCATTTACTCATGAATTTTGCCCCCAGATTTCTGATTGACCTCCATAATCTTACTCTGTAAGGGGTAGTGACTGCCTTAGTTATCCATTTCCCATCCATATCATACTTTTGAGTGATTACCTTCTTCCAGAGAGATTGTTCATTTGAGGTGAACCTCCATAGCCATTTCATCAAAAGACAATGGTTTTGAGCTGTTAGGTTCTTGATTCCCATACCACTAATCTTCTTGCTGATAATCACCGACTTCCATTTGATCAAATGTATCTTCTTGGTATCACAGTTGCCTTGCCAAAGGAAGTTCCTTTTAAGAGTATCTATTCTGTCCACCACATTTGTTGGAACACGAAAAATAGACATCATATAAGTTGGTAATGCTCCTAACGCACTGTTTATAAGATTAGCCTACCACCCAACGATAAGTATTAACTCTTCCCGTTAACCAACTTTTTCTCACACTTCTCTAGGACTCCATTCCATATATCTTTGGAATTGCTTTTGGCACCGAAAGGCATTCCCAGGTATATAGTTGGAAGCTCGCCTGTCCTGCCTCCCAAAATGTTAGCCAAGTTGTGAATGTCAGGAACCTTATTAACAGGATGTAAGAAGCTCTTGTTCCAGTTAATGTGGAGCCCAGATATAGCCTCAAAAAGAATGAAAATCACCCTAAAAAATCTTATTTGACCTCTGTCAGCTCCGCAGAAAACTAACGTATCATCGGCGTATTGTAAATGAGTGATTTCAAGGTTATTGATAGCCCTTGAATTTACTTTAAAACCTGTTATCCAGCTGTTTGATTGGACAGTTTTCATCATATCATTTAAACTCTCTATAGCAATGATGAACAAAAAAGGGGATAGTGGATCCCCTTGCCTTAGTCCTCTTTGAGAAAAAAAGAATCCAGCAGGTGAGCCGTTGACTAGGACTGAGAACTTGATGGTGCTGATGCAGTAGTGGATCCAGCTGACCCATTTTTCTCCAAAACCCATTTTCATCAAAATTCTGAGTAGGAAATTCCAATTTAGGTGGTCAAAAGCCTTTTGTATATCTAGTTTGCAAAGGATACCAGGTTCTTTGTCTTTCATTCTTGAATCAACACATTCATTGGCTATAAGAATGGCATCCATGGTTTGTCTCCCCTTTATAAAGGCCATTTGTTTATCATCCACCAGCTTGTGCATCACTTTTTTTAGTCTCTCAGTCAACAACTTTGAGATGATCTTGTAAATATTGCCTATAAGACTAATAGGCCTGAAATCTTTCAATTCTTTGGCTCCCACCTTCTTGGGAATCAAGGCTACATATGTCGCATTGAAGCTTCTTTCAAATATACCTCTTTCATGGAAGTTTTGAATAGTAGCAATGACTTCAGTGATCACTACTTCCCAACAATGTTTGAAAAAGGCCATTGAGAAATCATCTGGGCCAGGCGCTTTGTCCGCAGCACACGCTTGGACACTGGCCCATATTTCTTGTGCTTCAAACGGACTCTGTAGCATCAAATTATCTTTTGAAGAGACAGTGGGACAGATTCTCATGTTATAGTGGGGTCTCCAGTTTTCTGTCTCTAAATAAAGGTTCAGATAAAACGAGATGATCTCCTTTTTTATATCTACAGGTTCCTTACGGGCTCACCATCAATTTCTAACAAGTCATTATTGTTGAATCTTCTGTGTGCATTAGCTGTTTTATGGAAGAACTTGGTATTGTTGTCACCTTGTTTCAACCATAATGCTCTTGATCTCTGTCTCCAAGCCATCTCCTCCTTTTTTGCTATCTTCTCAAAGTCCATGGTTAAGGCGATTTTGTTTCTTATTTCCTCATCTGTTAAATTCCTTTGGATTTCTTCAAGTTTTGATAATTGACTTAGCATGTCAAGCTTTTGCAAAAAATCAATTTGTAAGCGAGCTGTTAAGGACCTTAACACTTAATCAGAAACCAATTGGCAAAGGGTAAGAGTGTCCTAAGCTTTAGTACCTTCTAATCTTTACTTGATCATAACAGGAGTTCTTCATTTTCATTTTTTGCACTCCTCCAATCATGCAACCTAAGATAGCAAAGTTTTAGAGAAATAAATTGGTCCCATGAAGCATTTATTTGGATACTCAAATGGATGCATAGCACACATGTTTGTTTTCACACAGACAGGTTGTGTTAGAATCCCATAATAGTTGAGGGCTTTGTGCTATAGTCTTTTAGCATGATTTTGACAGTCCTCACCTTACGAGCTAGATATTGCGGTTAATTTAGATGCAAGGTCCATTTAACTATCCCTGATCTTGGCTTACCAAATATTGGGCAACAGTGTTCATATTATACATAATCCAAATATTTAGTTCTAAGCACGCGGGGAGGGTATACTGAAGCCACATCGGCTGAGGCCTTTAGGGTATGGATTATAGTCTCGACGTGATTTTAGATAATCCTTACCTCATGAGCTGGACTATGGGACCGATTTAGGCCCTGGGTTCATTTATCTTAACAGGCTGAATGATAACAAAACCTCAAATTTTAATACCAGGTTGAAAAAATTGATCTTCCGACTTTAACTAATTGACTGTGGTTGGAGTACTACCTCGGCATATTCATTAAGCATCTTGGGGTTCTTCTCATCTAATGGAACTAGAAAGGACGACTTACCCTCAAAGTGGCACCTAACTAGCAGACTGTAATTATTCTGAATGCTGACAATCTTTGGCAATCCTTCAACTTTTGCAGCATGGACAAACTCCATTACTCCATATGAAGTTTCATTGGAAACACCAAGGTAGCGCACCTGAATAAATTATTAACGCTTAACTGTAACTTTCAGATAACTAGATTCCAAAGTTAACAGTCCATAAAATAAATCAATTTTGAGATTTACAAGCAAAATGAAATCTCAAATAATTTTGCAAAATGTGAACACCAAACCATGCGTAAAAATCAGATGTGCTCATTCTCCACAAGCATGAAAAATGTGTAAACAAGATCATGTGTAAAAATCAGGTTTGCTTATTCGCTATAAGCATTGCAAAATGTTTAACTAACCATGCGTAAGGGACCTGATGTGTTTATTCACTAACATTTTCCTTTTACCAGTTCAGTTCCCCTGCAAGCATATAGGAGCATTCATGATATCAAACGGTTTTCAAACTTCAGTTTAGTAATTTCGATTTCTAAAAATGCTCTACCATTACAATACCAAATATTTTTGGTATGGTTCCAGATTCGGTTTGTGCGGTAGGACAAATTGGTAACCACAGTTTGTTCACTTCGACTTACATACAAGGGAAAATTATGACTTTTACAATGGTGGAAACTCTGTCATGCAATGAATGAAAATTTAGTGTTGGCTGGAAATGAACAAATGTTTGAGTAATTTCTATTGTATCAGATATGTAATTAAGTATTTCGTTTATCTTCAGTAGTAAACGCAAGAAGCTTTTAGTTCGAATGATTTTAGGCCTTTTATTAGTAATTTATATTTAGATTAATTAAATTATCATCTATTCAAAAATATTATATGGATTATAAGTAATCAAGTATTTTGGCATGGTATTCAGTATTTCACTAGTTTTTCTATAAAAACCGAATACCACATTCTTAGAAAATGCATATCAAATGCCATAATTCCAAAAATGAAGCGCCAAAAACTTCAATTTCGGTACGGTAATTTAGTATTAACTGAAGTATGCACACCCCTACAAGCATATATCTTAAGTTTCTAACTTGGAAATATATTTTATATTATCATCTTGCAGGTATATTTAACAACTAAATGTGAGAATACACTAAAATTTATTTTTGTTAGAGGAACCAACAAATAATACAATAACTAAGCTTTAATTCTCCACATGAATGCAAATGATTTGAAGCCATCTATTTACACACAGAAATTTTACTTCGTGTGTACAAGTAAACACGAGTTGCAATTCTCCTAGTTAACAAGCCTAATAATTTTTGTGACCGCTTTCAATTAAGAACTACTTTTATTTAGGTGTCACTTGAAATCTTCTATCATTAGCCAATCAGCTGCTACAGATGCATTAATAAATCTTCCTTTACAGTTAAAACCACATATCCAGGAAAAAATGAAAGATAACCTCCGACTTTAATTAGTAAAATTATACCTATAAAGCAGCTTACTAATTCATTTCACTGACAGATCTGCAGTAATATTATTGCAATTGTTACTGCCTACAAAAAAAGCGAAATATACATTACCTTTCCTTCATTGATGAGTTCTTGAAAGGCTCTAAGCTGCTCAATGAAAGGCACACTTGGCCTCCATTTTGAAGTTTCATAAAAGAATTCACCGAACAATGGAACATATCTATCTGGCCTGAGAAGTTTTACATCGGATTACAGAAATGAGATAACCATCTCTATACATATTTCACATGGATGCGTGTGTATGTATCTCTATGTGTCTCTGTGTTGACATGTATGATATGCGCAATGAGAAAACAAGTGAGAGATGAAACAAATCCAGGCACAATATACAATTTTACAATCCCGTCAGATGTCAGACACAAGCAAAATAAAACCACCCAAAAATTTTGTCAAGTGTCTTGAAACATGCAGGTTAGCTGGTAAATTCTCTCAACCAAGAATGATTTATCAGTTTATCGAGAAAGACATTTAAAAATTGATTAACTTAAACAAGTTATTTATCATGGTGGCCTCAATACAAAGTATGAATATGTTATTAATCAGCACCAGAATGAATTCAAGAATGCTTTCTATAAAAATTGACTTCTTAGTTTTGCTAGGAACCTACACTTTTCTGTTATACATCAGAGGACCTTCTAGGTTAAGCAACCCTTTTAATCAATAATGTAAGATATATCATAGATAAAAAATGACAACACAAAATTTGTTAACCGCCTTGAAGCATGAAGGTTAGCAGGTAAAATCTCTCAACCGAGGACCTTTTTTATTAGTTTAATAATAAATAATCCAGAAAATATTAATTATAACTAGTCAGTTATGTCCATCACATTAGCACACATTACAGAGTAGTCAACAATTGCACTGCAATGACCTTTTTAAGTGCAGCTTAAAAAGTTGATGAGATATATCTCACATAGGGTAAATATGGTTATGTACATTGCGAAGTCGCCTATAAAATGGTTGAGGGGTAAACCATTAGTTTTCATGCTCTCAATCTCTTTTCATTGTGAAGCTTATTTCTAATGTGGTATCGGACTTTCAGTGAGAAATTAATCCTACTACCTCACTGTGTATTCACAGGTGACAATCGGGAAAAAAAACATTCACTTTGCACAATTTCAACAACTATAGAATCTGCTGGATGTGAAGTTGGTCTGTGCGTATTGTGCATAAACCAACACCAGGACAAGGCTAAAATACTCATGTGAGCACAACCCTGGACACCACTTTTTAATCTGAAGACCGATGCACCATCAGAAGCCAGAATTTGCCGACAAATATTGTTTCATGCACTAGCGCATGAGGCTATTCTTCGCGAGCTTGGGACTAGATCTTGGTACTTTGGAAGTCAACTGGACCTTTCGAAGTGGTCCATCCAATCCAGTATCTAAGAAGACCAGAAGCTTGGGTTTCGGTGATTTAATCAACTTTCTGGAAAGGTTCTTTATTTTCAACAATTTTTCGGGGATTTCTCACTTGCTCGAGGCAGGATTGGGCTTCTGACCATTTGCAGTACAGATCCTGATTTTATTGGTGATCGGAAACCTGATCCTTCAACTCACCAAGCACTTTTAGATTTTCTTTTCCTCCAGCAACTTTCAGTCCCTTTTTCTGACACCTTGGATCTCACATAAAACCTGCAATCACCTCCATGCTGTTCCAGGGTACTTGTGATTCTTTTCTGGTGGAGTGTTTAGGACAATGCAGTATTTGGAGGACCGTTTTCAATTTTTACAAAGCTCAACTACAGCTCCTGATTAATTCTTCATCACTATTTTATCAGATTGAACAGCCCTTCCCCTAATATTCCATAGTCCTTCAATTATCTCATATAGACTTTACTACCTCGATCTTTAGAGATACCTACAACATGTTCTATGGACAATTCTCCTAAGAGAGTCCAAGGAAGTTGACATATTGGTTTTCCTAAACTACAGAAAATAGCGTCTGAATGTTTAACTTGTTTACCTTAGAATATAAACCGCGTCAATTTTGTATGGATACCCTTTTTTCTTCAGATGTCATCTTCATAATGGGGTTAACCCTCCCTTCTCTTTAGTCCATTGAGATTTTAGGAATCCTGATCAAGTTAGCTCTACTTTGAGTTTCTATGACATTGTCAAAGATGATTATTCAATGTGCTGTTGATCTTAACCTGAGTTATTTTCTTCCTTTCGATCGTTGTATTACTACAAAATCAACTTGGTTTCTTGTGTCAATACCAGATGCTTCCGCTGCTACAGACTTGTCTCCCTCTTGGCTACATAGTCCTCGGTGACTGTTTGGAAAGGTGCTCGTTATACTCGCAATTATCTCAATTTTAAATTAACATCAACTTGCTATGCATTTGTGTCATCTTAATCTTTTGTTTCACCTCAAGAATACAAGTGAAAATGCTCTCGTTTAGGATGACAACAAGTTGTGATGGAGTCATACAATCTACACTCATATACACCTTTTTCTACTGGCACTTGTGATACGGGTACGACCACGAAGGTGGGTGAGTGCGAGAGTGAATTGACCCGAGACTTGGAGTGTACACGTGAAGTGCAAAGGAAGGGCTAAATAAGCTCCAAAATCAGTCCATACAATGCACTCCAAGGGAGCCCACTTGAAGACTTTGACTAAAGGATCATTTTGGACATTTCACACTATTCTTGTAATACACTATAAATACAA
>NC_061116.1:140416288-140478226 GCF_002878395.1 Capsicum annuum | reverse complement strand
CGTAGGAGATAGGTTAGTGTTGTGTGTAGTATTAAAGGTCCAAGATTGTAACAATTCTTGGGTTGTTAATATTATTGCCTCATTTGGTCTATCTATCTATCTTTACATTTCAGATTTGTAGTGGACTGTTTTGTGTCTTTGTTGAATCTAAATTTTGTAATCATTGTGTTCATCTTGTTTATTGTGTATTGTGGCTGTTTTGGTGTTGAAAACACACCTCTTTATCTTGTTATTGTGTGGTTGTAGCGAATCCGAGAGTGGTCTCCATCTTAGTCCTCAAATCCTTCAGATTAGTGGACTGTTTTGGAGTTGTTTCGTGTTTCTCTTGCTTTTCCCGCATCAACTTGGAACTTGCTCTCCTACCTCCAAGTAAATCTACATTTATTTCTTGGGTTTACACAATCAAGGTTGGTCCAGATCATTACATACAAGACGCAATGAGGATGAAGTATATATGAGGAAATGACTAGGTTACTTAGCTCTCAGGAGTTCGGTAGTCTTGCATGAGGTGCTTATATGGTTTGAAACAATCTGCTTGAGTAAAGTTTGGAAAGTTCGATGGATATTAGGAAGTTCGAAATGACTTACTGTGAAAAGATACTTGGTAATTTATATAATGACATAGTTATATCAGGAATTGATAAATAGGGGATTAGTAAAGGAAACTTCACCTCGTCAAGCACTTTCGGACCAAGGATCTAGGTAGATTGCAATATTTTTCTAGGATAATGAGGTCATCTAGTTTAATCAGGTATTGTCATTTCTATGTGTAAGTATACTTTCCACACTTTTATGGAGGCAGCTATGGTAGATTGCTTGTTGATAGTCCTATGGATCCAAATTTTAGCTTGTACCAGATTGAGAGCCCATAAGTGATCCCGGGAGACATAGGAGGTTGCTAGGTAAGTTGAATCATAATTTTTTCTTTTGATAAAGGTGACAATGTAAAATTATCTTTAGCACAAAGGTTGTGGCTAATAGCCAGGTAAGTTGAACTATCTCACATGATATCGCATTTTCGAGTGTCGTAAGTCAATTTTTGACTTTCCACGTAATACTCATTTCGATGTATTAGTGTACAACCTTTTTGGTGGATAAAATTGGCTACAAGGTGTTAGAATATGAGTACGAATAGGAATAGTATATAAAATCCTAGTTGGAAAAGAATTGTAATATAGTGTTCTATTAGGAAAAGGATTGGAATGTATTATCTATAAATAGGGCCTTAATGTAATAATGTAGTTACAACAATTCAATAATATTTTTCTCTTATATTTCTCACATGGTATCAGAGCTTCCACGATCTTGGTAAAGAATCGAAGAGTTTCCGCTGCCGGCGGGCGGCTATAATCCATATATGTTGCCCGTCTGGCCAATGATTATGTTAGCAAAAGTTGGGTCACTGACTCACTGTGTATCTTTCTAGTGACTATTTTCTTATATCTTTGCATAGCACCATGCATCTGTTCGGTGACTACTTTTTCATATCTATTTTTTTTAGCACCATACTTCTTTTTGGTGACTATTTTCTCATATCTAATTTGCGTAGCACCGTGCATCTTTCCGGACTACTGTCTCATATCTGAGTTGCATAGCACCATGCATCTTTCTGGTGACTCCTCAGATTTAATTTACATAGTTCCGTACGTCTTTTCGGTGACTCCTCAGATTTTTTTCAGTAGGGTCATGCCATCATTCCGACCCTACCCATATAATTTCTCTTTTCCAGTAGGATCGTGCCGTCATTCCGACCCTACTCATATAATTTCTATTTCTCAATAGGGTCGTGCCATCATTCCGACCCTACACATATTTCTCTTTTTCAGTAGGGTCGTGTCATCATTCCGACCCTACCCATATACTTTTTTTTCCTCAGAGTGTAGTCACTTTTCAGCCACTAAATCCAATAATCCGGTGTGTGAGCATGTTTCGGCTAAGTTTCCGGTGACTTTCATGTTCAAGATCTACTCGTCTCTTGATTTCGAGATGACCCGTATATTTTATACTAGTTTTCGGCAATTTTCCAGCGACACATCGACTTTACTGCAATATTTACTATTTTTCGGATCATTTTTTCAATTTGTTTCGTTTCAATTGAGGTCTCCCAGACGTCCAAAGCAATCCTTATCAGTTTTCTTACAGATATCTTCACCAAGTTCCTCACCGATTCTCATATTAGTTACATCCATAACAAGCTTAGTACATATGTCTTCTATGCACCAGCTTAAGGGGCAGAGACGGATGAGGCTTAAAAAGTACATAGAAAAATCGTCAAAAGTTATAAATATTAATAGGTGGAAACCCATAACTAAACCAAGGGATAGCTTAGTGTTAGGAAAGGAGCCCTTGGGAACCCACAAGTTTGAAATTCTGGATCCGCCTCTGTTGAGGAGGAGTGTTAGAATATGAGTAGGAATAGGAATAACATATAAAATCCTGCTTGGAAAAGGATTGTAATGTAGTGTCCTATTAGGAAAAGGATTGGAATGTATTGTCTATAAATAGGGCCTCAATGTAATGTAGTCACAACAATTCAATAATATTTTTCTCTTATATTTCTCACACAAGGAAAATTACATAAGGAATGAGGACATGAACAGACTGTTGAATATGCAGATACCAGTAAATAGGTCACCTTCTAATAAATGTTCTACTTTACATTATGTTCTAGTTGGAGATAAATTAGCGTCTTCATCTCTTCGAAAGGAAAGAAAGAAAATTTTGTAAGATCCAGCAAAACTAAAATAGCGCACCATGACAGTAATAACTTGAAAACTCATTTGGATCGAACAAATACTCGAAATAGTAACTGAAAGGAGATGGAAAAAGCTATGGAAGTTAGAACTGATAGTAATTAATCCCAGCTTGCATATGGTGGATAGTCTGGAGAGAGAGAAACTCTAAGATCCCTTCACAAAAGTTGGATGAAGTAGTGTCTTAGTCTCTTCTACTTTTGGTGTAAACACAATTTTCTGGGGGATACAGGTGATTTGATAGATCTTACAGGCAAATTGTAATATTGCAGCTCTATAATTCTGGACAGTCTCCTTTTGGATCTTATATGAGGTTGTAATTACTCATTTCAGCACCACCAGAGTGCTGCCTTTTGCTATATACAAATTGTTACCTTTATCCAAAAAAAAAAAAAGAATTCAAATTCAGAAAGAAGTTGAGAAAAACTAATCAGCTGGAACTTGTACCTGGCTATCAAGATGTTGGAACAAATCCAATGTTCAGGCAACCTAAGACTTTCACTTAGCCGCGGAACGGCGGAAGTAGTTTCTCCTTTTTTCTTGTTATTCGAACTGGCTCATCTCACCCTCTTACATTCACATAGCCCTAGATTCTCTAGGGCAACTAGCTCATCTCTTCCTTTTATATTCACTTATCAGCTCTAGATTTTCTATGTCAATATTGCCTAAATTCTAAAACTATTCACTCAAATGCTCCTCAAGTGAACTTCCATAATAAATACTTCATTTTCTCTTAGGATCCTTACGAATGTGTAAAACAATAGCAGTTTATTCAACCTGCTCTCATATCTCTGATTACTTCCCTACAGCTCTAACTCTTGCTCAATTGTGTTGCTTTGCACCTACACCTTTCAACCACCTCTTTTACTCCAACATATGCTGCAGTTTCAGTAGAGGCTCACATCAACAGCTTCCTCACAGAGAATCTCTATAGCATCTTAGCTGTAACCTGTCACCCCAAAACCCCAAACCCCAAACCTCAAATGGGAAAACTAAAACGAAAAAAGAAAAATAATTGAAGAAAAGCAAAAAATTACTTAATTTGTTGTTATGATCCAAAACATAGGTTAGATTTAGTCATCTAGAATCCGGGAAGAATGAGAAATCTCATATGGTCACTAAAAGTTCAAGTTATAGTGTTTTAACAACCCAGATAACGTGGAACAGCCCCCAGTTAATGAAAACGGTGTCATCTAGAAACTGGAGAAGTTGACTAATGTGATGTATACTACTTATCAAATTGCACTTCTAGAATCCTTCAATGATAGGATCGACAAATACTCACCAATGTATTTGGAGTAAATCAATGTAATCAGTATTGAGACGTTTCAAACTTTTTTCTACACTTTCTCGAATATTAGCAGCATCCACTCGCAAAACCTTCGCATTTTCACGTATGTAACTTGACCTTTCTGAATAACCACAAACTTTTGTAGCCAAAATCACCTGGAGGACAAAACAACATCACACTATTAGATATCAGCGCACACCTAAGACACCAAACATTATGGCTATAATGGCTGAAAAAAATGCAGGAATTAAAGAATGGTATTGGTACTTACTTTACAACGAATTGTAACATTTGGCATCATGTCCATGCTAATAATCTTAATTATTATCGACCAAAAAAGTTGGAAAAAATCTAAAATGACTGCACAAGTGCTCCTTCATGCCATTTGTGGACTACTGGGAGGACATTTGAAAGGTGAGATCCAGTATGAACACTACAGAGTATTTGTAGCATGAAGTTCTTAACAATCTAAGATGTTCTAATTTGAATGTCTCATGTTTGGGCTTTAGCTCTATTAATGAATAAAGCTGATCTCTGATTTGGTCTTCTTTCCTTCTTGCATAATAATTGTCTAGTAACGTAATTCTTGTTTTTCCTCATAAAAGAATAAAAAACAATTATACTTGGAGAATACATGCACATAAATCAGCAGCAATCAACAAAACTAGAACTACACACATTTTATGTATACAATAGTTATATACCTATGTTTATTAAACCTTACCATTCCCAAAAGAAGTTATATACCTATGCTTACAGAAGTGATTGCACCAGCAAAAGCTCAAAGCGGTCCATATAAACATGATCAAGGGGTTTTCCAAAAGCATCTACTTAAAGCAATTCTGTTCCAATGGCCTTTTAAAATTCTCTAACAAAAAAAGGAAGAACTGTGCACTCTAAGTTGAGAGTTGGAGATGATGACTCAGTGGACCCTCACATACCTGTGTTGCTTGGACTCTTCAAAGTCCTTATATTGCATCCGTGTCGGCACGACATGGGTGTGGGTATGGGATCCACACTGGATTTAGTCAACTTATCTTGGGTGCTTTGACTATATCTATGACCGAGAAGTACCGATTGATACGAGTATTTGGTTGGAGTACAGATTGATACGAGTATTTGGTTGGACTTTTGGGTTTTATGTCATACATACATGGTTATATAAAGTATGAGAATACTTTGCTATTACATGAGATATCTGTTTTGCTATTACATGAGATATCTTATGAATAAAATATTAGGTATTTATAAAAAACTAAATATTATTAGTTTTAGTTCAATAGCTTTAATCAATCGAGATATATACTTTTTATGTCCTAATATACATTTATTGGCAGTATCCCAGCACCTGTATCTGCACTCGGATCCACACCCCAAAATCCTAAAATTTATGTGATGAAGAATCCGATCTTTAGATTCACACCCATATAGATACCTGCACCCTAGTCCAAGCAACTTAGACACTCAACGCTCAGCAGAAAGCCATCAAATCCCCTATAGAACAATGGAGAGCAACAATAAGATGCATGCAGTGTTGGAAATTGCTAAATCAAGGAATAGTTGAAAATCATGAAAGAAGCCGTGCGGACTGATAATATGATGAACCAGGCATGCAAGATGTATTACTAGCTTTCGTTGAGTTAATTTAGCAGCTCAGCCTTCCATTATCTCGCTGATTTACAACCTCAAATAAAGCAAGAAATTGATAATACCTGCACAACCTTTCATATAAATGATTTCTTTTCCACAAAGGTAGAATTACCTTATCACGGGGTTGAGACTTCATCCAGCTACTAATATAGAGATCAGTCTTTCCTTGAGTCTCCTTCTTCATTGGGATAGGATACTTAGAATACAAAAGCAATGAAGAAGTAAATATAACGACCAGATATATGTATCAAGAAAAGAGAGAAGGAAAAAAAACAAAAATTCAACTAATCGAAAGTCCTGCGTAAGATTAACAGATATGACATCATTTGGCAGAACTACACTTTTAGGAAAAGACGCAATTTTTCAGGCAATGAACTATTATTCTAATTACATCCTGATAATTCAGAAACTAAGCTACTAGTATTAAGATAGTTTTTTTTTCTTAATAACCGTAGTGTCCGGGCCAGCTTGGACGCACCTCAACTAAATCCACAGGATACCTGCCACCTCCCACCAGCAACAGGTACCAGGTAACTTTGTCCACCAAGGCTAGAACAGATGGGAAGAAAACACCTAGTATTTGTCTCTGCTGAGAATTGAACCTAAGACCTTATGGTGCTCATCCCAACTTCATTGAACCACTAGGCCACACCCTTGGGTGCTAGTATTAAGATGGTAAAATCAAGAACAGTAGTAGAATGGAAGCAAACGCGTCTTCCTAGACAGAAAAAAAAGGATGGTTAAGTTTGTGTGGAGGAGCTTACAGCCTCAGCAGTATCAATGATATTAATTCCTTGATCAAATGCATAACTAAGTATTTCATGAGCCTCCTTCTCTGTATTCTGTTCTCCAAATGTCATCTGCAATATAGCACCATTTATCAAGGAGTTCACAATACTGTATCTTCAATTTATTACTACATAAATACAATTCCTTTAATGTTCAAGAAAAAAAAAATTACTACATAAATATGCAAATGAACAGAACAAATAAAAAAGACAATAAAATGACCTTACTTTTCAAAGGGGATTCGGTAAAAAGGATTTAAAACTTGTAATTTCCTAATAACACAGAATAAATTTCTTTATTTGTTTTTTTGATAACCATGTGTACAGGTCAGCTTTCGCAGCTAATTCCACGAGTTAGCTGTCACCTCCCGGCTCCCACAACAGGTGTCATTAAGTGGATTTTAATTTTGATATTTGAATCTGAGATATTATGATTATCATTTTCTCAACCACTTCATTGATCACTAAGCCACACCTTGGGTGCACAACGTGGAATAACTTGTTCACCAATGAAGAGCCAGAATTTCAACTTTATGAGTTGTAAATTTTAGAATGACTACTTGGAGTGTTAATAAGCCGGATACTAATTTCTTTTAACATTTGGATATATTTGATGAATTTCTTAACACAAATATACAGTTTGAGCAAAAGCTACATAATTCATCCGAGCCAGTATAAGAAGCTCCGGAAAGTACTTACAGTACCAATAGTAATTTCGCTGATGTTAAGATCAGAGTCTCCGAGCTTACGATACTGCATAGCGTTCTTCTGAGCAAGTTTTGCAGTAACAACTGTGCTGGAAATGCTCTTCCTCCATGTCGACGACGGCCGAAATGTTGGCAAACGGCGCGTAAAATTGCGGCAAGACGGAATGCGGGGGTTGATATTGGAGATAGCCACCGGCATTATAGAGGAAGTGCTGCAGGAAGCCATGGGTTCGTTAGCCTTATCAAAGTTCTGAAAACTATTTGAAACTAATTGTTCTTTTTGTGTGTGTGAAAGAGGAAGTTCCAACATTAAGTCAAGAAAATGACAAAAATGGTCCCTTAATTTTAATAGTAGATTCAAAATAGTATCTTAAGTATCAATTAAGCAATTTTGATTCTTTAAATTTGCTAAACATAAATATTTTTGGTCAAATGTTTACCAAATTTTGATCGTTAAATTTAATAACAACTATGAAATTATTTAAACTCATATATGGATGCGCAAATTTTGGAGGAATATTAGTAGTTCAATTAGACGATTATTTAAACTTTCACCGGATTTGATTTTTCATCTTGTAATCTCTTTCATAATTTTTTTTTTCCCTAAAGAAAAATAGAGATTTTGTAAATTAATGCAACTTTTGAGGTGAACTTTCAGTGATGTTTAATGATTAGTATTTTGTGGCATTGTTTCAATTAAATTTTTATAATCAAAGTTTGATAAATAGTTGATGAGGATAAAAAATGTCCACTTTTGATGAGTATATATGATCAAAATTGTTCAAGCTCAAATCCCGTTCTTTAGAATACTAAAATAAGATGGATTCACTTTATGGTAAAAAGGAAGTATAAATAATACAAATACCGATCCTTTTAGAAGTAATTATACTTTTTCTCACTTTTTTTAATTACTTTACTCTCTCTCTATTCACATACATAAGATACACGTCATATACATAGCATCCTGTGCATATGTGATTTTGTTACTGCAGTTAAAAATGGGAATAACAAATTCCCTTCCTTTAAGCACGCAATTAACTCAACCAGTTAACTAAGTAGATTACTACATCCCTTAAATTATGTAACAGCTACTGAAATTCAAATGTTAAATTATATAAGTACATTAAAAAAAATTCAGACGAGATACACACAAAAAAAAAAATTCAATCACTGAAATTTGTTTTGAGGAAACATCACGTACATCTACTGATTTTCGTTTTGAAGAAAAATAATAAATTGGAATTCAAGAAAATGAATATTGTTATTCTTTTGAGGTACTCTGACCAATGGAGAACCGAAACAGAATATGTAAATTATAAAAGTGAAGGGATCGTTGTTGCTGAATCAATAAGTTATTTGAGGTTGATTTCGTCAATCATTGCCGATAATTTTGGTCAATCGCTGTTGATTTTGGCCAATCGCTGCTGAATATGTATTTTTTTCTGGGATAATTAGTTTACCATTTTTTTTTTTTTATGTATTTGTTTGCTGAGATAATGACTTCATACTTGTTTATTTTTAAAAAGTTAAGCAAATGTACATATAAATGTTTACATATATACAGATACAAAATTTAAGATTTTAATATGAATCACAAAATAGTATGAATGAAAAAAAATAAATTACAGTTAAACTTCTTTGTCTACTTATTATGTTAGAATGAATCAAGTTATGTCAAAATAATGATTGTGTTTTGTAAAGTCAAATGCTACGTATATGAAGACATATACACTCATTTAAAAGTGTATTTCGTGTAGCTGTTTTTACGACATTGTTGGAAACTTTTCATTTGTTTATGTATGTAAAGTTATAATACTATGTATATGTGGACCTATACATGCATAGTAATGAACATCTAATAGATATAAGGGATACAGTAATACTATGTAAATAAACCCTATACATAAATGCTATGTATATTACACATATAATAATGAATGTGTTATTAATATAGAAATACTATATGTATATGATGACATATACACACAAACAAAAATCTTCATTGTTGAACTTTTTTAAACTTGTCTAAAACTATTCATCAGATTAGCCTTATCAATGTGTAAACATATGTATATGTATGCATATACACACAAACAAAAAAAATCGATAATTTATTTTCGAGAGACAATAATTCTACGTATATGTAGACTAGTTCACGCATACAAATACATCAAAAAATCATGTACAAAACATAATAATCACGCTGAAATATTTTTACCAATAATCCATAAACATAGGTTAAAAAGTGTTATTACAGAGTTGTAAAAACAAAACATCTAAATAAGTTTAAAATGCAACATTCCTAACAAATTCATATAAGTAAAATCTGTAAAGTATAATCATCTGACAGTCTATTCAATGCTAACTATTGCCCTTTCACCTAGGAGTGAGTGTGTTTTTGACCTTGGTCTTGGAGGGTCTTCATTCTCACTAACATAATCCTTCTTTACTTTTTGAAAGGAGTGACGCGTATCGCATTCGAAGATATTTTGCTTCAAAACCAACTGAAGGAACGGGCATTCCTTCACTTAATTATTCTGCATACCCAGCAACAAAGACTCCACAGTTTCTGCCATGCATAAAAAATAAACTCATTATTTCGTATAACACATCTTAAATAAATATGGTCAAAAATATACTGTATATAACCACTAGTCCTTTCAATAGACATCTAATAATATCTAACACCTAGACTCATCTATGGACAATACATAAAAAAAAAAAATGTATATAAATAAGGGATTTCATTACACATCTAACAACATATGGTAAGCCATGTATATGTTAGACATATACATAGATAACATCCATGGCCTTAGACACATAAGAAAATTGAAAACATATACATAATAAATATGATGTATGTGAACTGGAAAATTTATTCCAGGTTTAATAACTTGATAACTTATGTATATGTTTTACATATACATAGGTAATAGTCATATGTATGTGAAAAATCGAAAATACCTTTGTTAAACGTGGCCATCCATTATTATCTTTTTTTTTGAATTTTCTTAATGATTCTCTAATTTGTATTTTCGATTTTGAAGTTGTAGTTTTGTTAATTTTTTTCATCTTGATGGGGTCGTTACGATTTTTTGTTTTGTTTTCAACAAAGTTAGGTTCCTCGTAATCAAATATTCCGGGAACGAACCCAACTACCGAATTTGTTATTTCGGTATGCTCTAACTGAGTAAATCCTAAACTAAACGAAGGAGAATCATCCATTAAATAAGTACTAAGTTGTTAGTTTAGTACTTGAAATAGACGATTTTGAAACTAAAATTATATAATGCAAATATTCATAAAATTAGAGTATATTGTCAGTTCAAAATTGCTATGTAGTACAGGAACCATAAATTTCAAAATAGGTCAAGAACTTAACAGTACTTATGTATATGTCTAGAACATACATAGTTATTGCTTGTATGTTGACGTACATTAACCAAAGAGTTCATAAGTGAATAAATACATAGCTATTGCTTGTATGTGGATGTGCACTAACTACATATTTTATAACAGGTAAAAATACATAGATACACTTATGTATCTGTATAGCACATACATAATTATTGCTTAGCACATATATAATTATTTCTCCCCACACGAGACCTTTTGCACTTCAATTTTTGGGTCCTTTTCTTATCTTCTTTTCGCTTCTTTTATCAACCTGATCAATCAATTTGACACGTTATTTTTCAACGTGAAAAATTTTATTATTTTTATAAATCATGAAAAAGCAAATGTTTTCAACGAGAAAAAAGTTCATATAGCATATACGCAATAATAAATAATGAAGCTGAAACTTTCACTTTTTGAGTATTTGCGTTTTCTGGCAATTAATTCATAGTCTAGTGACTTTATTTTAACAAAAATAATGTATGACTTTAATGTTAAAAATAATTACTTTAATAATTTTACTATTATAAATAAAAAAAATTGTGTCGTTAATGTTATAGAGAGTAATTCAAAGTTTTACTACTGGACGTGTGAGCTGTGACCCAAAAAAGGATTATGAGAGGAAATTAACCCGCAGTTTAAGTGTTTATTTTATTTTTGAAAATAAAAAAATCATCAAATAATCATTTTTCTCATCAGTGATCTTCTTTCTATATTTTTTGGTTAAAAGGAGAATTTACTTATTTAACAACTATAACACCAATTCAATCATTGATGAAAGAAACCGATTGAATTTTGGGCCTCCCATAAGGTGATAAATTTAGTTTTAAAATGAAAAGAAAAAAGAAGTATAAATGAAAAAATCAGAATGATAAAAAGAGATTATGTTAAAAGTGAATGCAGTTAGTTGGAGTCAAATATGATTGATTTCAAACATAGATATGGACCCTTGATTGAAGCCTTTTTTAAGGAGAAAAAATTTTGAGAGAAAAGGGGATATGTATGTATATGTACTTTAAGAGAGAAACTTAAAAGTGAATTTATGTAATATGTTTAGGGAGATGAGATTTTTTGTAATAAGTGAAACATAAATTGTGGGTTTGTATAATTTTTAGAAAAAAGAATAGACCTGGACTTTGTAACTGGGTTGTTTTTGGTAACTATTTGATTCAATGAAATTCTCCATAGATAAACGAAGAAAAAATTGAATATGTTTAAGGGGGAAGGACAGGAACGACACTTCAAATTAAACTATTTTCATGAAAATGACCATGAAATTAAAATTCCACTTTCTAACCATTTCAATTTACTGCTTTGTTCTATACCGTTTCTACACACATTCTATACAGTTTCTATACAAATCTTATACATATAAATATTATATACGAAAATTATACAGTTTTGATACACAATTTATACAATAACTGTACATATATTTTTACACGTTTTATACAATAATTATAGAATTTTCATACACTTTCTAAATATTTTTTGTATTATATATTTTATACATATACGTATTTGTTAGAACTATACAATTTCTATACATATATCTTATATAGATACATATTCTATTTAACAATTATATCGCTTTTATATAATTTAATTATTATTTATAAACAATAAAAAAAGCAGAATATTTGACCAGTTAAAAAATTTATAGCAAAAAAGAATAACATGTTTTTAAAAGGATCGAATTGCCCAAGTTAAATACTGTATCAGTATTGTATATAGACTGCATCAGTATTGTATATAGACTGTATATGGACCACATAGGCCAAAATGACCCAAATTAGGAATGCTATAAAGCGGAAATAGTATATCCTACTCACCACTTTTTGAAAAGTTTTCAAACTTGGGCTATTTGTTTTTAAAAAAATGATATAAAGCATCCTTTTTCTTATGTTTAATCGCTCCTATCCACTCTAGTTGGGGAAATTGTACTTTGGCTATTTTGATCTTAGTTGTTTTAATTATCGTACCAAATTTTTATTATCTAAAGTGGACAGAACGTGCCTTTTACATGATTGTTGGGACGAAATTAAGATACTTCATTGAGATAGAAGTTATGTGTGATGTTATTTGAAATCTCTCAAGCATGTTGAATCATGTCAATTTTATCTATATTCTTAGATATTTGAACGAAATAGCTCATAATTTTAGCTAGATTTTCTATTTATTTGTTTAAGGAGATCTCTTGGGAGAAGTTCTTCCCAAGTTGGATCATGAAGGATATAAAAAGTGCCTTTGAATTATGTAGTTTGTTGATGTAGCAATACTAAGTGTTAAGTTTTAGAGAAAAAAATTATCACACCCGAGGAAAGAATTTTATAATTTTATGAGCATTCCTCGATTGATTTGAAACGATTTTGTATATTTGGTTTAGCATATAGTTCTTTTTAATTGTTATTATTAATACTAGTTTACGCATCTGCGCGATGCACGAATAATATTAAAGTATTATTATTGTACGAATAATATTAAAGTATTATTTTAAATATTTTCATATAGGGATATCTTGTTAAACTTAAAAAAATAGTTCAACTGTTATATTTTTTTTTCAATGAAATTCATCTCCTTCCCCCCTCCCCCATCCCCAAACCTCAAGCTGTGACCAAATCTATAAAGTAAAAATAATCATAAAATTAAGAAAAACTTTTATCTTTTAGATTTTTTCTTAATTATACTACTCACAATTTAAAAATATTAGATTGTTAAATTCCTCTCTCACCCCCCCCCCCCCTTCTCGACATCCACTTCTAATTAAATTTATATAAGTAAATAACAATCAAGTAATTGTGAAAAAAAAAATTATGATTCATATTTTTGTTAATATATTCTTCATAATTTTAAAATATTAGATTGTTAAAATTGATTTTTTTTATTTTTAAGTTTTATTCTATTATTTACTTCTCTTTAATTTAAAATTTATAAATAGTAATATATGTATGATCTAATTACTTCATTATTTCTCGAATTAGTTCAAAATAACCCTACCCCACCCCTGTAATACCTCATGTCAAGGAGTTTCTGTGCATCATACGACTTCTCTCTTGAGTCGTACCTACACCACGATTAGTACGTTGTAGTCGTATGCATAACGGTGTGGTAGGGTGCACTTTCTGTTGTGGATATGACTTAACCCCTAAAAATCGTTAGGTAGGGCACGAGTGGTATGCTGTTAAGTCGTAAGATCATCAGAGTAGTCTTCCTAAGTTTCTGACCAAGGTACGAGTAGAGGGTTAGGAGTTGTATGAAGATGATACTAGTCGCAAGTGAAACTCATATGTTGACCAGTGTGTATCCTCTTGAGTCTGTAAGCTTATGAGTTGGGGAGCTAATTCGTACCCTACCATACGAGTCGTATGGTAGACCAGTAAACTGGCAAACATTTTCTGTAAAGTTTAGCTAAGGACTTTTTGGTCTTTTCCTCCCTTATAACTTCCCATCCAAGACCTATAACCATCAAAGAGACGTTATTTTCCTACTCTTTCTAATCAAATAACAACACTTACATCCTCTCATCTTCAAGAACATCAAGATTAGGGCTTCTCTCACAAGTTCATCCTTCAAGTCCCAAGATCCAAGCTTTCTTCATAAGTCAAGAAACTTAAGGTATGTGGGGTCTATGAACAAGGTTATTCTTTCATCCTTGTACCCTAAATACATGATTTTAAGATTGAATTTCTTTATTTTGAATCAAGGTTCATACCTAAATAGCCATATTCTTGAATTATTAAACTACCATGAGATTAAAAGCTTTAAGTGCATCAAGGATTGCTTATATTCTTGTTTTGACTTGCAAGATTGATATTGTGATTTTAATTTCATTATCTTGGCTGGGATTGTTGAAAGATTTCAATGTGATTATTGAGCATGAAGTTTTGTTATGAATTTCCATGAATTTAAAACATGAATTTCTAAGTCCTAAGTATAAGTATTGAGTTTACAAGAAAATTATGCTCTTAAGCTGCATTGATAAGATTTGTGATATGATTTAAATTAAAATTGATCTTTTGATCATAAGATAAGATATGAAATTCACATTTGTTCATCTTGATTCTGATTTAAAGAAAGAGAAGCATAACTGGTTTTCAGTATATAAATCCTTATGTTATTTTAAGATTGATTTCCTAAAGTATGAACGTATAAGTATTTTGGGGGTAGTATTTAGCCCTGAGAAGGAGATGCGGATGAGCGTATCCTAAATTCTTAGAAACTACGAGCCACCATAGGTTAAACTTTTTTCTAATATGGATGAAGTAAGGTGATTACTAAGGCTAAGGTTTTATCCCGACGACAAGGGTAGAACAGCTCTTCCAAACGTGGGTAAGACGTTGGACTCCATGATAGCTCACATGATTTTTGTCGGTTAGAAGAATCTCCCATAAGAACGAATAAAAGTAATTCTTTTAGAAACTTAGTTTTACAAATCACAAAATTTATCCTTATGCTTCATTATTCATGATTTTACAGTTTTTTTTTGCGTGTGTTTCAAGCTCAAGGTGAGTCACTTAGGCTGCATTTGTTTTTCTAAGATTCAGACGTCTGAATCTGAATGCACATCTAAATGATTAAGATGTTTCTAGATTTAAAAATTGAATGATTAAAACTGTTTGTTTTTCAACATCTGAATGTGTAAAATTTTTTTATTTGTATATATAATAAAATAAAAAATACAATTCAAATAAAAAATTAATTATATACTATAAAAGTATGTAATTTAATACAACAAAATTATTATTTTATTGAGAAAAAAGATTTATGTTTATTAGTAATAGTAGACATGGTTTATAATGGTGGTTGAGGTGACAATGATTATTATTAGTGATAAATAATATTGGTGGTGATAGTTGTAATGGTTGGTATTGTAGTGACTGTTATGATGGTAGAGATTGATGGTGGTGGTGGTGATTGTGATGTGACGTTGCTTGATGTTAGTAGTTTGAGGTGTTGATTGTGTTGGTTAAAACATGAATGCATGATGATTGATGATGTGTTGTGCTAGTTGGAGATATTGTTTATTGGGATGGTGGAGATGGTTGTTAGTAGAGATTAATTGTAGCAATGGTAGTGGTTGAAATGGTGGTAGAGGTGGTGTTACTAGTGAAAATGGTGGTGGCAGCTGAAGAATGTATGGATGTTGTGATTTATTAGTGGTAGTTAGTGGTAGTGCTAGTTGTGATACATGAGTTAGTCGGTAGTAGGGATTGGCCAGTAGTGGTTGATTATAGTGGTGATGTTGACGGCGGTGGTGGTGCTAAATATAATAGAATAATAAAGATAGTAGGTATGGTAGCGGTTAACAATAGTGGTTGGTAGCGATATTTATTATTAATGGTGGTTGTGATGGTGGGGGTAGTTGGTGGTGATGGGTGGTGGTTGACAATGGTAGCGGTGACAGAGATGGTTAGTGGTGGTGACTGCTGATTATGAATAGAGTGGTGAATATTATCAAACACCAGAATATCTCTTCAGGCCTATTAAGACTTAGTTCTAGATCTGAATGGTTAAGACCTATTCAGGCCTACTAAGAGCTACCATCTTAATAAAAAACAAATACACTTAATGGTCTGCAGTCTGAACCATTCAGATTCAGACCTCCATTAAGTGCAAGCAAATGAGACCTTACACTTAGCATGCATCATTTGAAAGCTTATATGTATATTCAGTTATCGTTTTACTTATGCATTCACCCTAACATACTCAGTACATTCTAGAGGTATTGATCCATATATATGTCTGTATGCTATATTGTCTTATAATGTAGGTTCTGGTGCTTGTTTCCAGTAGCACGATTGACTACGGGCATCATTACCTACATCTTGACATTTGGTGAGTTCTCATAGTCTGGGGACCTAGTTTATCAGACTTCTGTTTGTTGATAAAAGTATTTAGTTATTTGACTTCAGTTTATAATTGGGTCAACTGGGGTCTGTCCCAATGAATCTCTAGTCAGTAGTAGAGGCTTGTCAAACTATTTAAGTTCTAAGTTCAAAGAGTTGTTTAAATATTACCAAGTTAAAGACTTCTATTAAGATATGTCTTTGTTTACCTTCAAGTTCTATTTATGTTAGTTCATTTTTCTTATGAGTTTCAAGTTAATTAGGCTTAATGGGTTAGCTTGGGACTATTCGTAGTCTTAAGCACCGTGTGACGTCCAGGGGGTACTTCCAGACTGTTACAAACTTGGTATTAGAGCCTAAGGTTTTGAAGAGTCCTAGGGAGTCAAAGAAGCTGCGTTACGTAGAGTCTTGATCATGAATATGAAGTGCGCCACATTTATGAGCAAAAGGCTATAGAACGAGTTAGGAATTATCATATCTTTCATGATCTTTCGTGATTATAGTTGTCTCTATCTACCTTAACTCGAGCTTTCATACGACAGAATATGCCTCCTTATCGAGCCGATATACGCAAAAATGATGATTAACCACCCCGGCACGCCGACCCTTTGAATAATGACATATTTTATGCTGAATTTTGGGTCGCTTTTCAAGTATTATCTCAAGATGTGAATGCCAATGTTCAGGGCAACCAACTCACTTTAGGAAAATGGCAATTTAGCTGTAGCCAGGATTTAGGATTTTATGAGGATGAATCCACCTGAGTTCCACGGGTCAAAGTTGGATGAGGATCCTCAACTTTTTATTGATGAGGTAAGAAAAATTACTTAAATTATGCATGTTACTGAAGAGGAGAGCATAGATTTAGTATCCTATAGGCTGAAAGATATTGCTCATGATTGGGTTGTTATATAGAAGAAAGGTAGGGGTGAGAATGCAACTCCTATGAGTTGGCAGGTATTTCAGAATACTTTTCTTGACAGGTTCTTCCCGCGTGAGATAGGGGAGGCTAAGGTGGAGGAGTTCATAAAACTGAGGCAGGGCTCTATGACAGTAAAGGAGTACTGCTTCAAGTTCACTCAGTTGTCTAAGTATGCTTCTGAGTTGTTATCTGACTCTAGAGCTCGTTTGAGCAAGTTGTTACTGGGGTGTCTGATTTGGTAGTTAACAAGTGTAGGGTTGCCATGCTAATTGGGGATATGGATATTTCTCGATTGATGAATCATGCTCAACAAATTAAGGTGAAAAATTTGAAGGAAAAAGAGAAGAAAAACAACAGGGCTAGGACTGGACAATTTAAGTATAGTCAACCAAGGTCAGGAGGAGGAAGCCGTTCATAATTTAAGGGTCATTCATCAGTGCTAGCGCTATCTTCAGCCAGTTCCCCTGCACCCAGGACCAGGCAGGAGCAGTGGGGCAGGACATCGAATTCCAAGTCTCAAAATAGTGTAGTAGGGAGACATAGTTACCCGACATGTGCAAAGCATGAAAGAACCCATCCTAGCGAGTATTTAATGGGCAAAGGGGGTTGGTATAGTTATGGTAAGTTGGGCCACTGGGTCAAAGAGTGTCCATATGCTAAGTAGGAAAGCATAGATGTTTGTCCTCAGACTCAGGTTACTAATGCACTAGCTCAGCCAGGTCGCCCAGTTCCTCTACAGGGCACATTATGCCGTACTGGTAGCGGTCAATGCCAGAATTAGTTCTATGCTTTACCATCTTGTCAGGAGCAGGAGAGTTCACGCGATGTTGTCACTGGTATGCTTCGTTCCTCTTACCTTGATGTATATATGTTTTAAACCCGAGATCAAATCTCTCTTATGTAAATCCCTTAGTTGTAGTGAATTTTAGGGTAGGCCCTGAAAATCTCTCTAAGCCCTTCTCAGTATCTACCCAGTGGGTGAGTCAATTGTTGCAAGACTACTAGTAGACCTAATAGAGTTAGAGATAGTAGATTTTGATGTCATTCTGGATATAGATTGGCTCCATTCATGCTATGCATCAATAATTGTCGCACTCGTGTGGTGAAGTTTCAGTTTCCTGATAAAATAGTTTTCGAGTGGGAAGGTAGTTCTGTGTCTTCCAAAGGTCACTTTATCTCTTATCTTAAGGCCAAAAAGTTAATATCAAAAGAGTGCATCTATCATTTAGTTTGAGTCAAAGATACTAAGTATGAAGCTCCAACAATTTAGTTAGTCCGTGTAGTCAATGAGTTTCCTGAGGTTTTCCCTAAAGATTTGCCAGGGGTACCTCCTGATAGAGAAATAGAATTGATATTGATCTTCTCCCTGACACTCGGCCCATCTCTATCCCTCTATATCGCAAGGCTCTGGTCGAGCTTAAGGATTTAAAAGAGCAACTTAAAGACCTCTTAGATAAAGGTTTCATAAGACCTAGTATTTCTCTGTGGGGTGCTCCAGTCCTGTTCGTGCGCAAGAAATATGGTACTCTCTGAATGTGTATACATTACGGACAGTTAAACAAGGTTACTATCAAGAACAAGTATCCCATTTCTAGAATCGATGATTTGTTTGACCAGCTTTAGGGCGCCAAGTGGTTCTCCAAGATTGACCTTAGATTAAGATATCATTAGTTGAAAGTCTGGGAGTAGGTCATTTCGAAAGCAGCTTTTCGATTGAGGTATGGCCACTTTGAGTTTGTGGTTATGTCATTTGTACTAATAAATGCTCCAGCAGCCTTTATGGATTTAATAAATAGGGTCTTCAGGTAGTATTTGGAAATGTTTTTCATTGTCTTTATAGATCACATACTGTTGTACTCCTGGAGTGAGGAAGTGAGTGCAGACCATTTAAAAATAGTTGTGCAGGCCTTTAAGGACTGTCAATTGTATGCGAAGTTTGGTAAATATAAGTTTTGGTTAGAATCTATTACATTCTTAGGGCATGCCATTTCAGGGGATGGTATTCATGTAGACCCTCAGAAAACTGATGCAGCGAAGCACTAGCCTAGACCCATCACTCTATCCAATATTCGAAGCTTTTTGGGCTTGGCTGGGTATTACAGAAGATTTATAGAAAGATTCTCCTCTATATCCGCACCATTAACTAAGCTTATTCAGAAGAAAGTGAAGTTTATATGGTTAGATAAGTGTGAGAAGAATTTCCAAGAGTTGAAAATAGATTGGCTTTGGCACCAGTGTTACCTTTACTAGAGGGGTTAGACGTATTCTAGTGTATTGTGATACTTTCAGAGTTGGGTTAGGTTGTGTGTTGATGTAGAATGGGAGAGTAATAGTTTATGCCTCTAGGCAAATTAAGGATCATAAAAAAAATTACCTAATTCATTTAGAGTTTGCTGTTATGGTTTTTGCTTAGAAAATTTAGATGTATTACCTTTATGGTGTACACATTGATATTTTCACTAACCATAAGAGTCTTTAGTACGTATTTTCACATAAGGAGCTGAATTTCCATCAGAGAATGTGGCTGGAGTTGTTGAATAATTAGGATATGAATGTGCTCTATCATCCGGGTAAGGTGAACGTAGTGACAGATGTTCTAAGTAGGTTGTCTATAGGCAATATGTCTCATGTGAAAAGGGAAGAATGAGAGCTTGCTCAAGAAGTGCATAGATTGGCTCATTTGGGAGTATATTTGCTTGACACTGACGATGGGGGAGTAGTAGTTCAGAATGGTTCAGAATCATCTTTTGTAGTGGAAGTGAAGGAGAAACAGTAAAATGATCCTATACTTATCCAAATATTGAAGACAGTTCAGCAACAAAAGGTTGAGGTTTTCTCCCAAGGGGGACATGGTGTACTTCGCTATCAAGGTAGACTTTGTGTTTCGAATGTAGACAAGTTAAGGGAAAGGATACCAGTCGATGCTCATGGTTTGAGGTATTCTATTCATTCAGGTTCCACTAAGATGTACCGTGACTTACTGGGTATTTATTGGTGGAAGGGTATCAAGAGGGAAATAGTCGATTTCGTAGCCAAGTGTCCCAATTGTCAGCAAGTTAAGTTTGAACACCAAAGGATGGGTGGTTTGTTTCAAGATATTAGTATCCCTACTTTGAAACACCTTAAATCTTAGCCCTTGCAAAAAATTTTGTGTTTTGGACCTTCTAGGCAAGGTACGACTCATAGGCACTAGTGGTACCCTAGGGTACAGTTTAATGCCCCTCTCTCGTATGTTAGACAGAGTGTTTGGATTGGTTTTTTTCCAAGGTACGAGTAAATATCTTATTTATAATATGATAGGGTAAGAGTGGCACCTTGTCAAGTCGAATGGTGTTTTATGCTTACCCTAGTTGAATCTGTCCAAGGTACGATTTTAGGGTACCATTCATACCCTAAGGTATGAGTTATCCCTAAGTGGTCGTATGATGGTCAGTATGGGGGACCAAGTAGGGTCTAGGGTACGATATAGGGTACCTTGTACCTTAGGGTATGGGTTAGGTATGAGAGTCATGCCCTCCAGGGTTTAAATTTCAGCTTTTAAGCTAAGGGCATTCCAGATATTTCCACCCTAGAACCCATAAGTCCCCACATTATATAATATGTTGTGTCCTTCCGTAAAACTCATTGTAAGATCAAAACTCCCAAAACACTCTCTAAACTTCTTCAACAAGATTGGGGCTAGGGTTTATCAAAGAGGCCATCTGGAGACTTGAGGATCAAAAATCTCTCCGTGAATCATCTTGTATAAGGCATGTGACTCTCCCCTTGTTATTATTTATCAAATATTATGTGTTTTCAACCTTGATTATGATTTGTAAATAATGGTTTTGAAATCAGATGTTAAGGGTTTTGATGCATAGTGTTGAGTATTGTTTACTCTTGTTTAACCTTATGTTTATACATGTTCTTGGTGATGATTTGCACATGTGGGTGCTTGTTGATCGTGGTTTAACAAATGTGTCATGCGTATCCCAAGTCTTGATGGATTTAACTTGGGTTTTGGTCATGGTAAAGGTATTCCCTCAAGGTGTTTGTGAAAATGTCTAAGAGAAATAACTAGTTAAATGCTAATAGTAGTTTGAACTAAGGCAATGGATTAACGAGTAAAAATAGTGGGTAAGCGGTATTGTAAAGGCCTTGTTGTCCATATGATGAGTAAATTAATGACTTTGGTGGTTTGTTTGATCAAATAGGTTAGAGTCCCTAACGTGATATTTAATCGTGTTTTGAACTAAAGTTTGGTATATGAATGTTAACGAAAAATGTATAGTTTTGTATGGGTCTTTATGATAACAAATTGGCTTGAATGATGATTCAAACTAAGGTATTGGCCTATTGAAGTGATTGCTTGATAAATAGTTCATGAAGACCTCGTGGTCATGTGTGATGTTAAATTGTAGCCTTGATGGCTTGAATTGGCTTAAAGGGTTAGAGTCCTTGAATATTGAATTGAATGGATATTAGTGCATAGAAAAATGGTTAGCGTCCCAATGTTGCCTAATAATGGTCGCTACGACTTAAGATTAGAGTCCCTTGCCAAATTAAATGGCTTGAGTTTAGAGTCCCTTGACTAATAATATGGCTTGAGGTTAGAATTCTTTGCCTAATAATATGGCTTAAGGTTATAGTCCCTTGCCTAATAAGATGAATTGGGGTTAGATTTCATTTGCCTAATATGATAGGGAAGTTCAATCTCTCTAACTATAAGGGTGAAGGTTATAGTCCTCCACTTCATGTTCCATAATTTAATGTTTTGAGATACATGCTAAGGCCTTATTCCTTTTCCCGATACTTGATATATCTATGTATCTACATATGAGCCTATGTATATAAATGTGGTTTCTTATGATGGTTTGACTTGGTTTTGAATAATGGTACTATTTTAAACTTACCCTTGAGTTACATGCTAGCGCTCCAATCGCTAACTATCTTTGGACGTTGTGTCCCCACATGACACAGGGGATTGAGTTTTTTTTTCTCTTCCTGCGCAGTGACCTGGTGTTTGATCGGTTCGTGTGGTAACTTTAAAATGGTGAGTTTCCATTCTTCAAAAGGCATATATTTTATGGTCTTTCTATCTTATGTCATAGACTTGGTTTTTAGCTATTGTCGGAGGCATGTCCCGATATATTTAGACATTGGATTTGTAGAGTCTTTGTGGATGACTATGGACTTGGGTATATTGGTTTGGTATGTTGACATTAATGGAATGATTAGACATTTTTAAGCTATGATTATTAGTCTTGTTTCCGTTATCGTGTTATATGTTTAGGTTTATCCGACACTTGTTGATTGACGTGATAGTTGGGTTAGGTTAATGGGGAAATCTCCAATCCTTGTAGGGATCGATATTCCCATACGACAAGGCTTGGTTTTGGGTTTTGTAAAGTTGGTATCAGAGCCTAGGTTCATGGTCAGTTGGGTGTCCACAAAGCCTTGTCAAGTAGAGTCTTTTTTATGGATGTGTAGTACACTACACTTATAGGAGGAAGGCTACGAGGCATTTAAGAATGTTTTACTTTTTTGTTGTCTTATTTTGAGCTATGGAGTCTAAGGTCTTGAATTCTTCTGATTTCTATTTGCTCATTTTCAAATCATCCCTCCTATACGATCTAAAGCTCGTGAGATCAATTTTGTCCCAAATGGGGACGATATTTATGGGACTCACGCTATTTATGGAGTCTATACTCGGTCTAGGGGTTCGATTCCTGATGGTCCTGGAGTTACACCGGTTCCCTCTTGTCCTCCTTTAGTTCCTTAGGCTGATGTAATGAATGCTGAGTTTCGTCAGTCAATTCATATAGTTGCACAGTTGGTAGCTTCTCACGCTGGGTGTGGTGCTTCTACTACTCCATCTTCTGAGGTTACAAGGGTTGTCCAGTTCATGAGAATGAGTCCTCCAAATTTTATCGATGTTAAAGTGGAGAAGGTTCCTCAAGGTTTTTCGGATGAGATGGAAAAGATTTTTAGAGTTATGCATGCCACTAATGTGGAAGGGGTGGAGTTTACAACCTATTAGTTGAAGGACGTGAATACCAATGGTACGAAGAATGGGATCAGGCAAGGGGTGATTTGATGAGTCATCTCTATGGGAGGATTTCTCTAATGTATTTATATAACGCTTCTTTCCCCAAAGAGTTTAGGGACGCAAAGATGGAGAAGTTTGTTAATTTAAAGCAAAGAAGGATATCTGACAAGGATTATGCCTTGAACTTCCATCAGTTGTCTAGGTATGCTCTTGAGATAGTTTCTAGCATGAGGGCTAGAATGTGTAAGTTTGATCCGAGATTATCTCGTGCGTTGATCCTTGAGAGCAAGGCGGCTTTGCTGATCAAAGACATTAATATCTCTATATTGGTTGTGTATATGCTACAAGTAGAGAAAGATAAAAAAAATAGGTTAAGTTTAGTACAAGGCAAGAAAAGAAATTTAGGCCTTCCGATCAAAGTGGTAGATATGGTGGTAAGTGGCTAAGGAAGAAGTGGGAGAGTTTTGATTCTTTCTTCTAGGCTAGTGCTCCTTACCCGAAGCCATTGGGTGATTGTCAGTCTTAGTTTGATAGTGGGTTTTGGGCACAAGGTGCTCAATCTTAGGCTAGTAGGGGCCCAGTCAGCCCCATCCTACCTCTTTGTAGATTCTTTGGTTAGTATCATCTTGGTTAGTGTGAGAAGGGGGAAACAAATATTTTAGATATGGTCAGATTAGGCATATGCAGTGAAAGTATCCCTCTCTAGTGCTTCTTAGGACAATAAGGCTCCTACTGCTACTTTATCCACTCCTACATCGAAGGGTACTATTTCTACTTTGGCTTTTGTATCTGGTACTGGTACTGTCTGGAATCAGTTATATGCTCTTGTGTCTTGCCAAGATTCTGAGGCATCTCCCGATATAGTTCCTGGTATGTTGAAACTTTTCTCTCGTGATATGTATTATTTACTTAACCCCGGGTTCACTCTGTCTTATGTGACCCAATTTGTGGCTATTTATTTTGATTTTGGTCCTAAGTGTCTGTCAGTTCCCTTTTCTATTTCTACCTCGGTAGGAGACTCTATGGTTGTTAAAAGAGTCTATAGAGGGTGTGTGGTAGCTATTGGTAGTAAAGAAACTCTTGTAGACTTGATAGAGTTAGACTTGGTCAATTTTGATGTTATTTTGCGGATGAATTGGTTGCATTCGTGCTATGCTTTCTTAGATTGTTAGACCCGTAAGGTCTATTTAATTTCCCTAATGAGCATGTCATTGTATAGGAAAGGGTTTTTTTAGTGCGTAAGGGGAGGGTTATCTCATATTTTAAAGCCTGAAAGTTGATTTCTTACGGGTATTTATATCATTTAGTCTGAGTTAAAGAATCTAACTTAGAAGGTCCTTCTCTAGAATCTGTCCTCGTGGTTAATGAGTTTCCTAAGGTCTTTCTTAATGACCTTCCTGATATTTTTCCAGATAGGGAAATTGATTTTGGGATTGATTTTGTTATAGACACTCGTCGTATCTCTATCTCTCCTTATAGAATGGCTCCAGCGGAGTTGAAGAAACATAAGGATCAATTAAAGAATCTCTTAGATAAAGATTTTATCCATCTTAATGTGTCTCCTTGGGGTAATCCTATGTTGTTTGTGCGTAAGAAGGATGGTTCCTTTCGAATGTTCATTGATTATTGTCATTTGAAAAAGGTGACCATAAAGAATAAATATCCACTTCCTAGGATCGATTATTTGTTTCATCAGCTTTAGGGTGCGAATTATTTCTCTAAGATTGATCTCAGGTCAGGTTATCATCAACTTAAGATTAGGGAAGTGGATATCCCTAAGACTGCCTTCAGGACCTGGTATGGTCACTATGAGTTCTTAGTTATGTCTTTTGGGTTGACCAATGCCCCGACGATATTCATGACTTGATGAATAGGGTCTTCCATTCGTTCCTAGCTATGTTACTCATTGTCTTCATTGATGACATCTTGGTCTATTCTAAGAGATGGATCATGTCGATTACCTCCGTGCGGTGTTGTAAACCTTGAAAGATCATATTTGTATGCCAAGTTCTCTAAGTGTGAGATTTCATTGAAGGTTGTGAATTTTCTTGGTCATGTTATCTCTACTGAAGAGATCATGGTAGATCCACAAAAGGTTGTGGCGGTTAAGAAGTGGCCTAGATTTGTGCCTCCAACCAATATTCAGAGCTTCTTGGGTCTAGCTGGTTACTATAGGAGATTTGTGGAAAGTTTTTTGATGATAGCTGCCCCATTGACTAAGTTGACCCAGAAAAGGGTCAAGTTCTTATGGTCGGATGCGTGTGAGGGTGATTTTGAGAAGTTGAAAGATAAATTAACTTTGGCTACAATTTTGACCTAGCTAGTTAATAATAGTTCTGTGGTGTTTTGTGATGCTTTTCGTATTGGGCTTAGTTGTGTATTCATACAACATGGTAGGGTGGTGCCTTATGCTTCTAGGCAATTAAAAATTTATGAAAAGAACTACACTACTCATGGTTTAGAGTTATTGGTCGTGGTATTTGCATTGAAGATTTGGTGTCACTATCTTTATGGGGTTCATGTTGACATATTTTCTGATCATAAGAGCCTACAGTATGTGTTCACACAAAAGGAGTTGAATCTCAGACAAAGAAGATGGCTTGAGTTACTGAAGAACTACGATATAAGTCTCCATTACCATCTAGGTAAAGCTAATGTAGTTACTGATGCTCTTAGCAGGTTATTCATAGGGATTTTAGCTCATGTGGATGAAGATAAGCAGGAGTTGGTGAAGGATATTCACCGTTTGGCTAATCTTGGAGTCCGTCTCACAGACTCTAGGGATGGTGGTGTATTTGTGCATCCAGTATCGCAGTCGTCCTTTATTGTTGAGGTAAAGGAAAAGCAAATATTGGATCCCGAGTTAATGAAGATCAAGAGTAATGAGGGTCAACAAAAGGTTGTTGATTTTGCGATTGGTGATGATGGAATCTTGAGGTACCAAAGTAGGTTAAGTGTTACCAATGTCGATGGATTGAGGGAAAAGATTTTGGCTGAGGCTCATGGATCTCGTTATGCTATTCATCTCGGTTCTACGCAGATGTATCATGATCTTAGGGAGTTTTATTGGTGGATTAATATGAAGCGAGATGTGGCTAGCTATGTGGCTTAGTGTATGGCGTATCAACAAGTGAAAGTTAAGCACTTGAGATTTGATGGTTTGTATTAAGAGATAGAGTTTCCCAAATGGATGTAGAAAGTGATTAATATAGATTTTATTATCGGCCTTCCTAGGTATCAGAATTAATGTGATTCTATTTGGTTTATTATGGATAGAATGACCAAGTCCGCCCATGTTTTGTCGGTGGGGACTAGTTATATGGCGGAGGATTATGCTAAGTTGTATCTTGTGAAGATTGTGAAGTTATATGGTGCTCCAGTTTCTATCATTTTGGATCGTGGTACTCCATTCTCATCTTATTTTAAGGTCATTTCAGAAAGGTTTAGGAACTAAGGTGTGCCTTAGTATCGCTTTCCACTCGTAGACGGATGGGCAAACGGAGAGAACCATCCAAATATTAGAAGACATTTTCCGTGCTTGTGTGATTGTTAATGAAGGTAGTTGGTATGACCATTTGACTTTGATTAAATCCTCCTATAACAATAGTTACAATTCTAGCATTGGTATGGCTCCTTTTGAGGCATTGTATAGTATGAGATGTCGTTCTCCTATTGGGTGGTATGAAGTTGGTGAGGATAAGTTGCTTGGCCCTGATTTGGTTCTCCAAGCCTTGGAGAAGGTGCAGGTTATTCGTGATAGGTTAAAAGCCTTGGAGAAGGTGAAGGTAATTCGTGATAGGTTAAAATTCACATGCGGATGTGAGGTGTAGGGATTTGGAGTTTAATGTTGACAATTAGGTATTCTTGAAGGTATCTCCCATGAAGGGAGTGATGCAGTTTTGTAAGAAGGGGAAGCCTAGTCCCCTGTATGCTGGTCTATATTTGATTGTGAAGGGGGTTGGTAATATTGCCTATGAGCTAGAGTTGCTCTCTAGTTTAAGCTCTATCCATCTGGTATTCCATGTGTCCATGTTATGGAAATGCCTAGGTGATCCTTCGTTTGTTGTTCCTTAGGAGGATGTTGGTGTTTCAGACTCTTTGTCCTATGAGGAGGTCCCGGTGAGGATCTTGGATCAACAAGTTTGCTGGGGTTGTGAACGAAAGAGATGGCCTCGGTGAAGGTTTTTTGGAGAAACCAAAATTCCGAGGAAGCTACTTGGAAGGTGGAGGAGGACATGAAGTCCAAGTATCTACATTTGTTTTCCATTCCAAAAACTCGTTCTTGAGGTGTGTGTTGATTTCCTTATCTTGTTGTATGTTTTTGTTTTCTAACTTGATTAAAGGTTGGTTTGATGTGTAATGAGGTGTTATAATAAGTTAACTTGTGTTTGTGCTTGCCTTACCCATCACTCGAGGATGAATGATCCTAAGTGGGGGAGAATGAAACACCCTAAACCTTGGCCCTTGCAAAATTTCTTGTGTTTTAGACCTTCTGTGATGATTTTGCGCTTGGTCTTGGTATTGAATTTGCAGAAAATAGGGTTTCAGACTAGTAAGCTGGCAAGGAATAAGGAATTAGTTAAACCAAGCCCCAAACCCAAGCAACGTTTTCTTCAGTTGAGGAGAGAAGCAATCTTTTTCCCTCATATCCCGCAGATTCAAGAAAAACAAGACAATTATGCTCTCACGGCTGAAGAACAACTAGCCCGCAGAATAGTCCGTGAAGTGGCAATCCCACTTCCAAAATTTAACCTCACCTTTTCAGAAACTAGCTGCTGGAGGTAATTTTGAGCTCAAGAAGAACATGGTGCAGCTGTTGATTAGCAGTGGACAGTTATGGGCTTTCACATGAAGATCCACAAGTCCATCTGCCGAACTTTCTAGAGATCAATGAAACATTCATTTCTATGGGCGTGTCAACTGATTATGTAAGGCTGACACTATTCCCCTTTTCACTTTTGGGGAAGTGAAAAAGTGGTTGAACGCTGAGATGGAAAATTCAATCACAACCTGGTACGACTTAGCCCAAAAATTCCTCATTCGATTCTTTCCATCTGAAAAGTCTGCAAGACTTTGCAGTGAGATTTTGTGCTTCAAACAAAAGCCAGATGAGAATTTATACCGTGCTTAGGAGCGGTTCAAAGCACTTTTTTAGGACTGTCCGCATCATCAGCAGTCCAATGAGGTATTAGCTCACACTTTTGCTGAAGCACTTGACCATAACACAAAAAATTTGCTAGATTCAGTTGTAGGTGGTAAAACTTTGAAGTTGACATATAATGAGCTTTATACCTTGTTGAACCGGATTGCACAAGGGAATCCCAAGTGGTATTTTGACTCATGAAATGCTACAAAGAAGGTTGCAAGTGTGTTGGAGGTAGATCAATTTACTTCTTAATCGCCTATATTGCTGCTCTGCAAAATCAGATAAGCAACATAAAGTTGGGGGCGACACAACCTGCAACCACAGTTAATACAATTCAATTGACTGTAGGTTGGTGTGAGGTTTGTGGTAACAGTGGGCATTCAACAGCTATATGTGATGCAAATCTTGAATCCGTGATATTTGTGGGTAATGTTCAAAGGCCGAATTATGGGAACTCCTACAATTAAAAGTGATAGACTCAACCACTGAATAACTCATGGAATAATCAGTGGTAGTATCAGTATTAGGTTCAGAATAATCAGGACACAACCCAGAATAGCAACGTGGAAGAGATGCTGAAGCAAATTATGGATACTCATGCACAATTGACAGTAGATATAAAGAGACAGCAAGCAACTACAAGGAACTTGGAGTTGTAAATTGGCCGATTTGCGAAGACACAAAATATTCGACCTCAAGGTGGTTTGCCAAGTGATCAAAAACTCATAAACAAGTAATGACAATTACTTTGAGAAGTGGTAAGGAGCTGAATGAAGAACCTCCAAAGAAATTTAAGGAGGTAGATGCAGAGTTGATACTCCCACTGGTATCTGACAAAGTTGCTAAAATTTGAGGAAGTCTGAGTACTCGAAAGCAAAAATTGTTGAACAGGTGAAGGAGAGACCACCACCACTATTCCCACAGAGGCTCACAAAAGCAACAGAAGATGCATGCTTTAAGAAGTTCTTTGACACATTCAGAAAGATGAACATTAAATTACCTCTTTTAGATGTTTTGCATGGAATGCCCAAGTACGCTAAGTACTTGAAGGATATGGTCTCTAATAAAATTAAGCTGCAGGATGTGGAGGCATTAGCGCTCCCCAAGGAGTGTAGCTTTGTGGTAAAGCCAGAAGATTCCCAAAAAAGCTCAATGACCCCAGGAAGTTCACTTTCCCCATTCAAATTAGGAATAGTGAGGTGGTCCACACACTTAGTGACTTAGGGGCAAGAATTAATTTGATGCCCCTTTTATTATTCAAAACTTTGGTCTTGGGTAAGCCAAGACCGAGCTATGTGTTACTGCAATTGGCAAACAGGACCATAGCCCATTTTGAAGGAGTCATAAAGAATGTTCTTATCAAGGTTAGTATGTTTATTATTCCTGTTGACTTTATTGTTTTTGATTTTTAGAAAGATGAAAGGGTACCATTTATCTTGGGATGTCCCTTTTTAGCGATGGGAAAAACTTTGATAGATGTAAGAGAAGTCACGCTCACAATGAGGTTGGATGATAAAGAAGTGGTTTTTAAAGTGTACAAACCGCTCAACACAATATCCCATTATAAAGATTTATGTATGATTAATATGGTCAAAGGGGGTAAGTGTGGGGTGGTGAAGTCTATTCCACAAAAAACCTCTTCGGACTTTCTTATTGAGCAAACCAAGCCTCTAATACCTAAGCCCAACCTGATACAAATTGATAATCCTAAAAGGACTATTGTTGAGAAAGATGTTGACCTTGAGATTTCATACTCAAGAGGTCAGAAATAAATAAGAAGATGGTGTCCTAGTGTGAGGATGGGGATGAAGAAAAATGGATGAATCAGAGATCTGGTTGTGCCGCAATACTAAATCAGGCGTTGCTTGGGAGGCAACCCAAGTTAAGGTATGTTTTATTTTTAGTATTTTGAGTTTTTTTTTACTTCACTAGTTTTTATTTTTATTGAGTCACAGGTTGATGGAAAGTCTAAGTACCAAAAAACCTGAGCTAAGGAGCATGACAAAGACTAAATGTGGGGTCCCCAGACCCCCTTGATGTGTAAAGATGCTACTAGTTAGGCATAAAGGCCTCAAGGAGTATTTCTATCTCTACTTTTAAATACACTTCGGGTACAAAGTAGATTTTTTAGTGTGGGGTGGAGAAATTCCCATTTTTAGGGTAATTTTAAAAAAATTTGTTAAGAATAAATGTGGAATGTTCTTTTTGGTGCTATATTTGATTGCATGATGCAAGGTTTTTGGTTGTAAAGAGCATGTTGATTGGCTTAATTTAAATTCATGTGGTTGTTTGGTTGAGAGTCTATGATGATCCTTCTTGAGTTAAGCATGTTCCATGTGTGTGAGGTGTTGGTATATCCCTTATTGTATGTGATGTCTAGAACTTGCCTGGTGTGTGTGTGCAAAGAGAAATAAAAAGTATGGGGTTTAGGAGATGATATAGGTTCTTTGATAGCTTATTTCATACCTTCTTTTGACCTACTATTGTGCATAATCATAGTAATCCATATTGAGCCTTTAACTTTTTCTTTGGCAGCCTCGTGTGTAGACTAATCCTTTTTTTTTATTAACCTTAACTTGATCCAAGCTCCAAAGTGATTTAGTGTAAACTTAGTTAAGTTAAGGATTTGAAAATTTAAGAAGGAGAAAAGTGAAATTAAAGCCGCAAGGTAATCATTATTGGTGTGTGAAAATTGTTGTGTTGTGGTTAGGAGTTAGAGGAATTTGTGATAAAGAAATTCACATTTTTAGCCCAGTCGTGTTACAATAAACCTGTTTTGGCCCTGGTCCTCTTTGGACATTGTGTACCTCAACTAACGTAAATGCTTAAGTTGAGGGTGGCTATCATAGGGGTGTGTAACGTATAATGAGTGTAAAAAAGGGTAAAATTGAATGATATGTACATAGAGTACTTCCACCATAGTGATGTAAGTGATCTCAATGAGATGGGGGAAAACAAAAGATGTGGGTAGGCAAAAGTGGAGTAAGTTGGTTGTTAGAGATTGGTCTAAATTGAAAAATGTGATGTATTCAAGTGCTTAAGAAAGATAGTCACTATTCTTGGCCAAAATAGTTCCTACCCGTCCCTTAGCCTACATTACCACTATTAAGACCTATTTTATTCTAAGCTTTAACATTTTGATATTAGTTGAGTACTACACTAAGGGCAAGCCTGTGGTTCATTATTTGTAACTTGTGAATCCTTTGTGAGAGTAAGCGCAATTTGATTTGTGTACCCATTCTATTATGGATTGCATGATTGTGAGTGATTAACGGTAACTCTTTTTTCTAAGGCACATGTTTGATTAATGTTGGGTGAATTATTTGATGTCTTTGATTGAACAATGTGCATGAGTTTTCTAACTAGGTAAGTTAATTCTTGAGCCTAAGATGTTTTGAAGTAGTATTCTTGAACTGTCAATTGTATATGTAACATGCTTAGTGTCGAAACTTGCATTCTATGTTGTCATTATAGTACTAGCTTGAGTGTTGTGTGTGTAGTAGAAGTGTAGGGTCACCTCAGTATATGATACTTAAAGTAAAGAGTTGTTTGAGTACGAACAAGGCTTTAAGTGTGGGGTGATTATTTGAGGTGTATTTGTGCACTTTAGTGTTGCTATCCTAACTTAGTTGTACTTGTTTTGAGGAAAATTCATGTTTTTTATGTGTTAATGATGATATAAATAAGAATCTAAGTGTTGAAGTATGTGAATATAATGTTTAAAAGGGTTTTCAAACAAGTTTGGATTCAAATTGGTCATATAGAGTTCAAACGAAAAAACTAGTGTTAATAGTTTAAGTTAGGTACTTGTCTTGTTGGTTTCGTTGGATTTGAATGTGTTTAATGAGTTTCAAATAGTTTGATTATGTAATTATATGTGTAACAAATTGTCTATAATGTTCAAGGGTCAATTGAGCCAAGGCAAGAGTCAAAACAATAAGTTAAAGATTAATTGAACGACAGTTGTAGCTTGATGCTTCTAGTTCACCGTTCTTGATATTGTGTTGTTTTGGGCTCTAATACGTGGTGTATGATGTTGTAGTATGCTTGGTGAGTTAATTTTGTGGATATATTGATGATACACAAGCTGGAAATTAAAGGGAAATAACACCACAAGGTATGGGATTGAAGAGAAAAGGCATAGGACAAAGTAGACGTCAAATGGCAATTTCCATAGAGCTCTCGCGTTGGTATCGCAATGCGACCACCACTCCTCCTTTCAAACCATCGTGACCACCACTCCTCTTTTACATCCATTGCGTCGCAACCTCCACTTCTCCTTTCCAAGCTTCGCGATGCGACCAACAATCCCTCTTTGCATCCATCGCGACATGAAGTCCATTCAACACGACAAAAGTTTTCCACTATAAATAGAACTTACACACGTTATCCTAGGGACTTTGGGACATCTTATATATTTAGAGGAGGCTGATCAACATTTTATTTAGGTTTTCATATTCTTTAACTTTAGTTTCTTTATGGATTTGATTACGTATTCAATAATCTTGATTACGATTATATCCATGAGTGGCTAAACGCCCTTTCTGAGGTTAAGGCCAAGAACATTACTTCTATTGCTTTGAATTAATTTAGGTTAGATTATTTATCATCATTGGTTGTTTATTTGCCCTTGTTATAACTATTTTAAGATGGCCCTTAAAATACATTCATTGTCAACCTTGTGATCTCCGAAGGGGGAATAAGAAGATAGAACGTGGGGGTCGAAAGAACAAGATTCTTATTCTCTTATAAAATAAAGAATTTGATTTAGTGTCTAGTATAGGTATATACCTAGAAGCTGTGTTTGATTCACTCGTAGGAAGATAGTTTCATGCATCTAATTGGATTATTACATCTCCGCTCAACGATGTAGTTGTAATGTCCAAGTTAGGTAGATGATTAGAGATCGGGAGACCATGATCATGGTATAAACCCTACGAAGCAATAACCAAGATAATTAATCCAACGAATGAAGTTCAATAGCATACTATAATTGTTCGTCGTGCTTTAACCCCAGGCTTTTATCCTTTGATTATCCAAATTCTTTTACTTCACACACTGTTTACTTTACTTTTAGTTTACAAACTTCAAACTCTCTTTTGGTCACTTTGCATCAATTTAATCCTTGTGGGATCAATACTTGGCGTCTAAAGGGTCACTTTACTACTTGGTAAGACCACATATACTTGCGTGTGCGCTTGGGGACAACAATATAAATGTGGTTGCTTATGATGTTTTGACTTGGTTTTAAATAATGACACTATTTTAACCTTACCCTTAAGTTACATGCTATCACTCCAACTGTTAACCGTCTTCGGATGTTGTGTCCCCACGTGACACAAGAGCTAGAGCTTCTTCTTTCCTTTCTATGCATTGACCAGGTGTTCGAGCGGTTCATGTGTTGACTTTGAAGTGGTGAGCTTCCATTATTTAGAAGGCATACATTTCATCGTCTTTCTATCTTATGTCATAGACTTGTTTTAGAATTGGTTTTTGGCTATTGTCGGGGGCATGTACCGACATAATTAGACATCAGATTTGTAGAGGCTTTGTGGATAACTGTGGACTTGGGTATGTTAGTTTGGTATGGTGACACTAATGAATGATTAGACATTCTTAAGTTATGATTATTAGTCTTATTTCCTCTATCTTGTTATATGTTTGGAGTTCATCCGATACTTATGGATTGATAAGATAGTTGGGTTAGGTTAACGAGGTGATCTCCGGTCCTTGTAGCACTCCAGATGCCCATATGATAAAGCCCATTTTTGGGTCGTGTCATACTTGAAAGTGGGAAGTAGTGAATATGGATTTCATCATAGGTTTGCCTTGTACTAGACGACAACATGATTAGGTTTGGGTCATAGTAGATTAAATGACTAAGTCAGCCCATTTTCTACCTGTTAAGACTTCAGACATCGCAGAGTATTATGCTAGAATTTATATCCAAGAATTGGTAAGGCTTCATGGGATAATCTTAGCCATCATATCAGATAGAGGCAAGCAGTTTACTTTATAATTTGGCAATCTTTTTAGATGGGCCTTGGTACAAGGTTAATCTTAGTACTGCATTTCATTCGTAGATCGATGGTCAAGCTGAGCACACAATCCAAGCATGAGAAGATATGTTGAGAGCATGTATTTAGACTTTAAAAGGAGTTGGGATGACCATCTATCCTTGATTGAGTTTTCTTACAATAATAGTTATCACACTATCATTCAAATTACTCTATTTAAGGCGTTGTATGGACATAGGTGTAGGTCACCTATAGGATGGTTTGAGGTTGGTAAAGCGAATTTGATTGGGTAGGATTCTATTCTTGAAGCTATGGAAAAAGTTTAGTAGATTTGTAAGAATTTGAAAACTACTCAAAGCCATTAGAAATCGTTTAAAGATGTAAGGAAGAAAGAGCTCAGGTTTGAAGCAGACAATTGGGTATTATTGAAGGTGTCAACTATGAAAGGGATACTGAGATTTGGAAAGAAAGGAAATTTGAGTCCACGATTTATTGGTCCCTATAAGGTCGTGAAGCGTGTATGAGAGGTTGCTTATGAATTGAATATTCCATCAGAGTTAGTTGCAGTTCATCCTGTATTCTATGTTTCAATACTTGAGAAATGTATTAGAAATCTGTCCTTAGTAGTTACCCTAGAGAGTATTGGGGTCAAAGATAACTCATCATATGAGGAAATTCCGGACGATATACTTGATAGACAGGTCTGAAGGTTAAGGAATAAAGAAGTAGTATCAGTAAAAATTCTTTGGAGAAACCAATTGGTTGATTGGGCTACTTGGGAAGCTGAAGCAGATATGAATACAAAGTATCCTCATCTCTTTTCATCCAGTTCCATTCCTACCTAAGGTAAAGTGTTATTTCCAGCAAATTTCTTTTCTCCTTAAGTTCGTTTAAGTGCTCCTACATCGTATGTCATGTTATGAGAGATTTAATCCTTGTGGTAGTGGTAAATCTTGATTGTACTTTCAGTGTGGAGGTGTTGTTTCTTGTTCAAATCCTAATCCTAGATGAATCACATTTAAGGACGAATGTTTTCCAATGGGGAGATAATATAATACCCCGTGTTAGGGAGTTTGTACATCATACAAATTCTCTCTTGAGTCGTACCTACCCTATACGAGTAGTATGTTGTAGTCATATGCAAGACGGTATGGTAGGGTGAACTTTCTGTTGTGGATATGACTTGACCTATAAAAGTCATCAGGTAGGGTACGGGTGGTATGATGTTAAGTGGTAAGATCATCAGAGTAGTCTTCCTAAGTTTCTAACTAAGGTACGAGTAGAGGGTTAGGAGTCGTATAAAGATGATACTAGTCGTAAGTGGAACTCGTATGTTGAACAGTATATGTCCTATTGAGTCTGCTAAGATTATGAGTTGGGGAGCTAATTCGTACCCTACCATACGAGCCGTATGGTATACCTGTAAAGACTGACGAGCATTTTCTGTAAAGTTTAGCTAAGGGCTTTTTTGGTCTTTTCTCCCTTATAACTTCCCATCCATTACCTATAACCCTCAAAGAGGCGTTATTTTCCTACTCTCTCCAATCAAATAACAATACTTACATTCTCTCAGCTTCAAGAACATCAAGATTAGGGCCTCTCTCACAAGTTCATCCTTCAAGTCTCAAGATCCAAGCTTTCTTCGCAAGTCAAGAAACTTAAGGTGAGTGGGGTCTATGAACAAGGTTATTCTTTCATCCTTGTGCCTAAAATACATGGTTTTAAGATTGAATTTTTTTATTTTGAATTAAGGTTCATACCAAATAGCCATCTTTTTGAATTATGATACTACCATGAGATTAAAAGCTTTAAGTGCATCAGGAATTTCTTATATTTATCTTTTGACTTACAAGATTCATATTGTTATTTTTATTTCATTATCTTGACTGGGATTGTTGAAAGATTTCAATGTGATTATTGATTATGAAGTTCTGTTATGAATTTCCATGAATTTCTAAGTCCTAGGTATAAGTATTGAATTTATAAGAAGAATATGCTCTTAAGCTCCATTGATAAGTTTTATGATATGATTTAAAGTAAAAAGAATGATCTTTTGATCATAAGATAAGATATGAAATCCACATTTGTTCATCCTAAGTATGATTTAAAGAAAGAGAAAAATAGTTGGTTTTCAGTTTATAAATCTTTATTCTATTTTAAGGTGGATTTCCTAAAGTATGAGTATATAAGTATTCTGGGAGTATTATTTAGCACCGAGAAGGGAATATGAATGAGCGTATCCTAAATTTCTAGAAACTATGAGCCATCGTAGGTTAAAATTTTTCCAAATATGAATGAAGTAAGGTGATCACTAAGGGTAAGGTTCTATCCCGATGGCAAGGGTAGAGCATCTCTCCCCATCGTGGGTAAGGCATTGGACTCCCTGGTTGCTCACATAGTTTATGTCAGTTAGAAGAATCTACCATAAGAAAGAATAAAAGTAAAGCTTAAAGTAAAGCTTTTAGAAACTAAGTGTTATGGCACACAAAGTTTATCCTTATGATTTATTATTCATATTCATGATTTTGCAGTCTTTTTTGTGTGTTTCAAGCTCAAGGTGAGTCACTTACACTTAGCATGCATCATTTGAAAGCTTATATGTATATTCAGTTATCGTTTTACTTATGCATTCACCCCCACATACTCAGTACATTCCAAAGGCACTGACCCACATATATGTATGTATGCTACATTATCTTATAATGTAGTTTACTGGTGCTCATTTCCAGCAGCACGATTGACTACGGGCATCATCACTTAAATCATGACATTTGGTGAGTCCTCATAGTTTGGGGACCCAGTTTATCAGACTTTTGTTCGCAGATGAATGTATTTAATTATTTGACTTCAGTTTATAATTGGGTCAGTTGAGGTCTATCCCAGCGGTTCTCTAGTCAGTATATTAGAGGTTTTTCTGACTATTTAAGTTTTAAGTTCAAAGAATTGTTTAAATATTCCCAAGTTAAAGACTTTTATTAAGATATGTCTTTGTTTACCTTCAAGTTCTATTTATGTTAGTTCACTTTTCTTACGAGTTTCAGGTTAAGTAGGCTTAGTGGGTTAGCTTGGGACTATTCGTAGTCTTGAGCACCGTGTGACGTCTAAGGGGTACTTCGGGTCGTTACATCCCCTCTCTTGGCATACATTATTCTACTATTGTATTTTAATTACTTTACTTTTCTCTAATTTAACTTTTGAGATAAATTGTTATTTTTCCTTTTGTTACACACAAGCAGTTGACTTTTCTTCTCCCTTATCTCACAATAGAAATTAGATTAGAAGAAAACTCCAAAAATCAACTAAATTCAAGTTAAACCCTTTCACCTCTATCGAAGTATAGTTTTGTTTCATACTCAACTTCAAAATTTTATTTTTTTAAATTAAATTCAATTTTTTTTAACTTGTCCTAAGAATTAAAAAAATTTTAATGCATGTAAATTTTTGGAATATGAATTTTAAAGAAAATAAAATCATAAATTTATTATATGAAAAAAGAATTTATATGTGTAGTTGTGTACATCAAATTTTATTATAATATAAGCTACATCATTGAAAATATACGATTTTAGTTTGTGATTAAACATTTACCTTTTTCAATCAAAAAATTAAACTATAAAAATTACCAACATGAGAAACTATCAATATAAAAATTTGAGTTGTTGCTTGAGTTTTAGTCATCACAGCTTTTTTTATACTTTATTTTTTAAAATATGAACTCTTGTATGTAGTGTTATCCACAGATTTACCTTTCTTATCAAATTTTAAAAGATTCTCATCTCAATTCAAATAAAATAGATAAGCTATCACAACTTAGATTTTATCTAATATTTAAAATTAATTAAATCTTATTTTCATATTTTGATAGTAAAAATCATTGAAAATAAAATTTCTTTAAAAAATAATTAGAGAATAATTATGTAACTTTGAAACACGATGTTCAGAAAATGATAGAGGGAAAAAAATTATTTTCTTGTTTGGTTGCCTATATTATATCTATTATGTGTTATATTGCAAAACAATTTATATTAAATAGTCATTCGACTTATATTATTGTTCATTACTTGCTTTTTATTGTCTATGTCCTAATTAAGTTAAACAGTTCATACTTAAAATTCAAATAAGACTTTCTTTGACCATAATGTTTTCATATATTTTTTAAGTATCTTGGATTATCGGTTATGTCACGACCCGAGACTAACCTCTAATCATTACACGGTGCTTAAGGCGACAAGTGACCCCAAGCTAACCCCTGATTTGGTATCTGCTCTGAGAACTAAATAAAGTAATAATACAACATCATATACAGAAGATAAACTGATGAGAAATTTTGTTAAAATGTAATACTGAAACAATACCCATCATACCTAAACTACTAATAAAATTGAAAACAAGTCTGACTATCTGAAAGCCTCTAAAACATGAGAAGTTGATAGGACAAAACCCCAACTAACTTCGACTGACTGAAATAAAGAAAGTACTGAAAATAACTACAAATAATTTGTCCTCGATGGATGAAGACTCACCACAACTGCAGCTGAGTGGCACTGAAATTGCTAAGGGCGATCAAGGAACTGAGCATCCGAACTTATATAGTAAAATCAATACAGCGCAAAAAAAAGTATGCGGTCAATACTTGGAATGTACTGGTATGTGAGATGGGACTAACTGAATTACACATAAGCATTGAGCATGAATGCATGAATATGTAAAACGAATGCAGGACCAAGTAAAGCATGTACTAAAATAATCTGTAAAACTGAATAACTGATAAATGAAATACTTAATCATGCAAACCTGAGCTGATATAATTTGAATACTAAACTGAAACTGTGGGAGCTATCATGTAACCAACATGCCCCAATCTGAGCTGATTGGGTTTTAACCTATAACCCCAGTTGGAAGGGTGTCAGTACCTTGCCACAAGTACTAAGACTAACTGTGTGGATCCACTATGTTGATGTCTCGAAGGAATAGGGTATCAATCCTCTACTGACGAATGACCCCTAAGGGAGTCTCAGTCCTCTACTAGTAGGTGACATTTTATAACCTACGTTGGCTATATAGTTCTGGAACTTAGGGACTTCTACTAAAGGTCTTAGTCATCTACTGGCGGGTAAACCTTCATCCCTAGGTTCACTCGGTGTTAAATCCTACTCCCAATTAAACTGACACTGGTACTGGTTAAAGTTAACAGGACTCACAACTGATAATTTCTCAACATGAATAAATTAATTTAAATATGATTATAAAAGAATGATTTGACTGACTTATTGCTTGAAATCGGAAACATGTATAAACATATAAGTATCGAGTGTACATAACCCACCAGCATCGAATAATACATTAAATACAATAACATAATCACAATACTGTAAGGAAATTCATGGTTCGTAGACCCAAAATATAGTATATTTTACTAAACTGATGAAATCCATGATTATGAGTATAAGAAGATGTTAAACTTATGAGGACAATATGCTCACATGGTTTACATCATAAATTGATAATTAACATAGTGTCAACTGAACATGATATGGGTGACTGAGATTATAAAGCATATAAGAACATAATTTACATAGGGAAACACAATGTAATGGTTGGTATCCAAAATTATTAAGAGAAAATTTAGTAAATTCATTCGTGACATTAAAATTTCATAAATAGAGGAAAAAGGGTTTATACTTGAAAAAGGGATTTTTAGGACTCAGTGGGTGGAAGGAACCGATTGATGAATATCCCACATACCTGAGTTTGCTTGAATTCTTGAAGAAAACTTGGAATTGAGACCTTAGATGGGTAAATTCTTAAAGGAAGCTTTTGATTTTTGTATTCTTGAGAATGAGAGGAGAATGAATGTTGTTAACTGGTGATTAATGGGTCAAATAATGCACCTCTTGGGTTTTAAGTCGTAGATTGGGTGTTTAGGGAGAGAAAAAGGACAAAAATACCCCTCACCCCTTAATGAAAGCTGTACGATTTTACACTACAACGTGGACCGGTGGCTATCACGAAGGCCAGCCTCCATGACACACTGCCTATTATAGAGGCTAACCTCTGTGACACACTGCATATCATGGAGACTAACCTCTGTGAAATGCTGCATATCGCGAAGACTATCCTCCGTAACTTGCTAAAATTATGGAGGCTTACTATCTCCGTGGTCCAGAATCACTCCGAACCTCTTTTGAAAAATTTGAAACTCTCCCGAATGGCCCTTTTAACATTTCTTAACATATTTCAACTTATAAATTAATGTTTCGAACTCTGGAAGGCCCAAAAATAAGATATTCAAAATCTTGGGGTGTTAAATGGTCATGTCACTTGTACTTAGTGTGAAATAATTGCTTTTGGACCTTTAAACATGTGATGAATAATTGGAAACTTATCTAGGATCTTGCAGGGTATTACAATATCTCTCCCTTGGAATTATTCATTCTCGAATGAAACTGTTTGAGCTGAGATACTAGAAAGATTGAGATTATGTACTGAATACTTATGAGTTGAATCATGACTACATAGCTGAATCTAAAACATAATGCATGGACTGAACTAAATTTATGAATGCATGTTATGACATGAGGATGGTCAGATAGTTGAGATAGAAAATAAGAGAATTAATTTAAGAAAAAACTTTACCTCAAGTTGAATATGAATTCGTAGAGAAAAGATGGAGATACTTGGCTCGCATGTAGGCTTCTACTTCCTAAGTAGCACCCTCAACGGATTAATTCCTCAACAAAACCTTTACTAAGGCAACTTTTTTATTTCTCAACCTGCAAATCTAACGGTTAAGGATTTCAACAGGGACTTGTTCGTAGGAAAGGCTATCTTTCACACCACACTCTCTAAAGGGACCACAAAAGCTAGTTCACCAATGCATTTCTTTAGCAAAGAGACATGAAACACCAGATGCACTGATATCAATTCTGTAGGCAACTTTAACTCATATACCTTCCCAAAATAGCTCAAAATACTATATGGGCCAACATAGCGAGGACTGAGCTTCCCTTTCTTACCAAACCTCTTTACCTCTTTCATTGGTGAAATTTTTAAATAAATTAAGTCAGCAATATCAAACTCAGGATCTCTTGTCCTCACATCAGCATATGTTTTTATTGGCTCCGGGTTACCTTTAGCTTTTTTTAAATCAACTGAACTTTCTCCATCACCTCATATACTGAATTTGTCCCTATCAAAGTAGCCTCACCTATTTCAAACCAACCAACAGGAGATCTATACGTCCTTCCATAGAGATCCTCAAATGGAGCCATCTGAATACTGGAGTGATAGATATTGTTATAGGCAAAATCAATTAAAGGTAAGTGGTCATCCCAACTACCATGGAAGTCGATTAAAAAATCCCTCAACATGTCCTCTAATATCTGAATGGTTTGCTCTGCCTGACCATCTGTCTGAGGATGAAAAGTTGTACTGAGATGGACTTGGGTTGCCAAGAACCTTCTAAAAAGCCTTCCAAAAGTATGAGGTAAACTGCGTACCTCTATCTAAAATAATGATTAGAGGAACCCCTTGCAACTTTACCAAATCCTAAGATAGAGTCTAGTATAATACTTGGCTGAATGCGAAGTATGAATTGGCAAGAAATGAGTTGACTTGTTTATTCTATCTACAATGACTTAAATTGAATCATGCTGACGACGCGTATAAGGTAACCCTATAACAAAATCCATGTTCACCACCTCCCACATCCAAGTGGGGATGTTGAATTCTTGAAGTGTACCACTAGGCCTTTGGTGCTCAACCTTAACCAGGTGATAATTCAAACACTTAGCCACGAATTCCGTAATATCTTTCTTTATACCATTCTGCTAATAAAATTTTTGCAAATCACGATACATCTTAGTAGCTCTTGGGTGAATATAATATCGCGCACATGTGACTCTACTAATATTTTCTACCTTAAATCATCCACACCCGAAATACATAACCTACCCTGACAGCGAAGCACACTATTCAAAAACTCTTATGGATCCTCCTTAAACTTGGATCCAGAAAACAATGGAGGTTTCATCCAAGTGAAGTCTTGGATCTTTTTGTTATCACTACTGGATTAGCTGGGGCAGCAACCTATTGATTATTCTGAGCAACCATAGTCTGGGCCAAAATAGTGAAATCGATCTTGAATTTTCCATGGGAAACATGTTCGGTCAGAGGGTCTTTCTTAATAGGTGGTATGGGCTAATCCCCACTTCTTCCATAATTTTTTCTAGGAGGTATTTTCTATAAATGGATGAAGGACGAGTTCAAAAAAATAATCCAATGGAGCTCACACTCTTTTGCATAACATGAATATTGAAAGAAGGGAAACTTTCCTAAAACATCTCGTAGCCTCTTGCCCATAGGTGTGGCGCACTTCACACTCATGCACAAGACTTTACTCAACACGGTTTTCGGATACCCTAGGACACTTTAAAACCTTAGGATCTGATACCAAATTTGTCACGATCCGAAACTTCCCTCTAGTAGTAACATGGTGGTTAAGGCCACAAGTGACCCCAAGCTAACCCATGATCTAGTATCTGCCGTGAGCATTGGATAAAGTAATAAGACAACATCATATGTGGAAGCTAAACTGATAAGAAATTCTGTTAAAATGTAATACTGAAATAATACCCAACATGTCTGAACTACTGATAAAACTAAAAATGGTCTAACTATCTGAAAGCCTCTAAAACATGAGGAGTTGATGGGACAAACCCCCAATTAACTCTGACTAACTAAAATAAAGAAAAAACTAAAAATAACTGCAAATAATTTGTCCTCGATAGATGAAGACTCACCACAACTATTGCTGAGTGGCACTGCACTGGCTAAGGGTGATCAGGGAACTGAGCGTCCAAACCTATATTGTGAAATTAATATTGCGCAAAAGAGAGTATGCGACCAACACTTGGAATGTACTAGTATGTGAGATGGGACTAACTAAAGTACACACAAGCATTGATCATGACTGCTTGAACATGTAAAACATATGCAGGACCAAGTAAAGTATGTACTGAAATAATCTGTAAAACTAAATAACTGATAAATGGAACACTTGGTTATGCAAACCTGAGCTGATATAATTTGAGTGCTGAACTGAAACTGTAGGAGCTATCATATAACCAATATGCCCCAATCTGAGTTAATCGGGGGTCTTACCTGTAACCCCAATTGGAAGGGTGTCAGTACCTTGCCACGGGTACTAACACTAGCTATGTGGATCCACTATGCTAATGTCCCGAATGACTAGGGTGTTAGTCTTTTTCTGACAGATGAACCCTAAGAGAATGTCAGTCTTCTACTGGGGGGTGACATCTCATAACCTATGTTGGCTACGTGGTTCTGGAACTTAGGGACTTCTACTAAAGGTCTCAGCTATCTACTGGAGGGCGAGCCTTCATCCCTAGGCTCGTTTGGTGCTAAATTCTATTCCCAACTAAATTGACACTGGTACTGGTTAAAGTTAACAGGACTCATAACTGATAATTGCTTAACATGAATATGATAATTTGAACATGATGCTAAAAGCATGATCTGACTGACTTGTTGCTTAAAATCAAAAACATGCATAAACATATAAGTATCGGGTGTTCATAACCCACCAGTACTGAATAATACATTAAATACAATAACATCATCACAATACTTTAAGGAAATTTATGGTTCGTAGATCCAAAACATATCATATTTCACTAAACTGGTGAAATTCATGATTATGAGTATGGAAAGATGTTAAACTTTTGAGGATAACATGCTCACATGGTTCAATTCATAAATTGATAATTAACATGGTGTCAACTGAACATGATGTGGGTGACTGAGATTATAAAGTATGTAAGAACATAATTCACATGGGGAAACTTATTGTCATGGTTTGTAGCCAAATATTTTAAGAGAAAATTTAGTAGATTCATACTTGATGTTGAAATTTCATAAAGAAAGGAAAGGGGTTTATACTTTAAAAAAAAATTGGGGACTCAATGGGTGGAAGGAACCCATTGGTGAATGTCTCAAGTACCTGAGTTTACTTGAATTCTTGAAGGAAACTTGGAATTGAGACCTTGGATGGGTGAGTTCTTGGAGAAAGCTTTTGATTTTTGTGTTCTTGAGAATGAGAGGAGAATGAATGTGGCAAATAAGGCTTCTCTTGGGTTTTAAGTCATAGATTAGGTGTTTAGGGAGAGGGAAAAGACCAAAATATCCCTCACTCCTTAATAAATGTTGCACGATTTTATACTATAGCGCGGCTCAGTGGCTATCATGACGGTCAGCCTCCGTGACATACTGCCTATCGCAGAGGCTAACCTCTATGACATGCTGCGTATTGTGAAGACTAGCCTCCGTGAAATGCTGGGGTATCATGGAGACTATCCTTCGTGACACGTTGAAATCACAGAGGGTTACTACCTCCATGGTCCAAAATTACTCCGAACCTCTTTCGAAAAATCCGACTCTCCCTGATGACCATTTTAACATTCGTAAACATATTTCAACTCATAAATCAGCGTTTCAAACTTGAAAAGGCCCAAAAATAAAATGTTCGAAATCTCGAGGTGTTAAAATGGCCATGTCACTTGTACTTAGTGTGAAATAATTGCTTTGGAACCTTTAAACATGTGATGAATAGCTGAAAACTTGTCTAGAATCTTGCGGGGTATTGCGGGTTACCAATTATTATAACTTATAGTATTTTTTTCCCACAATTTTTAAATGTATACAAATTTTATTTTATAAAACATAAAGATTCTATGTCTGAATTTTCGATCAAAATTAAACTATTTGACTCTCTAAATCTGAACCACGTCACATAATTAGGATGGAAGAATTATGACATAGAAATAAATAGAGTTGATAGGCTAAGAAACTTAGTTTAAATTTTAACTTCTTCAACCATGTTACAACTAAAGGAAACTAAGCAATAAAAATTAGAGACGACAAGCTAAGAAAAGAGACATGCTCTTGAAAAAAAAGCTACTCACAAATGTAATATAAATTAGATAAACTGACCTATCATTTAGTTTGTGATAATCAATTCAATGTTAAATCTTTATTGATTAAAAAAATAATATATCAATTTAACTCTTATTATAATATTTGAGTTTACATAAAAAAAATATTTTATGGTGGTTAATAAATATGATAATTTCTTTTGCCTCGAGTATATTTGAATTTGAATGCACTGGTGTCACAATGTTATGACATAGTAACTATAATGTAAAGTTATAAACCATTTCAAATTCATCAAAAAGAAATAGATTTCAAAATATGCTTTGAATATTAAAAAGAATTGGTTTAGAATATTTGTTATTTAAAAGTTTTCTACACCATAAAGTATACAAAGTGATGATAAAAATAAATTGTTTAACATACATTCAAAATAAGATTACACTTTTTTTTTTGTAGAATATTTAAATAACAAATATACAAAATTCTATTTAATTGAAAAGAGAATTTTATTTCATCCATTCAAATTAAAATTAATAAAGTAATTACTCCTTTTTTTTGTATTCGTAGATTATTCAACTCTTATGAATCTTATTTGAAATTTAATAAATGAATCATTGTCTTGATAAGAAGAGAAGATGAAAAAAAAGATAGGAAAAAGTTATGCATGTCATTAAATATTAAAATAATAAAATATCAAAATATTTTAAAATGAAAATCCGAACTACTAATTTTAACCTTCAAATTCTAATAAGGTAATATAGGTATTACTACCTTTTCCTCTACTTTAATAACCAAGTTAAGAAATAAAGAAAGAAAATAGTAAAGAAATTTTAATTTTTTTAAATCTATATCTATAATCTATAATCTACATCTATATCTATATCTGTAATCTATAATCTATACTCTATACTCTATATCTATATCTATAATCTATAATCTATAATCTATAATCTATAATCTATATCTATAATCTATTCTATAATCTATAATCTATAACTAGTTTAAGTGTACGCGTCTTGCGGGTGTACCTCACTTTAATGAGTTCAAATATTACATTAAATAGGATATTTGTTTAAATAATAAAGATGAATATAATAATTAAATTTAATATTTTTTGAGTAGTAAAATGGAGAATTTATTTATTAAACCTAATCTTTACCAAAAATATTTTTAAAAGTTGATCAAAATTCTTCTACCATCTGTAAATTGCAACAAAATAATACAACGATAGAGACATCAAAATAATACAATTAATCCAATCCGTACATATAATTTTTTTTTTCGAATTTGTTCGATACTTATCTATCATCTGTAAACAATAACAAAATAATACAATAATAGATATATCAAAATAATACAACTAAACCTAACCTTTACATAAAAAAATTTCTCAAAGCCGACCAACATTTATCTATCACCTGTAAACTGCAACAAAATAATACAATAAAAGTGCTATCAAAATAATACAATTAAACTTAAATTTTGCATACAAAAATTTCTCAAACCCGATTGAGATTCATCTACGAATTGTAAACTACCACAAAATAACAAACTAATAGAGATATTACGATAATACAATTAAACCTAACCTTTACCTAAAAAAAAATTTCAAAGCCGACCCACATTCATCTAGCATCTATAAATTAAAAGAAAACAATAAGATAATAAAGATATCAAAATAATACAATTAAACCGAACCTTTTACATAAGAAATTCTTCAAAGTCAACCGACATTCATCTACGATCTATAAACTATATTATATATGTGTGTGTGTGTGTGTGATCACAAAGCTTCGATTTTGATCCAACTAATTCTTGTCTGAGCGAAAATTTTGACCCTAATGAATGATTTTGATTGAAAACAAAAAAGATATATATATATATATACACACATGTTGAATTTTATTATACTGACAAAAACAGTGAAGAAGTTGAGGATTAGAAAATCAAGCATCCACCAATCTAGACATGCAATAGAATCAAGTTAGATGAGCATCAATCATATTCTCCTAATAGGCAAACTGGTTCTAGTTTTACGTACATCTCAATATTTATAGAAGTATTTCTTTAATAGAGTCCTTTTTAGGAGTATTTTTCTAATTGAACAGTAGAAAGGAAAATATTAATTAATTCTCCTACCATATATTTTAGGAGTCTCATATATTTTAGGAAGTCTAGTAGAAAAAAATATTAATTAATTCTCTTACCATATATTTTAGGAGTCCCACATATTTTAGGAAGTCTAGTTAATATAATAAAAAATAATTAAATAATAAATTTAAAAATAGTGAAAAGATAATTTTGTCTAAAAAAGAGTCTTTTAATGAAGGGTAAAAAGTTTAAATCACTTTTGTAACCGTCTTCACATTTTTAATATATTATAGATTATAGATATAGATTATAGATATATTAAAAGTGTGAAGGATCTTAGAAATGTCGTTTGAACTTTTTGCCCTTTATTAAAAGATTCTACAACAGACAAAATAGTCTTTTTACTTATTTTCTTCAATAATTAATTATTAAAAAAATTAAATCATACTAAAATATATGATAAGAGTAATATATACGGTAAGTTAGTATTGATATGATTTCCTCCTATTATTAATTAATTATTAAAAATTCAAGCATATTAAAATAAATGGTAAGTTTGTATTGATATGTTTTTTCCCTATGTACATGAAAAAAGAGTCTTAAATATGTAGTAAAAAAATAAAAGGGAACAACCAAAATATGAATTAGAGAAGTAGTACGTGAAACGTTTTTTTCTTCAAAAAAGTAGTAAACAACGTTCATCGAAAAGAAACCAATGAAGTGACTTTTTCTATATTAAAATATACGAGATTATTCCACTAATATTATTACATTATATTTATAGCCTAGGAAAAAGGATAAAAATAGGAGAATAAGTATAAAATTGACGAAGGTTAAAATAATACGGAAAAGAAGATTTAATATTAGATTAAGTAGGAAACTTATATTGGTAATAAACTCATAATATTTAGGAATAATTCGCTTTATTTTGATTTATTTGAAATCCATGTTATTCTAATATAGTAAATAATTTGTGGAAGAAAAATAAAAATAAAAAATCATATCTAGGTAGTTGTTGTTTGGAGAAAAATATTTTATATTTTTATAAATTGATTAAGCATTTCTTTCTACAATAATACAAATACAATTCACAATGTAGTTAAACAAATCTCACGTTTCATTATACACGTCAATGCAATCAAAAAATACGATGCACCGAGAGATTTTTCTCTCTCTCTTTAGTATCATATTTTGTTTTAATTATATGTGTGTTTGTTTTAATTATATGTGTGTTAGTTAATAACTTTGTTTACTCCATATTGGTTATTGACGATTTTTGTATGTATACTGGAACCCTTTGAAATTTGACAGAGAGATATCCTGATTTAAATATTGAACTGTAATGGGATGATAGCTTGGCCTTAAACGATTTAATGAGATTATAGATAATGTTTTTTGTTCTTTTTTTTTTTTTTTTAAATAAAGTATCAAGTTGACAATCTTTGTATATATGTAGAGAGATGTTTGTAATTGAAAAGTTGATATGTTGATTTAAAGATTGAATCGTAAAGGAATGCTAGCTCGGCTCTAAACAAGGTAGTCGTACTATATACGATATTATTCGTTTTCTTCTCCCTTTTTATGATAATATATTCATGCACTTTTTCTTAGATTCAAGATTATTTTGATCAAATTAAATTTATCAATTTATTACAAGAGAAGATTTAAAAAGAACAGTAGCTATGTACTTGAGGTATTGACGGAGGATCGAAATCCTAGAATAACTTTGTTATCTCTATAATTTGCATTAGACAAGAATTTTAGATGCCCGAAGCTTATTCATTCAAATAAAAAGATTTAAGAAGTTTGGGTGAAAGGAACATCAAAAATAAAAGAAGCTGCATGTGGCAAAATTCGTGATTCCTCTTTTAGTTTTTTTTCCTCTTTCAAGCTGTTTGTTTCTTCATTTTTTAAATCATTTTGAATGGTTCAAGAAAGCAATCCTGGTGTGGATGTATGATCTAGCAGGAAGGGGTGTTATTTGTACTCAATTTTTATTTTTTGTCGGGAGTTTTAAAATACGTGATAAGAGAAAATATATTTAAATTTTAAGAAGTCCCGAATCTATATATCTATATAATATATTAAAAGTGTGAAAACTCTTATAAAAGTGATTTGAACTTTTTGCCCTTCATTAAAAGTTTCTGCTATAAATAAAATCGTCTTTTCACATCATTATTTTATTATATAATTATATTTATAATATTAGTTCCTAAAATATATAAAACTAATAATTCCTAAAATATATTAAAATATAATATAATATATGGCAATCCCTCCCCCCATTTTCACGTTATGATCCTAAAAGGAAAATTAAAGCTACCGTAAATATTTTCGTTAGTTAAAAACATAATATACTACCTTAAATAATTTAATAACATAATTGATTGTTACTTTTGTCAAAAGACAAAAAAAATAAAAAATTCCTTATTTAAAGAATCATTTTCTTAGAAAAAAAGAATTTGAACTTTTATAAATTAATTATTATTTCTTTCATATCAACCTAGAGATATTATTCTCCCAATATTACAGATTTTTTTTATATTAGTCATATGTAGATTTAATTTATTACAAATTATATTTTTATATTTTTCTTTGTTATCATTGTTCAAGATTTCTTTGTTTCTTGATGATATAACAAAAAATTAAATAATAAATATTTAAATTATTTTTCATCTTTCTCTATTTTTTTTCTATTTTGTGTTGAAGGAATATGCATTTCAACAGTTTATAATCAGGTATTTCAGTTATATTTTCTATAAATTTTACACTGATAGGCTATCACTTTATGATTTTTTTATGATTTATAATTAAAAAATTCTAAAATATACTATGAATAAATTTTTCTTTATTATTGTCATTCAAATTTTTTTTGTTTCTTGTTGATGTAAATAAAAATTAAAGAATATATATGTGTTTTATTCTTCATCTTTCTCGATTTTTCTATTGATAATAAATGTCTTTTTTTTTTTCTATTTGTGTTGCAGGAATATGCAGCTTCTCAAAGGTTTATATCCAAATACTTTTTCATGTATATTTTCTATAAATTTTGTATTGTTAGACTATGACTTTATGATTTTCTCTATGATTAATAATTAAAAAATCCTAAAATATATGATAGTAGAAAAATGATTACTTTAGATAAAAAATAAATTGTTATTTTAATAGTTTGTTTGTGCACGAAAAAGGGGTATTACTAATTCCATAACGTGTGTTGTAAAATTAATTATAGTAAAACACACACACACAAAAAAAAAGTAACATAGAGAAAGTCTTAAATAGTAAAGAAAAATAAAAATTTTCATAGTTTGGTGACTTTCTTTGAAGTAAAAATTTTTGAATTTGAATTTTTATAAATTGAGAATCATTCCTTTTTGCGACAATATGACAGGAAACAAAAATAGGTTAAAGTGATTTTTGAGAAAAAATGTGGTGATGAGTTATCATATTTTTCTTTAAGTATAGTTTGTATCTTAAAAGTTTTAAGACAACACTTAGTTCATTTATTATTATTTAATTATTTTTAATAAAAATAAAATTGTACAGAACAAAAAGGATTTTTTTTTTTAAATTTTAGTATCCTATTACAAGTAGGAATCTTATTGAAATATCCCTACTTTAGAAGAATTCATCAAAAGGAAAAAAGAACAATACAATCACTAGCAAACATGTAAGCTAAATATATTACTCCTTTTAAGAGGTACTTTCGTTAATTAATATTTTTTACCTAATTTTATATTCCTCCAATAAAAAGTTCAAATTATATATAAACATTAAAAATAGTCCATATTTAATTCAGACAAGAAATCATAGTATTTAATACTTCTAAATCAATTAGAATTTTATCATATTTTTTTTTTTTTACAATTCTATTTAAGTAAATGAGCTTTGAAGGTGTGGTATATAACACTTTCATCAATTTCAAGTTTATATTGTAAATGAATGAGTGTTTGATCGTGCTTTAGGTTTAATCATATCGTTTTGATATATTGTAAAGGAATGTTTAATTTGACTTTGGAGAATTATCTGAGTAAAAGGGTAGGTTTAATTGTATTGTTCCAATATCTTGATTATTGTAGTTTATGTTCTATTAGTATCTGTTGTTTTTTCTACCTAATACAGGTGGTAGATGAACGTTCAGTCGGGCTTCGAGGAATTTTTATGTAAAACTTAGGTTTAATCATATTTTCATGATATCTAGGTCATTGTATTATTTTGTTGTATTTTAAAGCTGTTAGATAAATATTCGAGCTTTGAATAATTTTTGTGTAAAGGTTAGGTTGATATCTCGATCATCGCATTATTTAATTATATTTTACAGATGGTAGATGAATGTTCGAGCTTTGAATGATTTTTGTGTAAATGTTAGGTTTAATCATATTATTTTGTTGTAGTTTTCAATCTATTACCTTCCATTGTTTTTGTTATTATTATCCGTTAAGTGAAGCTAGAAAACAAGCTTTTATTTACGTGACTATCTTTAGTCTTTAAAGCCAATTGTTGTTTTTCAATAAATTATTATTATTATTATTATATATATATATATATATATATATATTATATCAATGGCTCGACATGAAGCACATGTGCAATGCACGTACACTTTTGAACTTCTTACCCTTCATTAAAAGATTTCGCAATAGACAAAATTATCTTTTCACTTATTTTCTTCAATTATTAATTAATTATTAAAATATTAATGAGTCCTAAAATATATGGTAAATTAATGTAGGTAGGTTTTCTTTTCTTATGTACATGAAAAAGGAGTCTCAAAATATATGGTAAGAAAAAATTAAGTAAAATATCTTTTAACATTTGGGTTAGTTTTAATAGACAATGTCACTTTTATCTCTTTTTAAACGTCATTCTTAATCAACAACAGAAAAAAAGTTAAGGAAACAATCTTAACCTATGGTTTCTCATAATTTCACATATAATAAAAGTTGAATTTGTGATTTCATATTTATTGTTGGTTCTTGAATCTTAGTATATTTCGTTTTTAAAATTGTTGGTTTCTAGATTTTTGTAAGTATTATTATAGTACTTATTTTGATAAGATGGTTGTCTTCTAGAATTATTAAACTGTAATTTTATCATAGGTTTGTTCCGAAGTCTTTTTCATCAATAATTGTCACAAATTTCTCAACTTTAATGGTATTATTATGATACTCGATTATCGTATTATTTTGTTATACTTTTTGTTTTGTTACTATATATCTTCTATTTTTTATGTTTAATACAAGTGACAGATGAATGTTCGGTCAGAATTTAAGGATTTTTTTATGTAAAGGTTAGACTTAATCTAATCTATTGTTATATCGATTATCATATTATTTTGTTGCAGTTTCTATTCTCTTTCTATCTGCTGTTTTTTATGCTTAATACAGGTGGTAGATGAATGTTCGATCGTGCTTTAAATAATTTTTGTGTAAAGGTTAGGTTTAACCATATTATTCTGCTATTAACATGCAACACACGTTTCTAATATTAAAATCCTGAATTTACCTATTACTTTGTTTAGTGCTTAGTTCTTATTCTCTAATCTGTATTCTGCAGAAGTGTTGTTTTCTCTGATAATACAAGGGAGGATCTTGATTTGAATCTTCAACGGTCAATGACTTTGTAATTAATTAATTAATTACTTCTGCAATATATTAATTCATATGTTTTACGTGCTTCTTTTGATGATAATTTGAGAGTTGTTTTGTATTTTCAGCAGATCAGTTCTGCAATTGTATTGTCAACATGTAGTTTTTTCTTATGTTGTACTTCTATTTGTATGTTACAGGCAATGTTTGTAGATTTTGGATGCCCTCTTAATTTTGTGTGTGTGAAGAATATTGTTGGTCTTTTTTGGCAATGCAAATGGTCAAAATCTTTGGTTAGTGCTTAGTATTAGTACTTTTCTCTCAAAAAGAATTCTGCATTTTGAATTATAAGATTTAACATGTCTACTTATTGATGTGAATTTAAAGTTGATTCCTATGTTTTTATTTATCACAATGTATTTTTTCCTTTTTTCACTAATTATTATTTAATTAACTTTATAGTATTGATTATGAATAATTAACGAATTCTAAAATATATGAAAAAATTAATTTAGATAGTTTTTTTTCTTGTCAACATGAAAAGAGAGTCCTAAAATATATAGTAAGAGAAACAATCCGACATTAAATCCTAGATACTATATCTATTCATTTTATTATTTTAGTTCGGTGCATCCAACTTTTTCTCATCTGAAAGTCCATATCCCTTTTTTAACTCAGTGTTAGTCTACATATAATGTCAAATCAGGGACAGATCCACGTTGATCAAAGGGATGTAAAGCGATGTGTGTGTGTGTGTGTATATATATATAATATTAAAAGTGTGAAGATCTTTAAAAAAGTGATTTGAACTTTTTACCCTTCATTAAAAGACTCTTCTTTAGACAAAACTGTTTTTTCACTATTTTTTAAATTTATTATTTAATTATATTTTTATTATATTAATTAGACTTCCTAAAATATATGGGAGTCCTAAAATATATGGTAGGAGAATTAATTAATATTTTTCCTTTCTACTAGACTTTCTAAAACATACGAGACTCCTAAAATATATGGTAGGAGAATTAATTAATATTTTTCTTTCTACTCGACTTCCTAAAATATATGGAAATCCTAAAATATATGGTAGAAGAATTAATTAATATTTTCCTTTCTACTATTCAATTAGTAAAATACTCGTAAAATAGGACTCTATTAAGGAGATACTTCTATAAATATTGAGATGTATGTTAAACTAGAGAACAAACCGGTTTGCCTATTGGGAGAATATGATTGATGTTCATCCAACTTGATTCAATTGCATGTATAGATTGGTGGAGGCTTGATTTTCTAACCCTCAACTTCTTTACTGTTTTTGTCAGCATAACAGAATTCAACATGTGTGTGTATATATGTCTTCTTTGTTTTCATTAAAATCATTCTTTAGGGTCAAAATTTTCACTCAGACAAGAATTAGTTGCATCAAAATTAAAGCTTTGTGACCACCACCACCACCACCAACAAACCCAGTATATTCCCACTTGGTGGGGTCTAGGGAGGGTAGAATGTACGCAGTCCATACCATTACCTCTAAAGAAGTAGAGAGGTTATTTTCGATAGACACCCGGCTCAAGACAAAGGACAATATACAAAAATATCAAAAGCATGAAACATGATAAAACTAACATAGGTACGACATCCACAAAAATATTGTACATTACCAAACAAAAGACACCAAAGCCCTTCTAACTACTGACTACAATTCATCCACCCACATTACCCCTCTATCCAAGTGTTTTTCCTCCAGACCTTCCTATCTAGGGTCTGTCCTCAGTGAGCTGTAACTGTTTCATGTCACGTTTAATCATTTCTCTCCAGTATTTCTTCAGTCTACCCCTACCCCGCTTGAAATCATCCAATGTCAACCTCTCACACCTACGAACTAGGGCATTCATGCCCCTCCTCATCACATGACCAAACCATCTCAACCTCACTTCCTGTATTTTATCATCCACCGACACCACTCCCACCTTCTCTCGAATAAGCTCATTCCTAACCCTGTCAGCCCCTATAAATCTACACATCCAACGTAACATCTTCATTTCTGCCACCTTCAACTTTTGGATATAAGAATTCTTAATCGGCAAACACTCTGCTCCATACAACATAGTTGGCCGGACTGCAACTCTATAAAATTTTCCTTTAATCTTGGGAGGCACCTTCTTATCGCATAAATTTCTCGAAGCGAGCCTCTATTTCATCTAATATGCCCCAATATGGTGAGAGACATCCTCATCTATCTCTCCATTCCCCTGAATCGTAGACCCAAGATACTTAAAACTATCCCTCTTGCAACCCGCCCGAGAGTCCAACTTCACTACTAACACATCCTCTTGCCTCGGGTCACTAAACTTACACTCCAAATACTCTGTCTTGGTCCTACTCAATTTGAAACCTTTAGACTCCAGGGTTTGTCTCCAAACCTCCAGCTTATCATTAACACCTTGCCATGACTCATCAATCAAAACTACATCATCCGCAAAAAGCATACACCAAGGCACCTCGCCTTATATACTTTGCATCAACAAATCCATCACCACGATAAATAAAAAAGGACTAAGCGTTGATCCCTGGTGCAACCCTGCCAAGACTGAGAAATGCTCAGAATCTCCTTCCACAGTCCTTACCCGAGTCTTCGCTCTCTCACACATATCCTTAATCATTTTGATGTACGCTACAGGGACACTCCTTACGTCTAAGAATCTCCAAAGAGCCTCCCTAGGGACCCTGTCATGCGCCTTTTCTAAGTTAATAAACACCATGTGAGGATTCCTCTTCATCTCTCTATACTGCTCTACCAGTCTCTGCACTAGGTGAATTACCTCAGTCGTCAACGACTAGGCATAAATCTAAATTGATTCTATAAAATAGACACAATCTTCCTCAACCTCTGCTCCACCACCCTCTCCCAAATCTTCATCGTGTGACTCAATAACTTAATACCTCGGTAGTTATTGCAACTCAGAATGTCACTCTTGTTCTTATATAGAAGAATCACCGTACTCTATCTCTACGCCTCAAGCATCTTTGCGGACTTGAAAATATTGTTAAATAAGTTGGTCAACCACCTCAACCCTGCCCCGCTATAAAACTTCCAAAAATCCATCAGACTTTCATCGGACCTCGTTGCCCTGCCCCTTCACATCTTGCAAATAGCCTTCCTGACCTCTTCTACCTTAAAACGCCGATAATAGTTGAAATTGTGACACTCACCGGTGTGCTCCAACTCCCCTAGCACAACACCTCTGTATCCCTCATCATTCAAGAGCCTGTGAAAATACGACTGCCATCTTTTCTTAATCAAGGCGTCCTCTACCAATACTCTGTCATCCTCCCCCTTAATGCACTTCACTTGATCCAGATCCCGACTCTTTCGCTCCCTAGCCTTGGCAAGCTTAAACAACCTTTTTTCCCCACCTTTCTCCTCTATCCTCTTATACAAACTCTCAAAAGTTGTTGTCTTAGCAGCTGTAACTGCTAACTTAGCCTCCTTCTTAGCTAACTTATACCACTCCCTACTTACTTACCTCTCCTCTTCATCCTTACTCTCTACCAACTTAACATAAGCCACGTTCTTCATCTCCACCTTTTTCTTAACATCTTCATTCCACCACCAATCCCCCCGATACAGGTCAGACCAGCCCCTCGAGACACTCAACACGTCTCTAGCAAACTCTTTGATGCAACCCGCTGCCTTATCCCACAAACTATCCACATCCCACCTACACTCCCAAACCCACATCCCCTCCAACTTTGCCTCTATCTCTTAGGCACTAACTGGAGTCAAACTACCCTACCTAACTCTAGGCCGACCCTCCCCACCCCATCTCTTCTTGCCCTTCTTGATAACTAAGTTCATCACCAGAAGCCGATGCTGGGTCGGAAGATTCTCACTCAGAATAACCTTACAATCCTTACACATTTCTCTATAGTTTACAGGTTGTAGATGAATGCCAGTTGACTTTGAAGAATTTCTTGGGTAAAGGTTAGGTTTAATTGTATTATTTTGATATCTTTATTATCTTATTGTTTTATTTTAATTTATAAATGCTAGATGAATGTGGATCGGTTTTGAAAAATTTTTTTAAGGTAAAGGTTAGGTTTAATTGTATTATGGTAATATCTCTATTAGTTTGTTATTTTGTGGTAGTTTACAGTTCGTAGATGAATCTTGACCGGCTTTGAGAATTTTTTGTGTGTAAAATTTAAGTTTGATCATATTGTTTTGATATCACTTTTATTGTATTATTTATTTGCAGTTTACAAGTGATAGATAAATGTTGGTCGGCTTTGAGAATTTTTTTTATGTAAAAGTTAGGTTTAATTGTATTATTTTGATATCTTTATTATCATATTATTTTGTTATTATTTACAGGTGGTAGATCAGCGTCGGACGGCTTTGAGAAAATTTTTGTGTCTAAAGATTAAATTTAATTATGTTATTTTGATGTATCTATCATTGTATTATTTTGTTGCAATTTACAGATGGTAGATGAATGTTGATCGACTTTTAAAAATATTTTTGGTAAAGATTAGATTTAATAAATAAATTCTCCATCTTTACATACTCAAAAGGTATTACATTTAATTATTGTATTCATCTTTATTATTTAAATAAATATCCTATTTAATGTAATGTTTGAGCTCATTAAAGTGAGGTACACGTGCAAGGCGCGTACACCTAAACTAGTATATGATAAAAGAAAAATATATGTTAAGAGTTCTATGATTTTATGTTATGAACGTGTTTTCATTTTTCAATGTGTGTATGCTGCCAAAAAGAAAGAATACACTTTTTGTAATACGCTTTTTATTGCTTCCGTGGGCATATTAATGCATTTACTTTAATTTTTATTGTTATTGGCAAAATGACCTTCTAGACCCTTGTACTATATTGATTTTGTAAGTTGGACACTTCTACTTACATATTTGTTATTTGGACTCTTGAACCCATTAAAAAGCAAAATTTTACACTCTTTGACCGTTGACCTTACCTATGTGACATTGAATTGGTGATTAGGACAAAGAGAGTGTAGCCACTCGCCTGGGGGTGTGAGTAGGGGTCAATTTTTGGCCAATTTTATATTAAAATAATTAAAAATAAAATAAAAATAATATTAAAATTAAAAAAATTAAAAAGGGTCCTTTTTTTCCCTCCATATTTTTAATTTAAAAATATTTTTAAAAATTTAAAAATAATTTTAAAATATTTTTAAAAATTTTAAAATATTTTTAAAAATTTAAAAATAATTTAAAAATATTTTTAAAAATTTTAAAAAATAAAAATATTTTTTTCCCTCCCCACCACACCCCCCACCCCACCGCAATACCCATCCAGCCCTTCTCCACCCCCACCCCAGCCCGTCCCCTCCCTCCACACCCTACCCAGTCCCATCCCACCCCACCCACAACCCCTTCACCCCCTTCCCCTCCACCCCCTCCCCCCTCCCCACATACCTCACCAGCCCCGTCCAACACCTCCCCACCCCACCCCAGCCCCCCCACCCCTCTCATCCCCCCCTTACCCCACCCTCAATCCCTTCTAGCCCCCATACCCCACCCCAACGCTTTTCCAGCCCCCTTTCCCTCCACCTTCACTTTTTATTTTTTATTTTAATTTTCAATCAATTCAATTCTTTTTATTTTTTTTTTGAATAAAAATTTAAATTGGAAATCTTTTTTTTTGGGGATTAAAATTTAAATTTGAATTGAAAGTGAGTGATAGTGAATATTGAAAAAAATTAGTGAATTTCGCTTGGTAAAATATTAAAATTTTTGTGAATTTTTTAAAGATATTCAAATTTAAAAATCGAAAATTTATTATGTTTATATATATGAATTTATAGTTAAAAATTTAAATTAGTTGGAGAAGAATTTTAATTATTTGGAATGAATTTGATGTTTAATTTGTGAGAAAAAATAAAAACATGATTATTCAAATTTTTCTACAATTATAAATTTTCTTATTTAATTAAATTAATTTTAATATTTAATTTGTTATTTAGAATTTTAAAAATGACTTGGAATTTAATGTAATACTTTTTAAATTTTTTTATTTTTTTAAAATGACGTGGCAGATGAGGCAGACATGACAGCTGACGTGGGGAGAGTGTGTTACACTCACCAAAAAAGGGTTTAAAATGTTGTTTTTAGTGGGTTCAGGGGTCCAGATGACAAACATGTAAGTAGAAGTATCCAACTTACAAAACCGACATAGTACAAGGATCCAGAAGGTCCTTTTGCCATTGTTATTTATAGTATAAGTTTGTCAGTGGTTTGATTTAATCCTATAAATATATGAGATAACTACATGACTTAGAAAACATATATTTCTAATTATTTTATTTAGCCTAAATTTCAGTTAATTACAATTCATAGCCCCTCTTGCATATTAAATACAATTCATAGCCCCTCTCATTTATTTTCTCTCTTTCTCTATTTTCAATTACTCTTTTTTTTTTCTTCATTTTTTCTTTTCCTTTTTTCCCTTTGTTTTCTCTTTCTTTTTTCTTTTCCTTTTTTTCTTTTTTTTCCTTTTCATCTTTTCTCCTCTTTTTTTTTTTTTGTATTTTTGTTGTTGTTGTTGTTGTTGTTGTATTTTATATTTTTAAATATTTTTATATTTTATAATTATTTGTATCATGCTATATATTTTAAATAAATTTATTATTTAAAGTTGAATAGTTAAACCGTGAATATGTACAATTTATCATTTAAATTTGTATACAAATAAGTATATGAATTATAGTATTTGCTTGGGTCTTAAATATATAAATATGCAATGTGTCATTAAATGCAAATATATCGTTAGCATTTGTATTTCAAAATCATTTATATTTGTATATAGCTAAGTATCATTTGTAAGCGTATAGTTCAAGTTGTATAGACATGTATCATTTGATGAAAATGTAACAATTATATTTGTATAATTTATCATTTCATAAATATAAGTATTTCTAGAAAGAAAAATAAAATTTTTTTTCAATTGTTTAAAATACAAATGATCTTGCCAACTACAAATTCAAATTCAAATAAATAAAATAAATTAAATTATAAATAAAAATATAATATACGGTCAACTTACAAATATAAATACAAAATAGTAGTTCTTTAAAATTACAAGTGCATCGATAAAAATAATACACAAATACAATAAAATGAAACCACAAAATATAAATACAATGTTCAGTCAATTATAAAATACAAAGTAATTCTTTAAAATACAAGTGCGAATTGTATAAAATATAAATGGTGGTGCGAACTAGCAAACACAAATACAACTGCAAATTATAAAATACAAATATAAATGGGAACTATAACATACAAATACAAGTGCGAACTATAAAATACAAATGCGAACTATAATATATAAATATAAGTGTGAACTATAAAATACAATTACAAATGCGAACTATAATATACATACAAATACAAGTGCGGATCATAAATACAAATACAAATATAATTATATCAATGAATACAAGAATATAAATGATGATAGCAATACAAATACAATAAAGCAATTGTGAAGGGCCGAAGAAATATTATTTGACTTTTTGTCCTCTTTAAAAGTCTCTGCTTTAGGTAAAATCATTTTTTCACTATTTTTTTAATATTTAAGAGCTTGGAAATTAATTAAATAATTATAGTAAACCTTTCCTTATTAGAAGTGATCAGAATTAGTGACAATTAATAGCTTTTTCATTAGTTTATGAATTCTAAATCGACTAAAGTTGATTTTAAGAAGATTTGAAAAATCTAGAAATAAATATGAAAGTATTAGAATAAGAAAAATATAAGAAATACCAAATTTGAAAAGTTTTAAGTAAGTAATAAAAATTTTTCTAAAGATTTAACTTAAAAAATAAAGAAAGATTTTAAATACAGAAAAAAAGTAGTACTATAAATATGGTTCAAATCGATGTGTCTCTCTTAGCTAGCAACAAGGAAAAGAGGTACAGCATGACAAACGCAAAAGTGTCGATTCATTAACCACTTAAAACTTCTGGTGGTAAAATATATATGTGATTACAATAAAATATATATTTTGAACTTTTTGCACTTCATTAAAAACCTTTGTAATAGACAAAATTATTTAATTATAAATAATCAAAAGTTACTCGTGCGAGACACGTGCGGCTAAACTAGTAGTTTATATGCAAGCGTGCATAAATTTAAGGATATACATGAATAATTATTTATGTTTCTCCTCATTGTTTTAATCAAGTAGTATGTATACTTCTTTTACAATTTTAGTTTTATAAAGTTAAAACAAAAATTGTCACTTACTTGAATTCAAGCCTGCATAATATAAAAGAAAACTATCTTGTTGCATAATCACTATCTGCATATAAAAAAAAATGTTAAATAAAAAATAAAGCTATAAAATAAAGAATATGAAGGGTGTCATAAATAAATTAAGCATAACATAATATATCATTGTAGGTGGTATATAAGAGACTAAGAAATTAGAGTTTCACTCCATTTCAACTTTCATTCAAATTCAAATAACATCAATTTGTTGAAAGAAGATAAGTTCTTCATTATCTTTATATTTTTTCACATACAATGCATTTTTGTCTTACAATGTTATATTTGAGTTGAAAGAATGATTTGAAATCACATATTTCATTACAGTACATAACATAAAAAAAAGGGCAACCCCGTGCACTAAAGCTATCGCTATGTGCGGTGTCCGGGGAAGGGCCCCACCACAAGGATGTATCATACGCAGCCTTACCTTGTATTTCTGCCAGAGGCTGTTT